>NC_143550.1:142607500-142930625 GCF_054136105.1 Typopeltis vanoorti
CCTGACATAGTCATTTCTCAGATGATCCTTTCTGGTCACACCGCACATCCACCTAAGCATTCTCATCTCTGCTACTTCCATCCTGCTGATGTTATTTTTCCTCAGGGCCAGTTTCTATAGCATATGTCATAGCTGTCATAGCTGGCCTCACTACTGTCCTATAAATTTTGCCTTTCAGATTGATTGGCACCCTCTTATCGCATAACACTCCAGCCATCTCCCTCCAGTTCCTCCAACCCGCTTGTATCCTGCATCCCACTTCCTTCTCAGCTCCTCTCTTCCTTCTCTTTCCACTGTTGAACCTAAGTATCTAAAGTCTCTCACCTTCCTGATGACATTTCCTTCCAGCTCCAGATCTGTCTCCTGGCCACTGCCCACTGCGCAACACATATACTCTGTCTTACTTCTGCTCAGTCTCATACCTCTCTCTTCCAGTACTTTTCTCCATCTTTCCAGTTTAGTTTCTGCTTCTCCTCTTGAATCTACACACAGCAAGATGTCATCTGCATACAGCATTGTCCAAGGTGCATCTTCTCTCACCTCCTCTGTTACCACCTCCATCACAATATTAAACAGAAACGGACTTAATGCTGACCCTTGATGCAAGCCAACTGTTACTTGAAAACTTTCTGTCTGTCCCAAACAGGTCCGAACACTTGTCTTCACATTTCTGTACATTTCCCGCACCAACCTGACATATTTCTCCGGCACCTTCTTCTCCGTCAGACACCTCCAGACTTCTTGCCTTGGCACTCTATCGTATGCTTTCTCCAGATCAAATTTGTACATGAATGATATAGGAAATAACCTGAAAAGAAATGTTCAGTTGTTTCTGATAATGCAAAATTAGGGAGAGAATAGTTAATCAAGGCGAGGTGGAGAGCTTGCAGGATGATTTAAAATAGGCTGTCAGTGTGGGCTAAAAATAATGGGTGTCCATTTAATGTTGAGAAATGTAAAGTTATGCATTTTGGGATAAATATATTACAAGCCATGTATCACACTGATGGCACTATACTCCAAGATGTAGATGAAGCTAGAGATTCAAGTGTAGTAGTAGACAGAGAGTTAAAGTTTAGCGGACATATTGCTAAGATAGCCCTTAAAATGGCTGTTGAAGAATACATTAACAAGTAGAGATAAGGAAGTTGTTATTCCTCTTAATAAGGCCTTGATACATCGACATCTGGATTACTGTGCTTATGTCTGGTCTTCTGGGTTTCTTGGTGATGAGGGAGTGGTGAAGAGGATTCAAATGTGAGTGGTCTGTGGAATGTTCCCTATGAAGGTAGATTGAGAACATGTGGATTGCAGAAATTGGTTGATGTTGGAGAAAAAGAGGGGGATATGGTAGAAACATTTCAGTTGCTTAAAGGTTTTTATAGGAATGATGCAGGGGGAAATGTTTCAGCACTTGGCCAGAGGAGCAAGAACAATGGGTCATCTCTGGAAGTTGAATAAAGGTGTGGTTAGTAGGGGTGCAAGGACTAGATTTTTTGCTTGTTGAGTTGTGAATGAGTGGAATGGGTGCCAGAGTCAGTTGTGAATGCTTTATCTATTAATGGGTATGATAGATGATGTGACTAGTTTGGGTGTCCCGCAATGAGTCTTTGGACTTCATGGAGGTGATATAATAATAGTGATTATACATTTCTTGATGGAAACAGATTAAGTTGGAGGAAAACTGTCAACAGGAAATATTTAGCACTATATAGTACTATAACATCCTCTATCCTCCTCCCAAAAAAAAGTACACATCAAGAATTTGAAAATGATGAAAAGCATGTTCCAGAGAGCCTGCTTTTTTTTTTTTCATTCTCAGATAACTGCTTAGTATATTTATCAGTTCCTGCAAAATTTCATTCAAAATAGATTTACCAAATACAATTCAATTTAAGAAATCTCCTTCGAATTGTTAGGAAATTTAATAGTCAACTTAATTCTCATCTGAAGGTAATAAAATGTAATTCTACTCTGTTATTTTTACATTTTGTTTTATGTTAGTAACACTCACAAAAGGTAAGAAACACCTATAGCACATTTTTTGCCATTAATGCCAGCAAAGGTTGGTCAACTGGTAGAGCCTCTGCTACTAATGGCTCACGCAAAAAATTAAGCAAGTTTGAGTGCAGTTAGTAGTTGGAAGGGGTTCAATCGTTCGTGGCTGTTGGCACACTCTTCCTCAATGAGTCTTTGGACTCCCTGGAGGTGTCACATAATAATAATAATTTTAGTAGTATGCATAGAGTATGAGCTAGGTAATTCAACTTAAAAACTACCAAAAAAGTTTTGAAGGCTTAAATCCAACTTAAAAAAGTTTCAAACTTGGAACTTTTAAGGAAATTTAACATCGATATTCAAGTTGCTTTAAAACTGGTAAGTAAGTGGAACAGGCCCCCAGTGAAAGTATTAAGTGTTTGTAATTGAATTTAAGAAGAGGTATTATGACTGGTGGTGTGTGAGCTGGAGGCTACCATATAATAATAAAAATGATGCAATTTAATTATTTAAGTCTTACCTCTATATCAGGAAGATGATAAGCTGCCCAATTGTTGTTTTCTGTTATGATGGTAGTTTTTATAATATTTGAAGTGGTTTCATCATCAATATAATCTTGCTTAGCCTTAACATAAACTACAGCAGATTTACAGACCCCCTGGCATGGGCCACCAGGAAGGAGGATCTCACAGGAAGAAAGAGTAATATCTGGTAGATGTGTATCAACTGCATATTTCAAGAAGAAAAAAAGAAGTTAATATGTTGAAAGAATAAGAAATATATCTATAAATGTAATGAAGGCCTCAAGCATTGGTAATTAATTACAGCAGTGCTTCACAAAATAAATAATATAATTTATTACATTACTAATATTTCTCTGGATTTTGAACCAGATCTTCAGAGTGCAAATTACAACTGTGTTGTAAAATACATCAGGATTAATCTAGTCTCAGAACAGCTGTCCCTGAGATTTTGGCAAATTAATGCAGCTATACTTACAGAGGTTAAGTGAGTGTTTCATAGCTAATACTACTCTAAAATTAGTCTCTCAGACTTGTACAGCAATTTCTATACAGGTTTACTTCCCATTTAATTCCTGTGTGAAGGGCATCCAGAACATGATCTGAGTCCTACCATGCTGATGATAGTGAATGTAGTTTTTATGTTCTTTGAGGTTGATGTTCACAGATCTACCTGTCTGCCAAGCAGACTAAGCTGCAGGTGCAAGATACTTTATATATTACAGGATGTGCAAGAGAATGAAGGTTGCTAGTTGGATGCGTGGTCTGAAACATGATCATTTCAGGTTCATGGGATATAAGGGATAAGAATAATTTTGTTGTGATCTTGTGTGTCAGGTGAAGGGATAGTGTGCATGTAGTATTTTGCCTATTTTATGAGGGAAGGGGGGGGGGGGTGCAGCCATTAGCTAAAAAATCACTGTGAACATAAGAGTTTTATGGCAATAGCTGTGCCATTAGAACTAACAGCCCTGAACTATGTGCAAGTCTTTTGAAGATGTCACATTGTTAGGAGGATGGATGATGGTACATCTGCTTATGTAAGTACCTTTCAGGGTAGGAGGTATGTACAAGAATGGGGAGAAAGAGATTTTGCAAACTATTGCAAAATCTCTTTTTTTTTTTATCGTTTTCTGGAATATGTCATAGATGAAGCTCTTCATGAATATGACACTGGAATAGTAGTTGGCAGATTAAGAATAAATAACTTATGTTTTGCAGACGATATCGATCTTCTGGCAGAAACTGAAGAATTACAAAAGATAACCAGCCGTGTTTTAGGAACATTAAAAAAATATGGATTATACATAAACCTACAAAAACAAAAACAATGATAACCTCAAAATCACATTGAATTCTTAAAGATACAAATTAGCAATAAAAAAATTGAGAATGTAAACAAGTTCATTATCCAGGAAGCACACTGAGTCAAGATGATCGCTCAAAAACCATTAAATACCGAATTGCTAAGGCAACCGTGGCCCTACAGAAGTTAAAACCATTGTGGGGAAATAAGAATAGCAATCACAACCAGACTAAGACTAATTGACACCTTGGTGAATTCTATCCTCTTGTATGGTTGTGAGGCCTGGACTTTATTGTGGGAAGATGAGAGGAGACTCCTGTCTTTTGAAATGAAAACTTACAGAAGACTTTGAGAATTCCCTATACTGCTCACGAAACCAAAGAAAATGTCCAAAAACTCATTGATTCAATATACGGGAGAAAAAGGAAAAATATTCTCACAGTCATCAGAAGAAGACAGATGAAATGGTTCGGACATGTGGAGAGGGCTAATGGCATTCCAAAGCAAGCACTAGAAGGAATTGTTCCAGGATCAAGAGGCTGACCTCGATTAAAATGGACTGATAACATCAAAAAATGGACAAATTCCTCCCTTTCTCAACTGACATCAAGAACAAGAGACCGAGATGATTGGAGGAGGCTAACAAAGAATATCACCTACCAGCCACGAGTGACCCAATGGTCCATTTAGGACAACGGGAGAGAAGAGAAGAATCTATCATGTCACTCCTATTCTGCCTATCAATTAAACTTTGCAACCTACACACCTTCAACCATCTTCATAGACAGCATTCCACAGACTTGTCACAGCTTGGTCACTCATTACTGAATTCTCTCCACCACCTCCTCAAGAAACCCAGGTGACCAAATCTGTGCACAGTAGTCAAGATGCAGCCAAATCATAGCCTTATAAAGAAAAATAATATCCTCCCTATCTTTATTTGGGAGGATATTATTTTTATTTGGATGTTTAAAAACATGCTGAGTAATCCTTTATTTTACCAACTTTTGTGATATACCCTCTGAACTTCAATTTTATGTCCACCATTATGCCTAAGTCCCTAGCCTCATCAATTTCCTACAATCCAGTACCATCAATGTGATACCCAATATATACTTTGTCAACCTGAAGGGCATAACCTTACATTTTTCAACATTAAATTGATAATCATCATCCTTCTGCAACAATGCCAATTTGTTTAAATCATCCTACTGGCCATATCACCTTTATCAACTACTGCCCTCCCCAGTTTTGTATCATTAGCAAACAAGTGAATATCCCCCCCCCCGACCTTTTAAATATTTCCTTATATCATTAATATACAAATTAAAGAGTAGTGGTCCCAGTACAGAACCCTGAGGCACTCCACTAGTCACCCTCATTCTCAGATTCCACTCCACCATATTCTACTCTCTGGTGTCTATTTGTCAACCCTTCCCCCATCCATGCTATGAACTTCATATCCATTCCCATTTGCTTCAACTTTTTTATGTGGTAGTCTGTCAAATGCCTTTGCAAAATCCAGCAGCATCATGGTATAGCCATTTATTTCCCTTATTTAATTCTGATTCTGCACTTACACTACTATAAAATGTGAGTAAATTACTAAGGCAGGACCTACTTTTTATAAAGCTATGCTGCCCACCATACAGTATCGTATTCCTATCCAACCACTGCTAAATTTTATCTTTTCTCAACTTTTACAACACTTTAACCACCACTCCTGAGACATTAATTAGTGTGTAATTTGCTAATTCTGTTTTGGAGCCATCTTTATGTAATGGAACTGTCTTATCATCTTTCCACTTGGAACCTTGCCAGAACTGAGACTTAGATTCTCTTGCACATTCATATAGCACAGGGGCTGATATACCATTCAGTTCCACTGCTGTATTCACATTGATATTTTTCAATTTGTGAACATATCCTGTTCATCAACCTCAATTTTAACACGAGTCTACCTTACATCTGCAAGTGTAAAATTTCCACATGGATGATACATTTTGGCAAAGTAATCATTCAGCAACTCAACTATTTCTTTTGCTGCTGTCATCTCCCTACCATTAGCATTGATTATAGTCATCCTTCCATAGTCATTTTTCCTCTTACTTGCTATGTAATGAAAAAACTATTTTGGATTTACTTGCCTGCTTAGCAAATTTTCTCTCATAATCTGATTTGGCCTTCCTTACCATATTAGTCACCCTTCTTTTGCACTTTGTACTGCTCATGAGTATGCTGATATCTTTTTATTTATATTCCTTCCACAATGTTGTCTTTTTTTTTTCTTTCTTTTTTTTTGCAGCTCTTGCTTTATATCTCTACTCCTCCACTTAATTCTCACTTGGTTTATTCTACTGACACATATATGTAATTTGATATTGCTTCTCTCAAACAATCCCTAGCCACTTCCCATGCACTGCTGACATTCTTTGCTTGTAGCTTCTTAAGCCATGGTAGTTCTCAAAGTCTCATACGTCTGTATAATTACCAGCTTTGTAGTTCAACATAAACCATTTCTCGAAAGAGATTTTCGCATGTTTAACAACTTCTAAGATCAAGACTTTATGGTTGGGTATTCTTTTCCCCCAATTTGGAGACAGTGACTATCTTGTTTATGGATATATCTTCTGATGCTATTACCAGATCCAGAACTCCCAAATCCCATGGTCTCCCCCAACACATGCTGTTTCAGGTAATTATCCCTTAGAAACTGCATAAATTATACCTCCATTTTGCCATACTCCCATTCTTCCCTTCAATCTATGTCCCCATAGTTGAAGTCCACCATCATAATTCCTCAACCTGCACTCAATGTGCTCAATCTAATGATGCATGGCATCTAGATCTTCTTGTGGACCTCCCCCGCCCCCAGTCTATAGCAGCAACCAACAATATATTTTATCCTGTTGGCCTCTATTTGAGGTTCATTTGAAGAACTAGATTGCCTCAAATGAACCATCTCCCCAGACCTAAAATCCACTTCTAAATTTTGTTGGTTGAAGTTCTTCAGCTATCATCAGTAATACTCCATCTCTTGTCCTATTCCCTCTATTCTTCCTAAAAATACAATACTTTTTACATTATATTCCTGCTATTGTATCATTTTCTTTCAATCAGGTCTTACTGATGCCTCTAATTTTTGGTCAAGTCAAGCTAACCAAAGCCAAAACCTCCTCTTCTTTATTTGTGATACTTTTATCATTTGTGTATATGCATTTCAACATCCCCTTGGACCCATATTTACCATTATGTAATGTCATTACCAAACGTTTCAGATTTGAAACCTGTGAAATCACGCTGAGCACTACATAATCATGTCTCTACACACTCTCATTTGTTTCTTTAGAATAACCATATTGTCTATTCAGAAACATATTTCAATGATAAATAATTAATAATGTTATAAAGAATGCTTATGACTTGATCACAAAAAACAGCTCTCTTGCTGTTAATTGTAAAGTTTCAGTCTATTGCTATAAAGCCAACAGTCAAAAAATGCTACTGATAAAGAGTAACTTGTGTGTTTTTAGAGTCAGTTTGATGAGGGCTGCAAAAACCTAGACTACTAACTACCCAAACACTATGGGGAAAATTCTTGAAGTGTTCTTCTCTATCAATAAGATCAACAGTAATCAATGCCATTCAGAACACTTTGAAGTACTTGTCCCTACTTCTAAAGAGCAAGTGGAACACGGTGGGCTGGTGAGTAAGGTTTATTAAAACATCTAGAACACATTAATGCAAGTCAAGTCCCCTAATTCAGCAATGATGTAGTGATGTGGTTATACGTTTTTATGAAAATCCAAATTTTTATGAAAATAAGAGAAAATTCTATGGAGTATGCAAATTAATAATTCATTGGAAAGCTACTGGTTTCTTATATCAAACCAATAGCACTATAACATTATTGCTACTTCTGAATGGAGTGTTTTTCTAGGTATTGTATAGAGGCAGAACTATATATTATAACTTTCACTCCTAATAATACCATACAGAAAACAATATCATCATCATCATCATCATCAAATTCCTGCCATGTACTCTCAAGGGGTGTACAAGATATGATAGTACTACATGAAAAAAATTACATCATTACTAACTTCGTATCAACAATTTTCCTCCAAATCACTCTGTTACTTGTCAAGACTCCAACATTATCAGATCTTATATTTCTATCATATAAGGCACTTAGTACCGTATCAATTCACCTATATCTTGGTCTTCCTCTGGGTCGTTTTGCTACCTGGCAGCAAACACTTGTTTTGCTAATCTTTCTTTGCCCATTCTGTTTAAATGACCACCTGAGATTAGCGCTGCTAACACATTCCTGGATGCTGACAATGTCAAGTTCTTTCCTAATATCCTTGTTTTTAATGGGAGATTGCCATTGATGCCATCTGTTCACGCCTATAATCTTTCTCAGGACTCTCATATCTGCGGTCTCTAGTCTTTGGTCAAGTGTTTTACTTCTGACCCAGCTCTCAAATCTATAAGTTAAAACTGGTTTGAACACTGTCTTGTATACAGCTAATTTAGTGTTCCAATTAATTTCTCTCTTATTCCACATGAATTTATTCAATTGACTTCCCACCATACCAGCTTTGCTGATTCTGTTGTCTATTTCTATATTTAATTTACCATCCTCAGTAAAAATTGTGCCTAAGTATCTAAAATGTTTTACTTGTTCCACAGGTTCTCCATTCACAACACAGTTGACATTTTCAATGATTCTGTCTATTTTCATTGTCTTTGTCTTTTTATTGCTGACCTTCATACCATATCTATTACAACAGCTATTCAATTTAGTCAGAGAATCTTGCAGACTTGTAGCGGATTTATTTAGAACTATAACATCATCCGCATAAAGCAAAGAGCTGACATTAACATCTCCAATTTTGATATCATGTTTAATACCACTTTCCTTCATAATGTGATCCATATAGATAATGAATAACAGAGGAGATAATGTACATCCTTGTCTCACACCAGATTTAACATTAAACCATCTTCCTGTACTTCCTTCAATTCTAACTGCTGACTTACAACTCAAATAAAGACTAAGTATTGCTTGATATAATGTCCCATTCACACCATATAACTGCAGCGTATTGAATAGCTTCTCTCTTGGTACCTCATATGCCTTTTCCAAATCGACAAAATTTAAATACAGATCTTTGTTATATTCCCATGCTTTCTCGACTATTTGTCGTAAAGTGAAGATCTGATCCTGACAGCCTCTATTTGTCCTGAATCCAGCTTGTTCTTCACCAAGCTTTTCTTCCACAATTCTTCTCAACTGTTTCTCAAGTATACTTGCATAGATCTTGCCAGGAACACTCAGTAGGGAAATACCTTTGTAATTCTCACATTCCGTTTTATTTCCCTTTTTATATATGGGTACTATGAGAGCTCTACTCCAATCATCGGGAATTTGTCCCTCTGTCCAGGCTTTCTGAACTATGCAGTGCAGCCACTGTAAGACTCTTATACCACCATACTTTAGCATTTCTGATTGAATATCATCTACTCCTGCTGCCTTTCCACATTTCAAGCCTTTGATGGCTTTTTCTACTTCAAGCATGGATATGTATTCCTGGTCAGTGTTTTTTACAACTTTGCTGTCATCACTGCTTGTTTCATTTAGCAGTTTTTCAAAGTCCCTCAAGACCCTCTGTCACATTCTGCTTCAAGTAATTATCTCTCAGTAAGTGTATAAATTCCATTTTCTTCCTTCCATGTGATCTTTCCTCCTTCCACTATGTCTCCAAAGTTGAAGCCGACTTGAATTCATTGCACTAATCTGCTGTGTTCTCCTGCTTACTGAGGCCAAGT
Organism: Typopeltis vanoorti; assembly: GCF_054136105.1. Classification (NCBI taxonomy): domain Eukaryota; kingdom Metazoa; phylum Arthropoda; class Arachnida; order Uropygi; family Thelyphonidae; genus Typopeltis; species Typopeltis vanoorti. Next base: position 142,617,161 of record NC_143550.1, read on the forward strand.
GACATGAAAAATGCCATTTGTTCTTCAATGCAGAATTATTACCAGTTTATTTAACTTGTTTTTTGTTTATTGGCAAGTGACTAATTCTGAACTTAAATTCAGAAGTTCTGTCAGGAACACTATCAGTTCTTTTTCACCTTCTCATAACCAGTTAGCATGTATGAGGTGCTACTCAAAAGTTCCTGGACTGGTCACTACTCATGAGCATCACAAAGCATAGGAGTGAAGGATAACAAGTATGGTAAGAAAGGCAAAATAATATTATAAGGGAAAATTAGCTGTGTAAGCCAAAAAAAAGAAATCTCATGCATCTTCAGCTCATCTGTCTCTGTTCTCAGTCACTACATTACAAAATAATCACACAGTGATTCAACTATTTTTTTCTGCTTTTGTTACTTCACTACCAACTTAAATTCTTACAAATATCCTTCCATAATCATTCTATTTTTCTGCTCACTGCAAAGAACTCTTTGGAATTTCTTTGGCCTGCTCAACTAAATTCCTCTCAAATATGATTTTGTAATATTTCGATATTGCAAAATGTTGCAAAATAATATTGCAGACATATTGCAAAAAATCTACTCTCAGAAGAGCAAAATGGTTTTAGATGAAAGATCATGTATAGACAATATTTATGTTTTAAAACAAATCATTAAAAAAAAGATGAGAATTTAATTTGACAACTCATTTGACTTTTAAGGATTACAAGAAAGCTTTTGATAAAATACAAAGAGAAAATTTTAGAGTATAATGAATTGTACCATTTGGTATAAGTTATACAAAGTTCATATAAAGATACAAAAATAAAAATATGGTTACAATTAGGTAATAAATTAACAGGAGAGACTGAAATAATCTAGGTGTAACAAGGATGTAGTTCATCTCCAACTATATTCAATATATATATATATATATATATATATATATATATATATATATATATACACTGATCAAATTCTTATAATATGGAAAACAACCATACAACAAGGTATCCAGTTAACATGAAAAACTGTTATCAATACAATGCTGTAGGCAGATGATCAGATTATATTACAAGACAATAACGATGACCTTCAAAAATCAGTTTATGAATTAAACAAAATAAACCAAGAATACAATTTAAAAATTTCACAAACGAAAACAAAATCATGATATTTAAAGGTCTAGAGCATGTTAGAATCAAAAATAGTCATACAAAATAAAATAATATAACAGGTGACACAGTAATTATTTAGGTTGCATAATAACATATCTAAAAGATAAAAATATATATGAAAAATAAAAAAAGTTCAGAAAATCTGTGATATGATTAAAATGACAGTGAATAAAAAAGAAAACTGTAATAGACTTTGGTGTCCCCAGCACACACATTATTATTATTATTATTATTATTATTATTATTATTATTATTATTATTATTATTACATGACACCTCCAGGGAGTCCAAAGACTCATTGAGGAAGGGCATCTACTCTACAACTCTCTGTCTCCACCACTCAAATTCACCAACTTTAACGAACCGCAACTACCATCATCATCATCTACCGCCAACTACCACCACTAGTATTATCACAAACAATCACAAACATCCATGCCCACGGTGGAATTTAAACCCACAGCCTTTTGGCTGGAGAGTGGATACGCTAACCACTCGGCCAAACTGGAATATCAAAGATGAAGTAACCATATAATCATTAGGATAAGGCAGACAAATGTGCAATGATGCTACTTGAATGAGTCAAAGTGATTGAAATTTGATTAATATAGTTTAATCATCATCACAAAATTCCTGATCTTCCAAATTATTCTATTATCTATCAGGACTACAAGATTATCAGATCGTATATTTTTGTCCTCTAAGGCACTTACTGTATCAGGCAACCTAGATCATGGTCTTCTGTTTGGTTTTTTTCCACCCATTCCTGATTAAATTAAATATTAAATACCTGTTTTGCTAACATTGGTTTTCCCATTCTTATTAGGTATTCACACCTTCTAAGAGCTGTTCACACATTCTTGAATGCTAACAATGTTTAGTTCCTTCCTAATATCTTCATTTTAATATGATTTTACCATTGATACCATCTGTTCAGTTAGCTAATTTTTCTCAGAATTCTCATATCTGATCAACTGTTTTACATTTAACCTAACTCTTTAATTCTAATATATAAGTTAAAACTGGTATAAACACTGTCTTGTATATAGCCAGATTAGTGATTTGACTAACTTCTCTTATTCCGTATTAACTTATTCTGTTGACTCCTCACCATACTAGCTGTGTTTATTCTGTTGTCTATTTCCACAATTACATAGCTAATGTGTCCTCTTCAGTAAAAATTGGAAAATTGAAAACATCAGCTGCATCCTGAATGGATGCAGCTGATGTTTTAAATTTTCCAGCCTATTTTTAAGTCATCTTTTTATTACTGATTTTCATGCCAAATTTGTTATGGCAGTCATTTAATTAAAAAATCATGCAGAAATGTACTGGGTTTATTTAGGAGTACATCATCATCTACATAAAGTAAAGAAATGAGATTATTTTATATGCAATTCTGATATCAGCTTTAACGCACTTTCTTGCATGATGTAATCTATAGAATGCCCACACTTTGTACAGCTTTGCATGGCTTGGTGCCAAGAATAGTCGATTCATACTGAAGGGGAGAAAGAAATGGACGTATGAATTGGTCACCAACACACAAAATCACATGCTTTATAGATAAAATTTTCCAACTGTTATACAAGCAAAATAGTTACCACTTTAAAAACTACAATGATCATAAAAGAGAAGTTAATTTTCCGATGTGTAATAATAAACAACTCATCCCAGAAGACGGATTGATTATCCTATTATCGGAATGGATTTTCCTTTTTGTAACATGCGCAGAAGTGTCGAAAGGTCTCGAATCTGTGGGCATAGCATAACAATGAAGATGGTGGGCATGCTTGTGTCACCCAGATACTATCCTTCTGCACATCATATAAGAAGCATGTGAGGGAGAATATCAGAAAGTTACTGAGAAGAGTGAAAGATAACAGTGTAGTGAGAAAGGTTGTCACTGTGTTGCTGAGGTATAACAATGATGAGTTGCAATGGAGAGCCAAAATCATGAATGGTATGTTAGCAGTACTGTTGCCAAAGGAAAATTCCTAAAACAGCTAAAGCTTAAAAAAAAAAAAACAGCTCGAAAAGAGCTAAAAATTGAAAATAAAAATTTGAAGCTAAATTTTTAGAATTGGTAGCAGATACTTTTCGGTTACTTACTTTACTCAAGATGAAGTGGCACTTGCATTTAAGTGGCTAAAGACATCTTCCAAGTGGTTTTATGGCTTAATTCACCTGCGTTTTCACTTAGATTTTCAGCTTTATTATATGTGACCATCATTCCAATATTATTCGGTGCAGATGCTGGTAAATGATAGTCTGTACAGCACTTGTTGTTACACCTGAGGTCATACTTGACTGACAAAATAGCTGTCAGCATTGGCAATCCCATCTTGTTTCTTAATTTAGTTTTAATTACATTCATGGAACTAAAAATCTGTTCAATTTCTGCATTAGAATTTGGCAGTATTAATAAATGTATTACACACTAAGCAATTTTTTTAAAATCGATTCATTCCAGATGCATCTTTGTATTCTTGTACTTCAGCACAGAAAAGCTCAGTGTTTTTTATACTCGTCCATTTATTTATCATTATTATTATTATTATTATTATTATTATTATTATTTAGGCCTCCAAGGAGTCAAAAAACTCATTGTGGGAGGTCCTTCCCAGGAAACACTATCATACCACTCCTCAAACTCATTAACTGTTCTCACTCTCACCACTCTATCAGGCAATGCATTCCACGGTTCAACCACTCTCCATGCAAAGAAACGACTCCTCACCCTCTTGCTCACAGTTTCCTTTCGTAACTTCCAGGAATGGCCCTTGTCATTGTTCAAGTACAACGTTAAACTTCCCATTGTTGAACAGCAGGAAGTACAACCTTCCCGCTGTTCAACCAAGCAAAAGAACTCCCCACTGTAAACCCTGTAACCACCTCTCAACAGTTTAAAAGTCTCAATCATATCACCTCTCCTTCTTCTATCCACAAATCCCTCAGCCAATCCTCATAACTAACATTGTACAGTCCTGAAACCATCTTTGTTATCTGCCTTTGTACCCTTCCCACAGTTAATTTATCCCCTTCAAATCCTGGGGACCAAATCTGAGAATAATAGTCTAAGTGTGGTCTGATCAGGGTTTTATACAACAGAATGATAACTCTTTTATCTCTGCGGGTCAGCATCCTTCTCATTATTGCAGCAATCCTTTGTGTTACCTTCACCACCTTTGCAATATGTCCTTTGAATTTTAGGTTTCTATCAATCATCAACTCAGATCTCTTGTCTCCCCTACATCCTCCAGTATATCTCCTCCAATAGAGTATGCAGCATCCCATCAATGTGTCCCAAACCTCAAAACCTTACATTTTGCTGCATTAAACCGACCCCCATTCATTTACCCATCTGTCTAGCTTATTCAAATCATCTTGCATGACTACCACATCTGCACCATTACTAATAACCCTTCCCAGCTTCACATCATCTGCAAACAACTGAAGATCCCTCCCCCCCCCCCCCTGCAATCCACTTGGGGGAAGAGTTTTATTTTTGATATTACTTAACAGTTTCCAGATGGTTTGATCACTGGATGAAAAGGAAGCTAATTAATCTTCCCATTAGTGCTTCTCTCACTGCACCATTCATCCTGTTGAGAATCTTTTTATCTTGGGGAGCCCTTGTATTAAGGTATTGCTTTCTTGCCTACTACCCCCCCCCCCCTAAAGGCAACCTGTCCTACTCTCTCACTGCTCTGTGAGAGAAGAACTTAGCTCTTATTCCTTTCTGGACTGAGTGGCTAAAGTACTGGCATTAAGCAGCAACAACATCTTTTTCTATTTTCAGCATTATTTCTAAGATGGAAGTAACAGGTTTTTTATATGTTTTAGGGTACTGTCAACAGGAAAGAAGAGATCGCAATTAAAATATTCAAGTTTTCAGGCAACCTTTGCTTAAACTGTTTGAAGAGACCAAGAAGAAACTGTCTTGCTCTATTTCTAAGATTGTGCTCATCCTTTTGTGTTATATTCTTTTGTATTATCAACTCTGAAATTTTTCTTTCAAATCTGTAACCAAGATTTTGTTTGGGATTCAAATAGTCATCAATCTCTGACTCTAGAGGGTTGACTCTGGATGATGGTAGCACTAACATATTAGCAATAGAGTGAATCAAAAGAGAAAGGTATTCAAATAATCTCGTCTTATCCACACTGTTAGATTCGAAAATTTTATTATATTATTAACTTGCTGAACTTGAACAGGATGCAAAAATAAAAGGTACAACAGATTCCTTTCATCTTTGTACATCTCTACAAAATTTGAGCTTTGTAACATTTCTCAGTCACACTCACGACTTTGAAATGAGTTTTTAATCCCAACCACTGGCTGAGAATTCAATCTACTGCAGGTTTAATGAAGAGCCACCTCATTACACAGTTGCTCACAATTTTCAGAGGAGCATCGTTTTCGTTGATAGTTTGATACCTTTTGTATGCTACTTGTCTTGAAGAAGAATGTGAAAACCACTTATACATTTCAGCAACTAAAAATTCTAATTTTCTTGGGAGAGATTCTGCACGCGTGTGAGATGTTGCCAGTTGCAATGAATGGCATACACATATAATTAAGATTAAGGAGGGAATATATGCCTTCAGTTGTTCATACACACCATTATTAACACCAACCATAACACTGGCATTGTCTGTACCAATTGCAATGAGATTTTTAATGTTCAGTTTCTTGGTCAAGAGCTCTTTTTTCAGTGCAAACACAATACTACTAGCATCACACTTTTCTAGAACCACCATGCTCAGAAACGTATGCATAATTTTGTTGAATTTCTTGTTATAATAAATGATGGCAATTCCTAAAATCTTATTCACTGTGATATCAATCGATTCATCTATTAGCAAGCTGAAATTTCCATTTCCAATATCTGCAATTAGATCTTCTTCAAAATGCTCACTTAGAATATTCTTTACAATTGCAGAGCACTTGATTCGGTGCTCTGCAATTGTAAAGTAATGCTATTAAACTTCAAGGCAGCAAAACGGCAGACTATTGGGCTATGTGACTGGCTGACGTCATCGCGTGTTTGAAATGTGTATGATACTAACACTAAACATACAGTACAATTCTTTAGCAAATGTGAACATCTGGAAAACTTTTAAAACAATTTCTTTAAGAGTAGGTTATAAAAACAATTAAAAAGAGCTGAAACAAGTTCTGAAGGAGTAAGATTGGGAGCTGGGTGCTAGATTAAAATTTTTGAAGCTAAAGAAGAAAAAAAAATAGCCAGATCTAGCGCCAAAAAAGCTAAATTGGTAACACCAGTTAGCAAAGCTGTGTGAGGAGGAGGGGCACAGTTCGTGAATGTATGGCATGTGTTTGAGGGAAGAATGAAATTATACAGACATGATGGGTTGCATTTGAATGGCTTTGGAGTGAGTGCACTGGAGCAAGTGTTGCTGGATGAAAGTAGAGTGTATGATGTGTGCAAGAGATGAAGTGAAAAATCAGGAGAGTAGTATTGAAGAGACAGAAGTGCTCGGCAATGGAAGCAATATCTGCAATTAGATATGTGATAAGTAGTGATGAAGGTGATTGGGCAAGGGCAGGTGTTGTGGGGAAATCACAACCAACCAGTGGCTTGGATATGACTGGTTACAGACCTATAAATAAATTACTGTGTTTGTTTACAAATGCCACAAGTATAAGAAATAAGGGAGATGAAATGGTTTCATCGATTGACTTTATTTGCCCCAAAATCATTGGAATAAGTGAAACATGATCGAATGAAGATGATATTCTAACAGGAATAGAAATGGAAGGATACAATTTTTTTTGTGAGAGAAAGGAGAAGAAGGGAGGGGGAAGTGCTGATGATAACAGGAGAATTATGTCCACATAAAGCAGACATGAAAGAGGGAAATATTGGCAATGGTTATGAGGCAGTGTGGTGTAATGCGAAGGTTGACAGGAAGACATATTTAGATGGATGTTGCTATAGGCCTGGAAATGTGGAGGGTGGTGATGAAGAAATGTATAAACAGCTTGGATTAGTGAACAAAAGAAGGGTAATTAGATTTTAATTATGGCGGTATAGATTGGAATGAAGAGATAGCATTTGGGAATAAGGAAAATGAATTTCTCAAGTTTTTGAGAGATAACCATCTCACACAGCACATAAAGGAGGGCAGCGAGGATCGAGAGTTTTAGATCAGATCATTTCATCAGAGGATGTGATTGTGAGTGGGGTTTCATACTTTCCTCCAGTTGGTGAGCGATCATGAAGTGATCACCTGGGTTGTGGCTATCCATATGCAGACTCCTGTGAGGAAAGGATATATCTGGAATTATAAGGCTGGTGATTATGACAAGCTTAGGAGACAGCTTGGAGATATAGTATGGAACGAGGACTGAGCAGTAAGGAAATAAATACTGCTTGGGAACTGACAAAGAAATACATAGCAGCATCAATTTGTGAATGTATTCCAAAGTTCCAAAGGCCAAAAGGCTAAATAAGGTAGATGTAAAATGGATGAATGAGGAACTTAAGCATGAAATCTGGAAGAAGAAGGTACTCTGGAGGCAGTACAAGATGAACAATGGTAATAATCAGTTTCATGAAGAGTATAAATAACAAGCCAGGAGAGCAACTCAGTAAAGCCAACAAAAGTGCATTATGAGCAGAAATTGGCAAATCAGGCAAAGAAAAACCCCAGAGAGCTTTTCAGATATGTGACAAGTAGAAGAAAGAATAATCATGGTAAGATGATGATGCTAATGGATGAAAATGGTAGATGGTAACTGATGCAGAAGATATTGTTGAGGTTTTCAGTGATCAGGGTGGAATTATGAGGAAAGTATAGAGGACAAAGAGAGGATGGCTTAATTGTGAGTTTGCAGGAGGTATCTGAGGAAATAAATAAACTTGATGTCAATAAGGCAATAGGATCTGATGACATATCACCACACATCTTAACGGAATGTTCCAGGGAATTGGCAGTAGCAGTGGCACACCTGTTTAATAAGTGTCTTACAACAGCACAGGTTCCAAGGGAGTGGAAGAAGAGTAAAATTTATAGGCCAATCTGTATATTTGGAATTGTGGTGAAGGTACTGGAGAGATTGGTGAGAAGTAGGATACAGAATTGGCTTGATAATAGCAGTACAGTAGTCTCTGTAATTATCAACATGGGTTTGTTAAAGGGAGATCATGTTTTACTAACTTACTTATGTACTATAACAAGGTGACAAATACCTTGGACAGAGGAGATGAATATACTGTGGTGTACTTGGATTTTGCAAAAGCTTTTGATAGACTGCCACAGAACAAGCTGTTAAATAAATTGCAACAGATAGGACTGGATAACAGACTTCTGAGTAGGACCAGTGACTGGCTGTCAGATAGGTATCAGAAAGTTGTATATGGGGGAGCAGTATCCTAAAAGGTCACTAGTAGTGTACTGCAGAGGTCAGTTTTGAGATATTGTTGTTCAGTTTGTATGTTAATGATATTGGGATGGGTTTAACTAGTGATATGCAGCTGTTTGCAGATGATACAAAATTGGGGAGAGCAATTCAGAGTCAAGTGGATGTTACAACTTACAGGAGGACTTGAATAAATTGCATGATTGGGCAGGTAAGTGGAACTCTCAGTTCAATGTTGCAAAGTATACACTTAGTGGGGAAACTTTAAAGGAAGTAGAGAAGATGAGAGATCTATGAGTGATGGTGGACAAGGATCTGAAATTCAGGACCAAATTGCATAAGGTGTAAAGACATCACATCAGATAATGGCAATGATGCAGGGGACCCTGACATGCAGAAATAAAGAGGTTATGGTGCCATTGTATTAGGCCTTGATCAGGTGATATGGATTATTGTGCACAAATTTGGTTGCTGGGTTTTCATGGTGACAAGGATATGTTGTAAAGGATCCAGAGAAGATTCACCAAGGTGGTCAGTGTTCTTTGGAATGTGAAGTACGAGGACAGATTGAGAGAATGTAAGTTGCACAACCTTGTGAATAGGAGAAAGAGGGGGGGGGATATGATTGAGACATATAAGCTAGTCAGGGGGTTGTTATCAGATTAACATTGAAGAGATTTTTCATAAATGAGAGGAAGGGAGGGGGTAGAACAAAATGCCATCGCTGGAAACTGTATAAGGAGAGTGTGAGCAGAGGAGTGAGGAAAAGGTGTCAAGTGGATGTTACGACTTACAGGAGGACTTGAATAAATTGCATGATTGGGCAGGTAAGTGGAACTCTCAGTTCAATGTTGCAAAGTATACACTTAGTGGGGGAAACTTTAAAGGAAGTAGAGAAGATGAGAGATCTATGAGTGATGGTGGACAAGGACCTGAAATTCAGGGACCAAATTGCATAAGTTGTAAAGACATCACATCAGATAATGGCAATGATGCAGAGGACCCTGACATGCAGAAATAAAGAGGTTATGGTGCCATTGTATTAGGCCTTGATCAGATGATATGGATTATTGTGCACAAATTTGGTTTCTGGGTTTTCATGGTGACAAGGATATGTTGAAAAGGATCCAGAGAAGATTCACCAAGGTGGTCAGTGTTCTTTGGAATGTGAAGTACGAGGACAGATTGAGAGAATGTAAGTTGCACAGCCTTGTGAATAGGAGGAAGAGGGGAGGGATATGATTGAGACATATAAGCTAGTCAGGGGGTTGTTATCAGATTAACATGGAAGAGATTTTTCATAAATGGGAGGGAGGGAGGGGGTAGAATAAAATGCCATCACTGGAAACTGTATAAGGAGAGTGTGAGCAGAGGAGTGAGGAAAAGGTTCTTTGAATGGAGAGTAGTTGGTGAGTGTAATGCACTAAGAAAGAATTAAAAACTAATTTTAATGCTTCCAATATTTTGTCTCAGTCATTGAGACATCTTCAGGGAGTATATTTAACACTTCTAACACACATATAAAGACAACACAATACTTGATAAAACATGTTAGCAAGTAAGGAAACATGTCAGTCAATAAGGAAAACAAAAGTAGAGTATGAGCAAAAATTGGCAAATCAGACAAAGAAAATCCCTAGAGAGTTTTTTTTAGATATGTGGCAAGTAGAAGGAAGAATGATCATGGTAAGATGATGATGTTAACCACCTCACCGGCCATTAAAGATCAAATACGCACCCTCAAAAGCTTTGTATCCATCATAAATTTCAATGTAATATCAATGGTATTACAATTTTAATATGCACTTTGCATCCATGGAAATGTGGATGTATATATACGTCCTGGTTAATGGATGAAATTGGTAGAATGGTAACTGCTGCAGAAGACATTGTTGAGGTATTCGGTGATCAATTTATAAGGGTATTTCATCCTGATCAGGATGGAATCGTGAGGAACTTAAGTGTAGAGGACATAGGAGAGGATGGCTTAATTGCAAGTGAGCAAGAGGTATTTGAGGAAATAAATAAACGATGTCAATAAGGCAATAGGATTTGATGACATATCACCATGCATCTTAAAGGAATGTTCCAGGGAATTGGCAGTAGCATTGGCATGCCTGTTTAATAAGAGTCTTAGAACAACACAAGTTCCAAGGGAGTGGAAGGAGGGTAAAATTGTTCCACTGCATAAAGGTGGTGATAAGGCTGTAGCTTTAAATTATAGGCCAGTCACAAAACTGGGTTGATAACAGCAGTATTCTCTGTGGTTATCAGCATGGGTTTGTTAAGAGGAGATCATGTTTCACTAACTTATTTATGTACTATAACAAAGTGACAAATACCTTGGGAGAGATGAATATACAGTGTGTACATAGATTTTGCAAAGGCTTTTGATAGATTGCCACATGATAAACTCTTAAATAAATTGTAACAGATAGGATTGGATAATAGACTTCTGATTTGGATCGATGACTGGCTGTCAGATAGGTATCAGAAAGTTGTATATGGGGTTCAGTATCCCAAACGAGAAAGGTAACTAGCAGTGTGTCGCAGGGGTCAGTTTTGGGGCCACTCTGTTCAATTTGTATGTTAATGATACTGGGTTGGGTTTAACTAGTGATATCCAGCTGTTTGCAGATGATGCAAAACTGGGGAGAGCAATGAAGAGTGAAGTAGATGTTATTGCCTTACAAGAGGACTTAAATAGATTGCATGATTGGGCAGATAAGTGAAATGTTGCAAAATGTAAGGTTTTGAGATTTGGTAAGCAATAGTGGGATGCAAAGTATGCACTTGGTGGGGAAACTTTAACAGAAGTAGAGGAGTTGAGAGATCTATTAGTGATCCAAATGAGGCCAATAATCCATAAGGCCTTGATCAGACCTCATATGGATTATTGTGCTCAGATTTGGTCGCTGGGTTTTCATGGTGGTGATGAAGATATGTTGGAAAGGATTCACAGAAGAAGATTCACAAAGGTAGTCAGTGATCTTTGGAATGTGAGGTATGAGGACAAATTGAGAGAATGTAAGTTTCAGAGCCTCATGAATAGGAGGAAGAGGGGGGAGGGATATGATTGAGGCATATAAGCTAGTCAGGGTTGTTATCAGGTTGACATGGAAGAAATTTTTGATAGAATGGGAGAGGGAGTAGAAGAAGCAAGGGGACATCACGGGAAAACCGTATAAGGAGGGCGTGAAAAGAGGAGTGAGGAGTAGGTTCTTTGCATGGAGGGCAGTTGGTTAGTGGAATGTATTGCCTGAGTGTGTTGTAGACACATTAAATCGGTTGGATGAGCATTATGTGCAATAGTGTGACCTCCCACGATGAGTCTCTGACTCCATGGAGGTCAAATGTTAATTATAATAATAATAATAATGTTTTTATGACTAGGAAGTCCTATCTAGATGATGTGCCCTCTATGGACATTTGGAGGTGGCCTATGATGCAAATTCGGACCTCTGAACGATTATTGTTTCCCAAATTTTCGGAAGTGTTTTGAACCTGCATTTGTTTAAATTCAGTTGATTTCTGAGTGCCAAAGCAGATTCCAAAAACAGTCTTTCTTTTTTAAATTTACTTGATGGAGGATAGTGTTTTTTTTTCTTTTCCAGAAGATCCTGTGAGTGGTCTCCAATACATACAAAACCAGATTGACCACACTCGTGATTGCAGTGTTCATCTAAATGGATGGCAGCTGATATACCTGTCTATCTGAGTATGCAAACTTGCAGGTAACAAGGTATACTCCAGGCACTGAGAGAGAAGGGAGCTGAGCTTTGGTAGAACGGATAATGGTAGCAAGTTTCCGGTGGGGCTTACAAGCTGCGTAGAGGTTGTACTTTTTTAATGTATCCCAGATAGAGGGGAGGGTGACAGCATTTCTGAAATCCTTTTGAAGGAATTGCCAAGGGAGGACTGATTATTTTTTTAATGCTATAAGCACTGTAGCCATTGGATAGAAAAAGGTTGTATATACGGTTGAGTTCTGTTGAAAGAGAGGTTTCACCGGAACAAAGATGTAGACTCTAATGGATAGGGTTTTAATGATGCCATATTGTTGAGAGGGATGAGTGGGAAAGTTTGTGAATGTATCTGCCTGTGTGAGTGGATTTTTTTGTATACAGTGAAAGAGAGGTTATCATTCATAAGGCATGTCACTAAGGTATCTAAGAAGAGTAAACTACTGTTATTTTCCTTTTCCATCATAAACTGGATTCTTGGATGCAGACTATTGGGGTGACTGAGGAAGGAGTCTAATGTGTCTTTGCCATGAGGCCAAATAGAAAATACATTTTTCAACATATCTTAGCCAGATAGAAGGACTGGGTAGTGCTGAACCTATGGCTCATTTTTCAATATTTTCCATGTAAAAAATACGTGGGTGAAAGCAAAGAAACCATAGCAGTTCCCTGTATCTGTTTGTAAATTTTGTTCCTCCAAGAAAAATAATCAGAACTAATGACAAAGGAAAAGAGATCTATGATATCAGAAGGAAAAACGTTTTTTTTAAGAGTGTTAAGGTTGGTAAACAGTGAGGTGATGTAAAGGTTTACCAATATATCTGTATTATTTAAAGTTAGATTTTCAATTAGGGGGTTTTGAAATGAGTATTTTTATATAGGATGTGGTATCACCATATCGTACTGAATCTTCAAACTTCAAAGCTTCGACAAAGATGCCATGAGCACACTAAGTCTAGGCCATGAATTTGCTGTTGCACTCAGAAAAGTGACAGAATTAGACCTAATGTACAACATAGAATGCAGAATCTGTTACTTAGTTCCTGAAATAGCCAAAAACAACAACAACAACAGACTTGACATTGCCAATATTCTTTTCCAGTCTTTGCCTCTAAAAAGTAATCTATCTTCTGGCCAACGTTTTGCTCTCAGAAAGTTAAAAAAGATAAAACTATTGTCATCACAAGAGTGGATAAGAGTAATTAAGAGTAATGCCACAATCATTAAGGACAATGAATGTAATAGGAAATGGATATTATTCTCTGAGATCACTTTTTTATCACTTTATTAAAAATAAAGTATCTTGATGGCCACCTGGTCACAAAATAACTCAAACCTTTTAATTCTCATTCTCTTTGCCTGTATATATGGTTTACCTAAAATCCACAAACCCCCAAATTCCTCCCCCTAAGACTTATTATTATTATTATTACGGGTATCTCCATGGAGTCAGTAGACTCATCGCAGGAGACCCAAACTAGCAAAACAATATCTGTCATATCTCTTCTTGAATTCATTTACAGACGAAGAGCTCACAACTAAGTTAGGCAATGAATTCCACTCATCACCACCCTCCAGGCAAAAAACCTTGTTCTGACACCCTTGTTAACCACACTCTTCTTTAATTTCCAGGGATGACCTCTTGTTCTTCCATCATTATCACACAGCTGAAACATTTCCCCTGCATCAATCCTCTAAAAACCTTTCAGTAATTTAAATGTTTCTATCATATCCCCTCTATTCCGCCTATCAACCAACCTCTGCAATCCACAAGCTATCAAACCATCTATCAATGTAGGGAGCATTTTTTACATCACTCACCAACTTGGTCACTCTTCTCTGAACCCTCTCCACAGCCTCCACATCTCCAAGGAATCCAGGTGACCAGACCTGAGCACAGTAATCCAAATGTGTAAGTATCAACGCTTTATAAAGGGGAATAAACAACAATGGCCCAAGCACAGAGCCCTGAGGCACACCACTGGTCACCTGCCTCATCCTGGACTCGGCTCCTCCATACACCACCTTCTGGTATCTCTCCCTGAGCCATTCTCCATATCACCAATTTAGTATCCATTCCCATCTGCTCCAATTTGCGTAACAATGTTCCATGGGGTATCCTGTCAAAAGCCTTAGCAAAATCCAGAAGTACCACTGTGTAGCTAGTTCCTTTGTCCAACTCAGGTGTCATTCTATTATGAAAAGTTAATAGATTGCTAAGGCAGGATCTACCTTTAACAAAACTATGTTGGTCTCTATAGAGTATCATATCCTGATCCACTCATTCTTGAATTTTGTCTTTAACCAACTTTTCCAATACTTTTACCACTATTCCTGAGATGGTGATTGGTCTGTAATTAACTACCGCAGTCTTAGAGCCACCCTTATGCAAAGGAACCACTTTGCCTAACTTCCACTCCCTAGGGACCATACCAGAGTTCAAACTTAAATTAAATATCCAAGTAAGAGGGGTTGACAATTCATTTGCACATTCACGCAACACCCGAGGTGATATTCTATCTAAGCCTACAGCAGTGTTTGCATTTAAATTTTGCAATATATTAAATACCTCTGATTTCTTACCTTCAATTCTCACATTAGTTATTGCTAAAGGTACAGAGATATCCTCACTTGGGTGATAGACTTTTGAAAAGTGATCACTCAGTAACTCGACTATTACATCTGATTTTGTCACCTATATCATCAGCACCCACTAAAGTTATCCTTCCGAAGTCATTCTTCCTTTTATTTGCCACATAGAAGAAGAACTCTTTGGGATTACCCTTGATCTCTTTGGCTAAGATCTTCTAATAATCTGATTTAGCTTTTCTTACTATGCTGGTAACCTTCCTAGCTTGAGCCTTGTACTGCTCATGGGTGTACTGATCGCCTTTCTCCTTGTAAATTCTCCATAACATTTTCTTTTTTTGCAGATCAAGCTTGATACTACTGCTCATCCATCTAACGCCTGCCTTGTTTGACTTTCTGACCATGGGGACACAATCTGATATTGCTTTCCTCAGATACCCGCTGATTTTATCCCATGCACTGCTAACATCTTTCCCCTGCAATATGTTCTGCCATGGGATGGCTGCAAGCTCACTCCGAAGCTTGTTATAATTGCCTAACCTGTAGTTCCATATATACCCCTTCTTAACAAAAAATTCACAGATTTTGCAACTTCCCAAGTCAATATCACATGACCGCTTTCACCAATTGGAAGTAATCAGGACACCTTACTTATGCATATAACCTCTGAACCAATAACCAGGTCCAACACTCTCACACCACGTGTCCCTTCAGTAATGTGCTGTTTCAAGTAATTATCTCTTAGGAGGTGTATGAATTTCATTTCCTTTTTGCCACATGATATTTCCTCCTTCCAATTGATATCACCATAATTAAAATCCCCCATAATAATCACTAACCTTGCACTCATTGCACTAATTTGCTGATGCATGAATTCAATATCATTCCCTGGCCTATAGCAGCAACCAACTGTATATTTGGTTGTGTTGGTCACTATTTCACACCAGACCACCTCAAATCAACTATCATTCACACATCTATCCTCTTGATATACTTCTTTCTCTGGCTGCAACTCATCAGCTATCATCAACAGTACTCCTCTCCCTGTTCTATCTTCTCTATCCTCCCTGAAAATACTGTACTGTTGTGTTGGAAAAAGTGCTGATTCACTTTTGATGAGTCATCCTTTTTCCGACCCAACATAAGGTAACGTCAGAAGGGATAGATAAGGACATACTTATGCCCCCAGATGGAAAATGTGCCTATTTATGATCTAGAACATGCATATAATCAGTTTTGTAGATGTTAACTAATGTCAGCGAAGCCCATAACTTGAACAGAGAATGTTTGTAAATTATTTTAAGATTGGAAATTCATGTAAAATTACTAAAAAGATGTATATAAATTGATACAAGTATTAGGCCATGTCAAAGACAGTTCGGAGCCGTGGTAACCAATTGGCTGCCGCCGTATGCATGACGACACCACCAAGTGAGGGCACTGTTTTGTGGTATATAGGTTTCAGCAGGGAATTCAATCGCTCTCTTTTTCGTCTGTTCCTGGTTTCCTGAGCGGAGAGCTGTGTAGCTGTGAAAGCTTGCCGCCATGCGCAGCAAGAGTTTCCCCTTTGCTGTACGTGCCACGTGGATCATAGCTGCAGCTAAAATGCAACCAGAGTTCTAGAAGAAAGGGCCACTGGTAAATCAATGCCAGTGTACAAGTCAGTGAAGGAATGTTCCTTTCGAGTAGAACAAAAGAATAGCAGAGACGCCATTGAAGAAAATACAGTGAGGAGATCGGAGAATCTAATTAAGAAGGTCCTAAATCTACCAGATAAAGCAAGAACGGTAAGCTGAAACCTTTTGTATTAAGATAGAGTAACCAGAGAGGAATGAGAAACTGAACGTTAAGAAAATAGCCAATTTCCGTGTTGTGCTTAAAGTACTGTCTTCCTTTGGACATTTTGTCTACAAGCGGCATCTTAGGCTCGAGCTGAATAGGAAACCGAGGATTCGGACTGTTTATATTGGAAGAAGAAAATTAATGTTATTATGTTAAATTTAAATTTGAATGTTAGCTAAAATTCTGTGGGGGGGGGGACAAAGTTGAAAATAAGAAGGAATGTTATCTCATGTAAAATTTGCCAGACGAAACACGTCTGATATAATCCATGCCAGGATTGTAGAATAAGCCTGTATATATTTGTATTTTCTATGTATGATAACTGAGCAGCTAAAGAGAAATTAACAGAGTCTGAGAATAGATACGTAGGGAAGAGTACGATTTTGATAGTATAAGAGATTATAGAATAGAACCTTTTGGATGTGTTAATTTAAGAAAAGAGGGGAGTTCAGACTCTTTTAGAATTGAAAGTTTGACTAAAGTGTATCTCTATGTTTTGCCAAAATAAATGTATTTCTTATGTTTAAACCAAATGAGTCTGTCATGTTTCTGTGGATTGAATTACTGCTTGAAAAATCACGAACCGTGCATTAGAGGGAAATCCATTTGTAACTAAAGAAACGGGACCACGACTGCAAACCTCTTGATCCCTGCATTCTTTTTTATAGTAATCTAAGATAGTATATCAGAATTCAAATGCCAGCTGGCACAGTCATAAAATAACTATAAATTTGTTGGCAAATGAAATAACTGATAATAGTAAAAGATAGAAGGGATACAGAATAAAAAATAAAGTTAAAGAAAAGAATAACCACGAGAAAAATAAGAGATATAACAGTACCCATCATATTCAATTCCAGTGACCACATCTTCTACTGACAGCCAAGTTTCACTAATGCCTACAACATTTGGTGAGATTGCACTGACTAATGCCAAAAATTCTTCTCTCTTATTTCGAATGCTTCTTGCATTGGTATAAAAAAATTTCAGATTCCCTCTAGATCTTGTACCAGCTTTAGAACTGATATATGTCACTAATTTCAGTAATCCCATGCCGATTTTTATCCCCTCTCCTCTGCAATTTATTCTGCGAATAAGGATCAATAAATATACAATCAGTGCTAAAGTTTCTCTCTCTTACACTCAACCTTTTCAATATTAGTTTCCCTGCCCAATTACTTCAACTTGTTCAGAAAACAGTAACTTCTTCAATCGCTTATGTCCTTCCATGTTCAGATGCAGTCCATCTCTAGCATACAACTGTCTTTTTCCTTCAAACACACTCCAAACATCAACAAATTCCAGACCTCTTTTTTTGCACATTCTTGCAATCATATCATTCATCATCATCGCTCGCCTACTTAAACTCATAATTAAGTAGATGTTGCTGATGCTCCATGCTACAAATTGTCAAAACAGCTAGCAAACTCTCTTACCCCACTCAATGGTCATACCACATCCTATGTAAAAAACACTACTCATTTTAAAGCCTTGATTGAAAATCTAACTTTAAATAATACAGATATATTGGTAAGCTTTTACACCATGTCACTGTTTACCAACCTTAACACTCTTAAAAAACGTTTTTCCTTCTGATATCATAGATCTCTTTTCCTTTGCCATCAATTCTGGTTATTTTTCTTGGAGGAACAAAATTTACAAACAGATAGAGGGAGCTGCTATGGGTTCTCTGCTTTCTCCCCCACAGACACACTTGCCATTTTTTACATGGAAAATATTGAAAAACAAGCCATAGATTCAGCCCATCCAATCCTTCTATCTGGCTAAGATATGTAGACAATGTATTTTCTATTTGGCCTCCTGGCCCAGACACATTAGACTCCTTCCTTTGTCACCTCAACAGTCTGCATCCAGGAAAAGGAAACTAACAATAGCTTGCCATTTTTAGACACCTTAGTGACATGCCTTATTTCCACCAATAGAGTCTACATATTTGTTCCAGTGGAACATTTTCCTATCCAATGGCTACAGTGCTTATAGAATTAAAAAAAAATAATAATCAATCTTCCCTTGGCAATGCCTTCAGAAGGATTTCAGAAATGCTGTCACCATCCCCTACATCTGGGATACATTGAAAATAATAGTCAGATCTTTAAAAAAGTACAATTTCTACATAGCTTTTAAGCCCCAACAGAAACTTGCTACCATTATCTGTTCTACCAATGATCAGTTATCTCCTCTTTCGGTGCCTGGAGTATATAAAAATATACCATGTTACCTGCAAGTTGACATATAATGCAATGATATATAATACAGAAACAAGACCAGACACTAGTCAAACAAATGTTAAACACGGGTGAAATTAATATATTAAGAAAAATAGTAAATAAAACTAGATTAGATAAAATAAAAAATACAGATATAAGAAAACAGTGTGAAATACAAGCAATAAACAATTGGATAGCAATCCGAAGAATAAAATGGATTGAATACGTGGAAAGAAGGAGTGAAGATAGAGTAATAAAACAAGTCTATAGTTGGAAACCAAAGAATAAGAGAAGAGCAGGAAGACCTAGAAAAAGATTAAAAGATACTATTAAAGAAGATGAAGTCTTGGTCTCAACAGATACTACATCTAATGCGTGAAGAAGAAGACCTGCAAGTTGGCATGCTTCCAAATTAGGTCTTCTTCTTCTTCTTGCAGGTAAACCAGTCACCATCTATTTAGATGAACACAAAAACTCACATCTGCAATCATGACTATGGTCAATCTAGTCTTGTGGACCATGTATTGGAGACCACTCACAGGATCTTCTGAAAAAAAAAAAAAAAAAACACTATTCACCATCACAGTAAATTTAAAAAAGAAAGACTGTTTTTGGAATCTGCATTGGTACCCAGAAATCAACTGAATTTAAACAAATGCGAGTGCAAAAAACTTCCCAAAATTTGGGAAACATTAATCGCTCAAAGGTTTCAATTTATGAAGGGATATGGAAAGTTCTGATAAACACTTAGAACAAAAATTATATTAAAGCAACTGATATAACCACAAAAAAAACATAAAGGATATAAGAATATAAGTTACTTTAATAACTGTACTACTAGTATGTTCTTTCTTGTGTTTATTTCAGTTGTTTTAATATCATTTTTGTACTAGGTGTTATTAGAACTTTTAGACCCCCTCCCCTTGTCCATCTGAGGCCACAAGTGTTAACTGTATTCCCTGAAGATGTCTCAAGGAGTAACATAAATTTTTATGTTAAAGTTAAGAAGGGATGTATAAAAATTAAAATGACTTTTGCAGGAGGAACATAATTAAATCAAGGTTAGTGATTGGTGTTGAGTAATTATGTCAGTATGTAATGTGTTTGATATAATAGAACCTGTCAGCATGAGACTGGAAGTAAAACATCACCTTCACACTAAACATTTTGAAATTTAAAATAAATATGTGAATTTTTCCAGAGAAATATCAAAAAAAAAAAAAAAAAAGTGTTCAGCACATTACTTGTTTTAAAACTGCCAAAGTGCAAACAAAAGCTCTGCCAGTATTGTATAAACTAGCCCATTAATTTTTTTATTTGAATTTAATTACAAAAAATGTATTTTATATAATGATAATATTAGATTTATGTAAACTGAATGCATTGAATCAAAAAATTAAATTATAACCATAATTCTAGAATTTAAAAAAAAAAAAAAGTAAAAAGAAGGGATTGCAAAAAATTAAAATTGTTTGTGAAGAGAGAAGAGTGTTAGTTGAAAATATTTGAAACCTGTGATATAGCTATGTCATAAAAATATAGATTGATGTTAACCATTCATTAAATATCTCAAAATCACATATGTTCTTATTGAAGACTTACAGTTTGTTCTTGCCACTAACTTTAATCTCAGCTGGCAATTTTCTGAGCTTTTAAGACTGGAGCATAGATATGGAATTGTTGGTGTAAATTGAACAGAATGAGTCTGTCCATCTTCTGATATTACCAGTGATGTAGAATTTATCTAAAGAAAAAAACAACATTGATTTCATAATAATTAAAAAACCTCAGTTAACTAAATGCTAAATCAGTATTACTTCCAAGCCTACATGGAGTTCAAAGACTCATCGATGAGGATTGAACACACACAGACAACAATAACCATCACACCTTGCTTTGAACACATTCAATGTTGGAGCACTCACCACCTGCTGTGGCAATGCATTCTCACTGAATACCTGTCAAGCAAAAAATCTCCTTTTCACTTCCTTACTCATATAATTTTTTACATCAGGGATGATGTCTCATTCTCACATTGCCCATTATCCTACACAATAATTCCCCTGTATTTATTTGTTAGACTTCTCTAACCAACTCATACATCTGGTAGGAGAGAATGAAAAAAATATATATATGAATGAGAAAATAGTAGTTGATAGTGTGGAAGGTGTGAGTGACTGTGAAAGTTTAGGAGATGGTTTTGTTTGGGAGAGTGAATTTAGATTAAGAGTGACTGACCTGCAGAGGGAGATAAATGAGCTGAAAGAGGAGGTGGAATGTCTTGTGAATAAGAGCAGAAGTATGAAAGATAAGATTAGGAGAATGGAAGAGATAAATGCAAGGCGAATCAGAGTAGGGGAGAGAGAGAATTTAGGGAGTATGAGTGAGAGGTATGGGGGTGCTAGAAGAGGAGAGAATGGAAACAGTAGAAGAGAGGGAATGAGAGAGAGGTATGGGAATGCTAGCAGACGAGAGGATGGAAACAGTAGGAGAGGAGAGACGGAATGAGAGAGAGATATGGAAGTGCTAGAAGAGGAGAGAATGGAAACGGTAGGAGAGGAGAGAATGGAAATGGTAGGAGAGATGGAATGAGAGAGAGGTATGGGAATGCTAGAAGACAAGAGGATGGAAACAGTAGGAGAGATAGAATGAGAGAAGGATATGGAAGTGCTAGAAGTGGAGAAAATGGAAACAGTAGGAGAGAGAGAGGGAATGAGAGAGAGAGATGTATGGGAGTGCTAGAAGAGGAGAGAATGGAAACAGCAGGAGAGAGAGGTATGGGAATGCTAAAAGAGAGAATAGCAGTAGAGGAGAGGGAATGAGAGAGACCTATGGGAATGAAAGAAGAGGAGAGAATGGAAACAATAGGAGAGAGGGAATGGTAAGAGGTATAATGTATGGCGACTCAATGATCCATGGTGTTCAAGATAGGATGCGTGAGGAGTGTTTGCCAGGAGGAACAATAGAAAGGATGGCTATGGCAATTAAGAGAGGTGAAAGGGTGGATGAGATGATTGTGATGATAGGAACAAATGACTTGATTGGTAATGTAAGTCAGGCAGCGAGAGATATAAAATTTTTGCTTGAGACTGTACGGAAGAAGACAGAGAGAGGAAAAATAGTGTGCGTGTTGCCTAGATATGATAATGATGAGCTGAACAGAATAGCGGTGATATTGAATGGCAGAATAGCAATAATGTGTGACAAGAGAGGACTGGTATATGTGGATGCTTGGAGTGCGTTTGAGGAAAGAGAGGAATTGTATGCGAGAGACTGTTTACATTTGAATGAGGAAGGATGTAGGCATCTGGAGAGATTGCTGTTCTGAACGAGTCAGTGTGTCCCAGGGAGGATGATAGCAGGGGTGGCCTCTTGTGGGAATGGATATTTGGGAGAAGGGAGACGATGTCAGGTAACACTGAGCCCAGTGGAGTCTAGAAGGGATAATGCTGGGTATAGAAACAATGGCATTTATATGCTTTATACTAATGCCAGGAGTATCCGGAATAAGGGAGAGGAATTGGTGGTGCAGATAGCATCAGCCTGGTCAAAAATTATTGCGATCACTGAGACATGGTTGACAGAAGGGGATATAACAACAGGAATAGAAGTCGCTGGGTATAGCATTTTTCATCAGGATAGGAAGGGAAAGCATGGTGGTGGGGTACTGCTTATGATAAGTAATGACCTATGTCCTCTAAGAGTGGAGGCTGTGAAAGGAAGTGAGACAAATGATTTTGAGAGCGTATGGTGTGAGGTAGAGGTAGGCAAGACAGGATATTTAGTGGGGTGTTGCTACAGACCCAGGAGCACAGAGGATGGGGACCAGGAGATGTTTAGACAGCTAAGTTTAGCAAGTGCAAGAAGAATGATTGTTATGGGAAATTGTAACTACAGTAGTATAAATTGGAGAGAGGAAGATGCATGTAGCAATAGGGGAATGGAATTTCTGGAATTCTTGAGGTACAAATGTCTTAGGCAACATGTAACAGAGGGAACAGGAGGTTCAAGAGTTTTGGATTTGGTTATAGCATCAGAAGAGTTGATAATAAATGAGTTCACCTCTCTCCCACCAGTTGGAGACAGTAACCGTATGGTTTTGACTTGGAAAATGAATAGACATGCAGGAGTATCAAAGAGACAGGAACTTATGTGGAATTATAATGCAGGTGATTATAATAGACTTAGACGTCAACTTCGGGAAGTTTCGTGGAGGGAGGAATTGGAAGGCCGGGATATCATTAGTGCGTGAAAAATTGTGAAAGAATATTTGTTAGCAGCAATGGTAAGTTGTATACCACGAGTGAAGAAGAGGACACAATTTGGAGTAAAGTGGATGACAAACAATATTAAACAGGAATTGCATGCGAAAAAGAGGCTATGGAAGAGATATAAGGAGACAGGTGAAGAGAAGATGCATGAAGAATATAAGACACAGGCCAGAAGAGTGACTAGTGTGGTAAGGAAAGCAAAACTGGAATATGAGAGGAGATTGGCCATATGATCCAAAGAAAATCCTAAGGAATTTTTTAGCTATGTGGCCAGTAGGAGGAGAAATGACTGCGGTGATATTGTGGGATAAAAATGCAAATAGAGTGACTGATGCAGAGGACATAGTGGAATTGTTCAATGAACACTTTATTGGAGTATTTCATCCTAGAGGAGTCAGTTTTAATGTTAGAGGGATAAGGTTGATTTGAGGTTTAGAAGTACAAGAGGAGAGTATGTTTCAGATACTGAGTACTCTGGATGTCAGTAAAGCTGTGGAACTGGATGGTATTTCACCTCGAATTTTGAGAGAATGTGCTAGGGAACTGACAGTGCCTTTAACCTGGCTTTTCAATGAAAGTCTGGCTTTGGCAAAGGTGCCCAGGGAATGGAAGGAAGGTAAGATAGTGCCATTGCATAGGGGTGGTAACAGACTGGAAGTGTCTAATTATAGGCCAGTCTGTGTGTCATCAGTAGTTGTTAATATCTTGGAGAAAGTAGTGAGGGACCGTATACAGCATTGGGCAGATGAGGGTAATGTTATCTGTGAGAGTCAACATGGATTTGTGAAAGGGTGCTTTTGTTTTAGCAATATGCTAGCCTTTTATAATAAAGATACAAGAACATTAGATGAGGGAAAGGCATATACTGCAATTTTCTTAGACTTAGCGAAGGCATTTGACAGGGTGCAACATGATAAGCTGATATTTAAGTTGCAGCATATGGATCTGGATGTCAGATTGGTCAACTGGATTCAGGATTGGCTATCTGATAGGTATCAGAGAGTTGTGTATGGTGGAGCAGTTTCAAGGAGGCAGAGGGTTTCAAGTGGGGTCCCACAGGGCTCAGTACTAGGACCTATATTGTTTAACCTTTATATCAATGACATTGCCAGTGGATTGCAAGGGGATATTCAGTTGTTTGTAAATGATGCGAAGCTGGGAAGGATTATTAGTAATAGTGCAGATGTGGTAGCCCTGCAAGAAGATTTAAATAAGCTAGATAGATGGGCAAATGAATGGGAGTATCAATTTAATGCAGCAAAATGTAAGGTCTTGAGGTTTGGGAAACATCGATGGGACACTGCATACTCTATGGGAGGAGTTATACTGAAGGAAGTAGGGGAGACAAGAGATCTGGGGTTGATGATTGATAGAAACCTGAAATTTAGGGGACATATTGCAAAAGTGGCGAAGGTAACGCAAAGAATTGCTGCAATAATGAGAAGGACACTGACCTGCAGAGATAAAACAGTTATCATTCCATTGTATAAGACCCTGATCAGACCACACTTGGACTTCTGTTCTCAGATTTGGTCCTTAGGATTTGAAGGGGATAAATTGACTGTGGAGAGGGTACAAAGGCGGATAACAAAGATGGTTTCAGGACTGTACAATGATAGTTATGAGAATCGGTTGAGGGAATGTGGACTGCAGAGTTTGGTGGATAGAAGAAGGAGAGGTGATATGATTGAGACTTTTAAACTGTTGAGAGGTGGTTACAGGGTTGACACTGGGGAGTTCTTTCGCTCGGTTGAACAGCTGGAAGGAGTGATGACAAGAGGCCATCCCTGGAAGTTACGAAAGGAAACTGTGAGCAAGAGGTTAAGGAGTGGTTTCTTTGCGTGGAGGGTGGTTGAACCGTGGAATGCATTGCCTGATGGAGTGGTGGGAGCGCGAACGGTCAATGAGTTTAAAGAGTGGTATGATAGACTTTGTGTTTCTTAGGGGGAACCTCCCCTCGATGAGTCTTGACAGACTTTATGTTCTTAGGAAGGACCTCCCACGATGAGTCTTTTGACTCATCGTGGGAGGTCCTTCATGGTGGTGAGGTCCTTCATGGTGGTGGAAAGCATGGTGGTGGGGTACTGCTTATGATAAGTAATGACCTATGTCCTCTAAGAGTGGAGGCTGTGAAAGGAAGTGAGACAAATGATTTTGAGAGCGTATGGTGTGAGGTAGAGGTAGGCAAGACAGGATATTTAGTGGGGTGTTGCTACAGACCCAGGAGCACAGAGGATGGGGACCAGGAGATGTTTAGACAGCTAAGTTTAGCAAGTGCAAGAAGAATGATTGTTATGGGAAATTGTAACTACAGTAGTATAAATTGGAGAGAGGAAGATGCATGTAGCAATAGGGGAATGGAATTTCTGGAATTCTTGAGGTACAAATGTCTTAGGCAACATGTAACAGAGGGAACAGGAGGTTCAAGAGTTTTGGATTTGGTTATAGCATCAGAAGAGTTGATAATAAATGAGTTCACCTCTCTCCCACCAGTTGGAGACAGTAACCGTATGGTTTTGACTTGGAAAATGAATAGACATGCAGGAGTATCAAAGAGACAGGAACTTATGTGGAATTATAATGCAGGTGATTATAATAGACTTAGACGTCAACTTCGGGAAGTTTCGTGGAGGGAGGAATTGGAAGGCCGGGATATCATTAGTGCGTGAAAAATTGTGAAAGAATATTTGTTAGCAGCAATGGTAAGTTGTATACCACGAGTGAAGAAGAGGACACAATTTGGAGTAAAGTGGATGACAAACAATATTAAACAGGAATTGCATGCGAAAAAGAGGCTATGGAAGAGATATAAGGAGACAGGTGAAGAGAAGATGCATGAAGAATATAAGACACAGGCCAGAAGAGTGACTAGTGTGGTAAGGAAAGCAAAACTGGAATATGAGAGGAGATTGGCCATATGATCCAAAGAAAATCCTAAGGAATTTTTTAGCTATGTGGCCAGTAGGAGGAGAAATGACTGCGGTGATATTGTGGGATAAAAATGCAAATAGAGTGACTGATGCAGAGGACATAGTGGAATTGTTCAATGAACACTTTATTGGAGTATTTCATCCTAGAGGAGTCAGTTTTAATGTTAGAGGGATAAGGTTGATTTGAGGTTTAGAAGTACAAGAGGAGAGTATGTTTCAGATACTGAGTACTCTGGATGTCAGTAAAGCTGTGGAACTGGATGGTATTTCACCTCGAATTTTGAGAGAATGTGCTAGGGAACTGACAGTGCCTTTAACCTGGCTTTTCAATGAAAGTCTGGCTTTGGCAAAGGTGCCCAGGGAATGGAAGGAAGGTAAGATAGTGCCATTGCATAGGGGTGGTAACAGACTGGAAGTGTCTAATTATAGGCCAGTCTGTGTGTCATCAGTAGTTGTTAATATCTTGGAGAAAGTAGTGAGGGACCGTATACAGCATTGGGCAGATGAGGGTAATGTTATCTGTGAGAGTCAACATGGATTTGTGAAAGGGTGCTTTTGTTTTAGCAATATGCTAGCCTTTTATAATAAAGATACAAGAACATTAGATGAGGGAAAGGCATATACTGCAATTTTCTTAGACTTAGCGAAGGCATTTGACAGGGTGCAACATGATAAGCTGATATTTAAGTTGCAGCATATGGATCTGGATGTCAGATTGGTCAACTGGATTCAGGATTGGCTATCTGATAGGTATCAGAGAGTTGTGTATGGTGGAGCAGTTTCAAGGAGGCAGAGGGTTTCAAGTGGGGTCCCACAGGGCTCAGTACTAGGACCTATATTGTTTAACCTTTATATCAATGACATTGCCAGTGGATTGCAAGGGGATATTCAGTTGTTTGTAAATGATGCGAAGCTGGGAAGGATTATTAGTAATAGTGCAGATGTGGTAGCCCTGCAAGAAGATTTAAATAAGCTAGATAGATGGGCAAATGAATGGGAGTATCAATTTAATGCAGCAAAATGTAAGGTCTTGAGGTTTGGGAAACATCGATGGGACACTGCATACTCTATGGGAGGAGTTATACTGAAGGAAGTAGGGGAGACAAGAGATCTGGGGTTGATGATTGATAGAAACCTGAAATTTAGGGGACATATTGCAAAAGTGGCGAAGGTAACGCAAAGAATTGCTGCAATAATGAGAAGGACACTGACCTGCAGAGATAAAACAGTTATCATTCCATTGTATAAGACCCTGATCAGACCACACTTGGACTTCTGTTCTCAGATTTGGTCCTTAGGATTTGAAGGGGATAAATTGACTGTGGAGAGGGTACAAAGGCGGATAACAAAGATGGTTTCAGGACTGTACAATGATAGTTATGAGAATCGGTTGAGGGAATGTGGACTGCAGAGTTTGGTGGATAGAAGAAGGAGAGGTGATATGATTGAGACTTTTAAACTGTTGAGAGGTGGTTACAGGGTTGACACTGGGGAGTTCTTTCGCTCGGTTGAACAGCTGGAAGGAGTGATGACAAGAGGCCATCCCTGGAAGTTACGAAAGGAAACTGTGAGCAAGAGGTTAAGGAGTGGTTTCTTTGCGTGGAGGGTGGTTGAACCGTGGAATGCATTGCCTGATGGAGTGGTGGGAGCGCGAACGGTCAATGAGTTTAAAGAGTGGTATGATAGACTTTGTGTTTCTTAGGGGGAACCTCCCCTCGATGAGTCTTGACAGACTTTATGTTCTTAGGAAGGACCTCCCACGATGAGTCTTTTGACTCCATGGAGGTCTGAATAATAATAATAATCCCAATCACATCATTCCTCCTCCTACTCTTCCTATTGGCCAGTCTCTTAAGACCATATATCCTCATTCTGTCCTAATATTCAGTACTTCAGAGTCCCAAGACAGTCTTGGTTATTCTCCTACATGCTCTCCATTGTTTTCTTATCACCAATATTCCATGAGTGAAGAAGAGGGCACAATTTGGAATAAAGTGGATGACAAACAATATTAAATAAGAACTGCATGCGAAAAAGAGGCTATGAAAGAGATATAAGGAGACAGGTGAAGAGAAGATGCATGAAGAATATAAGACATAGGCCAGGAGAGTGACTAGCATGGTAAGGAAGACAAAACTGGAATATGAGAAAAGATTGGCCCTTAGATACAACAAAAATACTAGGGTATTTTTCAGCTATGTGGCCAGTAGGAGGAGAAATGCCTGTGGAAGAATGACATTGCGGGATAAAACTGGGAATAGAGTGAATGACGCAAAAGACATGGTGGAATTGTTCAATAAACACTTTATTGGAGTATTTCATCCTGGAGGAGTCAATTTGAATACTACAGGGATAGGGCAGGTTCAAGGTTTAGAGGAGGAGAGTGTGTTCCAAATACTGAGTACTCTGGATGTCAGTAAAGCTGTGGAACTGGATGGTATTTCACCACTAGTTTTGAGAGAATGTGCTAAAGAACTGACAGCTCCTTTGACCTGACTTTTCAGTGAAAGTCTGGCTATAGAAAAAGGTGCCCAGGGAATGGAAGGAAGGTAAGATTATGCCATTGCATAAGGGCAGTAGCAGACTGGAAGTGTCTAATTATAGGTCAATTGGAGGATCATCAGTAGTTAGTAAGATCTTGGGGAAAGTAGTGAGGGACCGTATACGTCATTGGGCAGATGAGGGTAATGTTATCTGTGAGAGTCAACATGGATTTGTGAAGGGACGCTCTGGTTTTAGCAATATGATAACCTTTTATAATAAAGCTACAAGAGCATTTGATGAGGGAAAGGCACATACTGCCATTTTCCTAGACTTAGCAAAGGCATTTGACAGGGTGCCATATGATAAGCTGATATTCAAGTTGTAGCACATGAGTCTGGATGTCAGATTGGTCAACTTGATTCAGGATTGGCTGTCCAATAGGTATCAGAGAGTTGTGTATGGTGGAGCAATATCAAAGAGGTAGAAGATTACAAGTGGGGTTCCACAGGGCTCAGTACTGGGACCTACATTGTTTAATCTTTATACCAATGACATTGTCCGTGGATTGCAAGGGGATATTCAGTTGTTTGCAAATGATTCGAAGCTGGGAAGGGTTATTAGTAATAGTGCAGATGTAGTAGCTCTGCAAGAGAATTTGAATAAGCTAGATAGATGGGCAAATGAATGGGAGTATCGATTTAATGCAGCAAAATGTAAGGTCTTGAGGTTTGGGACACATCAATGGGACGCTGCATACTCTATGGGAGGAGTTAAACTGGAGGAAGTAGGGGAGACAAGTGATCTGGGGTTGATGATTGATAGAAACCTGAAATTCAAGGAACATATTGCAAAGGTAGTGAAGGTAACACAGAGGATTGCTGCAATAATGAGAAGGACACTCACCTGCAGAGATAAATGGGTTATCATTCCATTGTATAAGACTCTGATCACACCACACTTAAACTATTGTTCTCAGATCTGGTCGTCCCCAGGATTTGAAGAGGATAAATTAACTGTGGAAAAGGTACAGAGGCAGATAACAAAGATGGTTTCAGGACTGTACAATGTTAGTTATGAGGATCGGCTGAGGGAGTGCGTGGACTGCAGAGTTTGATGGATAGAAGGAGAGGTGATTGAGACTTTTAAACTGTTGAGAGGTGGTTACAGTTGACCCTGTAACCAGCTCTAGAGTCATGACAAGGGGCCATCCCTGGAAGTTACGGAAGGAAACTGTGAGAAAGAGGGTGAGGAGTGGTTTCTTTGCATGGAGGGTGGTTGAACTATGGAATGCACTGCCTGATAGAGTGGTGAGAGCGAGAACGGTCAATGCGTTTAATGAGTGGTATGATAGACTTTGTGTTTCCTAGGAGGGACCTCTCTCGATGAGTCTTGATAGACTTGTGTTTCTTAGAAAGGACCTCCCACGATGAGTCTTTTGATTCCATGGAGTCATCAGTTTAATGCAACATTTAGTTGCATTAAACTGATGTTCCCATTAATTTGCCAACCTTTCCAGCTTATTGAAAACCCCATGAAGAGCAAAAAACACTAGCATTGTTACTAATAATCTTCCTGAGTTTCAAATCACCTATAAACAATTGAATATCTCCTTGCAGTCCCCATGACAATATCAATGACATAAAGATTGAATAATGGTCCCAGTTCCACATGGTTCATACTCTGTGGATATTACTAATTCTCTGATATCTATCAGTAGGTCAGTTACCAATCCAATCCACTAACCTGATATTCAAACCCCATATGTTGCGACATAAAAACCAATTTCTCATGTGGCACCCTGTCAAATTCGCTTGCAAAATCAAAAAAAAATTGCAGATGTTCCCATTAATTTGCCAACCTTTCCAGCTTATTGAAAACCCCATGAAGAGCAAAAAACAGATACAACTTAGATACAACAAAAATACTAGGGTATTTTTCAGCTATGTGGCCAGTAGGAGGAGAAATGCCTGTGGAAGAATGACATTGTGGGATAAAACTGGGAATAGAGTGAATGACGCAAAAGACATGGTGGAATTGTTCAATAAACACTTTATTGGAGTATTTCATCCTGGAGGAGTCAATTTGAATACTACCGGGATAGGGCAGGTTCAAGGTTTAGAGGAGGAGAGTGTGTTCCAAATACTGAGTACTCTGGATGTCAGTAAAGCTGTGGAACTGGATGGTATTTCACCACTAGTTTTGAGAGAATGTGCTAACGAACTGACAGCTCCTTTGACCTGACTTTTCAGTGAAAGTCTGGCTATAGAAAAAGGTGCCCAGGGAATGGAAGGAAGGTAAGATTATGCCATTGCATAAGGGCAGTAGCAGACTGGAAGTGTCTAATTATAGGTCAATTGGAGGATCATCAGTAGTTAGTAAGATCTTGGGGAAAGTAGTGAGGGACCGTATACGTCATTGGGCAGATGAGGGTAATGTTATCTGTGAGAGTCAACATGGATTTGTGAAGGGACGCTCTGGTTTTAGCAATATGATAACCTTTTATAATAAAGCTACAAGAGCATTTGATGAGGGAAAGGCACATACTGCCATTTTCCTAGACTTAGCAAAGGCATTTGACAGGGTGCCATATGATAAGCTGATATTCAAGTTGTAGCACATGAGTCTGGATGTCAGATTGGTCAACTTGATTCAGGATTGGCTGTCCAATAGGTATCAGAGAGTTGTGTATGGTGGAGCAATATCAAAGAGGCAGAAGATTACAAGTGGGGTTCCACAGGGCTCAGTACTGGGACCTACATTGTTTAATCTTTATACCAATGACATTGTCCGTGGATTGCAAGGGGATATTCAGTTGTTTGCAAATGATTCGAAGCTGGGAAGGGTTATTAGTAATAGTGCAGATGTGGTAGCTCTGCAAGAGAATTTGAATAAGCTAGATAGATGGGCAAATGAATGGGAGTATCGATTTAATGCAGCAAAATGTAAGGTCTTGAGGTTTGGGACACATCAATGGGACGCTGCATACTCTATGGGAGGAGTTAAACTGGAGGAAGTAGGGGAGACAAGTGATCTGGGGTTGATGATTGATAGAAACCTGAAATTCAAGGAACATATTGCAAAGGTAGTGAAGGTAACACAGAGGATTGCTGCAATAATGAGAAGGACACTCACCTGCAGAGATAAATGGGTTATCATTCCATTGTATAAGACTCTGATCACACCACACTTAAACTATTGTTCTCAGATCTGGTCCCCAGGATTTGAAGAGGATAAATTAACTGTGGAAAAGGTACAGAGGCAGATAACAAAGATGGTTTCAGGACTGTACAATGTTAGTTATGAGGATCGGCTGAGGGAGTGTGTGGACTGCAGAGTTTGGTGGATAGAAGAAGAGGTGATATGAGGATCGGCTGAGGGAGTGCGTGGACTGCAGAGTTTGATGGATAGAAGGAGAGGTGATTGAGACTTTTAAACTGTTGAGAGGTGGTTACAGGGTTGACCCTGTAACCAGCTCTAGAGTCATGACAAGGGGCCATCCCTGGAAGTTACGGAAGGAAACTGTGAGAAAGAGGGTGAGGAGTGGTTTCTTTGCATGGAGGGTGGTTGAACTATGGAATGCACTGCCTGATAGATTGGTGAGAGCGAGAACAGTCAATGCGTTTAAGGAATGGTATGATAGACTTTGTGTTTCCTAGGAGGGACCTCTCTCGATGAGTCTTGATAGACTTGTGTTTCTTAGAAAGGACCTCCCACGATGAGTCTTTTGATTCCATGGAGGCCTGAATAATAATAATAATATAACTAGATCTGTGCACAGAAATCCAAATAAGGTCAAATTATTATTATTCTTTTCTTGACCTCGATGGAATTACAAAATTCATTGTGGGACGTCAACGCTTTTAATACAAAGTGTATCATATCACTCCTTAAACTCATCCACCATTTTCAACACTCTCTCAGGCAATGCATTCCATGCTTCTATCACCCATAATGCAAGCAACATACTTTTTACTCTTTTACAACTTCCAGGGTTCACCCCTTATCCTTGTTCCTTCCGTGTTCTACTGTATGAAAATTCTCCCCATTGTTATCCAATAATAACCCTTCAACAGCTTCAATGTCTCAATCATATCCTCCATTTGTCTTTTTTTTTTAATTATTATTATTATTCGGGCCTCCATGGAGTCAAAAGACTCATCGTGGGGGGTCCTTTCTAAGAAACACAAGTCTATCAAGACTCATCGAGGGAGGTCCCTCCTAGGAAACACAAAGCCTATCATACCACTCCTTAAACGCATTGACCCTTCTCGCTGTCACCACTCCATCAGGCAATGCATTCCATGGTTCAACCATCCTCCATGCAAAGAAACCACTCCTCACCCTCTGGCTCACAGTTTCCTTTCGTAACTTCCAGGGACGGCCCCTTGTCATGACTCCTTCCCGCTGTTCAACCAAGCAAAAGAACTCCTCAGTGCCAACCCTGTAACCACCTCTCAACAGTTTAAAAGTTTCAATCACATGACCTCTCCTTCTTCTATCCACCAAACTTCTATCCTCATAACTAACATTGTACAGTCCTGACACCATCTTTGTTATCCGCCTTTGTACCCTTTCCTATTCACAAAATTCTGAAGTTTGCATGCTCTCAGTCTATCCTCATAATCAACATTATACAGTTCTGATATCATTTCTGTTACTCATCTCTGTGCCCTCTCCAAGGCTACTTCATCCCCTTCAAATCCCAGTGACCAGATCTCCATACGTGATCTGATCAAGGCTTTATACAATGGGACCACCACCCTTTTATCTCTCATGGTCAATCTCTTCATAAATAGTGCAGCAATTTCTGAAATGCTTTCACAACTTTTGCATCTCTGAACATGAAATTTTTAGCTACAATCACCCCAAGATCCTTTGGTTTTTCCACTTCTTCCAGTATAGCTCTGCCAAATGAGTATGAAGCTTCCCATTTGTAGATCCCAAATTTCAAAACCTTACATTTAGTTGCATTAAACTGATGTTCCCATTAATTTGCCAACCTTTCCAGCTTATTGAAAACCCCATGAAGAGCAAAAAACACTAGCATTGTTACTAATAATCTTCCTGAGTTTCAAATCACCTATAAACAATTGAATATCTCCTTGCAGTCCCCATGACAATATCAATGACATAAAGATTGAATAATGGTCCCAGTTCCACATGGTTCATACTCTGTGGATATTACTAATTCTCTGATATCTATCAGTAGGTCAGTTACCAATCCAATCCACTAACCTGATATTCAAACCCCATATGTTGCGACATAAAAACCAATTTCTCATGTGGCACCCTGTCAAATTCGCTTGCAAAATCAAAAAAAAATTGCAGTGAATGCCTTATCCTCATCCACTACTCTAGTCACTCTACTATAAAAGATAACTAAAACAACTGCATCCCTTAACAAATCCATGCTGGCCTGCATAAATAATATTACCCATATCTGCCAAATTCTGTACACAGGTTCTTACCAATTGCTTGAAAATCTTAACAACTACAGAAGAAACAGAAACAGGCCTATAGTTTGTTTGATACCTCCATTCTACAACCACCCTTATGCAATGGCACTATCTTACCCTCCCTCCACTCTCCAGAAACCTGTCCCATTGCAAGATTTTCATAAAACAGCCAAGATAGTGGCACAGTCAGTTCCATAGCACATTCTCTTAAACCCACGTGGTGAAATTCTATCTAGTCCCCCTGCCTTACTAACATTTAGCATACTCAGTATTTGGAATACATCCTCTTCATTCACTTCTAACACTTCACTACTCATTATCCTTCTAGGAATAAAGCCTACCATACCAGGATGGAACATTGACATCTGTACACATTTGACATCCGTAGATGCCATATGGTCACTCCCGTAGCTCACCGGGTTTTGGGAGTGAAGCTTTCTGCTAGAGTAGCAGATGCCCTTTCCACACAGACAATAGGAAAATTGCAAACATCCATGCACATGGCAGAATTTGAACCTGCAGCCTCTTGGCTGGAGAATGGATACGCTAACCACTTGGTGAACCAGGTCGGCTAATTTTTTGTATTCGGAATAACTTTGCATTACTTTTTGGAAACTTTTTTGCAATCAAAAGATTAAAAATGACTAATTTAGACATATGCAGTTCTAAAAGACTGATGACATTATATAGTGGTTACAAGATAAAGAAACTATAAATACTAATGGAGAGATGAGAAATAAAAAATAAAATAATTACCTCAATTCCAACAAGAAATGGTTTACTAGATGAAGGAGATGACAAATACACTCCTCCAGTGGAAAGAGCTACTACTTCACATATTACCTAGCCAAAGGAGTAGAAAAATCAGTAACAGAACAAAAAGAAAAAAATAACATAACATTAGTACACATGGATATTTTTAACTAAAATTTAAAAAGGTAGTCTACATATTTTAGGACATAAACCAGAAAAACAGAACTTATTATTTTATCCAGAAAGTCACAGTTCCTTGTAATAAGTATGCTAAAGCATAAGCTTGATCAATATTATTTAATAATAACTGAAAAATCATAACTGTCAATTAGAAAAAAAATTATTGAATATATATTTATGTACTGCATATTTT
This sequence comes from Typopeltis vanoorti, assembly GCF_054136105.1. Taxonomy (NCBI): domain Eukaryota; kingdom Metazoa; phylum Arthropoda; class Arachnida; order Uropygi; family Thelyphonidae; genus Typopeltis; species Typopeltis vanoorti. The sequence goes on from NC_143550.1 coordinate 142,652,376, forward strand.
AGTATTATTATTATTGCACCCTCCATGGAGTCAGCAGACTCATCGTGGAAGGTTCATTCAAATGACAACATATTTATCATACCAAATCTTAAAATCGTTAACACTCCTTGTATTAACAACACTCTGGTAATGCATTCCATCATCATCAAATTCCTAACATATACCCTCAAGGGGTGTACAGGATATGATAGTACTATTTGAAAAATTTATATCTTTACTAATGATGTATTACTAATCATTACTAATAATGTATTCCAATCACTGACAATTCTCCATGTAAAAAATCTACTCTCACACTCCTCTTCACCACACTCTTTCATAACTTCCAGGGATGGCCCCTGGTTTTTCCCCTCTCACCTTCTATTCTTTTTAGAATCCCATCTGGATTAATCCAATAAAATCCTCTCACTAACTTAAATGTCTCTATCATATTACCTCTTTTCTTTCTATCCATGAAGCTCTGCAATCTGCATTTCTTCAATATCTTTCTCCATAGCCAGCATTCCAAAGTCCTGATATTGTCATAGTCACTCATCTCTGGATCCTCTCCAATGTCTCTACATCACATTGAAAACCAGGTGACCAGATCTGAGCACAATAGTTCAAGTGTGTTCTGACCAGTGCCTTATAGAGTGGCACAACCAGTTCCTTATCCCTACATGTTAGAATACTTCTTCATAACAGCACTACAATGTGCAGTCCTTACAACACTTGCAATATGCCCTCTAAACTTCAGTATACTCTCAACCATCACTCTCAAATCTCATCCACTTCTTGCAGTATGGCACCATCAATATAGTACACAGCCTTATATTTGTGCACTCCAAAATGCAACATCTTGCACTTATTAATATTAGTAAGTGCAACACCATGCACTTATTAATATTAAAACTACAATCCCACTCCTTTGTTCAAGTCAAAAGTCTATTCAAATCTTCCTGAAGGGAATTAACATCAGGTGCAACTTATAATTCTCCCCAACTTTGCATCATAACAACTGAAGATCCCCAGTCGATCCATCATTTACAAAAGTTAAACAGTAGGGGGACCAAGAACAAAACCCTTGGACATGCCACTGGTTACCCTCCTTTTATTGAGACACTGCTCCATCATATACAACTTGCTGGTATTGTTCAGAGCCAATCTCTGATCAACTCTAACCAATATATGATCTATTCCCATTGTCTACAGCTACCAACTTATCATGTGGCAATCTATCAAATGTTTTTGCAAAGTCCAAGAATATCACTGTATATGATTCTCCCTTATCTAACACACTCATTACCTTATCATAAAATGTAAGTAACTTGCTAAAACAAGACCTACTCTTTACAAATGCATGCTGACCATCATAAAGAATGCTATGTCCATCAACCCAATCCTCTATTCTATTCCTAACCAATATCTACAACACCTTGACTACAACTGCAGTTATACATACTGGTCTATAACTGGAAACTTCTATCCTAAAACCATGCTTGTGGAATGGTACTATTTTGCCTTCTTTACACTCCTTAGGAATCCTACCCACTGCAGAACTTTCATTAAACAATCAGGTCAAGGATATGGCTAACTGTTGTGCACATTTCTTAAGAATACGTTGTGATATGTCATCCATTCCCCACAGCCTTATTAACATCCAACCCAATCAACACCTGATATGCCTCTTATTCTTTCACTTCCAATTCTCTTAATACTTGCCTCCCTTCTATATATTGCACTGCATCATTTATACCAGTAATATACACTGATAAGGTGCTCATTCAATAATTCCACTATATCCTTTGCAACTGTCAATATGCTACCATGACTATCCTTGTTGACATCTACCAATGTCAACTTGCCATAATCCTTCTCTTGCTTGCCATATAGTGAAAAAATTTCCTTGAATGAACCTTGGCCTGACCAGCCAATCTCCTCTTATACTACACCTTTTATTTCTTTACCACGCTTGTCACCTTCCTAACCTGCACTTTATACTCTTTATGGATCTGATCACCAGCAACTGTCTTGTATCTCATCCATAGCATTTTCTTTCCAACACAACTTGTTTGATTTCACTGTTCATTCATTTCACTCCTATTATATTTACTTGCTTAACCCTTTGCATGCAGTTATACATTACTTGTGACAGATACTGCCTTGTGAATTTCCATGCACTGCCAACATCTTTTCTGCTCAGCTCATCTACCCAACATACTGATGCTAACTGACTACAGAGCTTCTCATAATCACTTGATTTATACTTCCACATATATCCATTTTTGGCAGTAACCTTTTCTTGTTTCATCACTTCCTAAGCAAGTACTTCTCACCAACTGGGGGCAGTTTCACCACTTTGTTAGCAACTGCATCTTGTGAAGTTATCACCAAATCCCAAACATTAAAGCCTCTAGTTGCTTCAGTCACATGATGCTTAAGATATTTATCTTTCAGAAATTCAACAAACTCACTCTTCTCATTCCCATACACTATCTCCTCCTTCTATAAATTCTTCTATCTGATCACCTTCTTTTTACATGCCTAACCAATTTGTCTAAACATTTCACAATCGGTATTCTCTGGCCTATAACAGCATCCTATCAGATACTAATCTATTAATTTCCACTTCCCACCACAGAGATTCAAAATCTGTGCATGGACTATCAACTTATCAATTCAGGCCTATATTTACAATAACTTAAAAAAAAATTTAAATTATGAAAAATATACATCCAAAATTTGAATAATTTGATGTTACATTTTTCATAATTTGTTGCCTTTTCCCTAAAGGCAACAAATACCGTATGTTCTGGCATACAAGTTGACTTGGCATATAAGTTGATATTGGAATTTTTTGAGTTTTTATAGTATACTCGTCGTATAAGTTGACTCGAAAAATTTCTTTAAAAATAAAAATTATTACAGTTTTTAAGCAAAATTTTTATACAGGCATCAACCGCTAGGATCATAACTGCCTTTTTTAGTCCTTCCATTCTTTGTTTTAGCAAAAGATATAAAATACCTAGTTGACAAAAGAAATTTTATTTCGTATTGACCAGGTACATTGACAAGGTGCATTAAAAAATCCAAACAGTCTTTTAGTGTGGGACATGTTCAAATCCCATTTAACGGAGAGCACAAAATCTTTATTAAGAAAGAATAATACCAATATGGCAGTGATTCCAAGTGAGTTAACTTCACTAGTGCAACCGTTGGATGTTTGTATAAACAAGCCATTTAAAGACAGTTTACGAAAACAATGGAATGCGTGGATGCAAGAAGGAGAGAAAAGTTACACACAAGGAAGACAAATGCAACATGCGTCTTTGGTAACTATGTGTGAATGGGTAGCGAAAGCATGGGATGAAATAAAACCAGATACAGTAATAAAATCTTTTAAAAAATGTGCTATATCTAACAAATTAGATGGCTCAGAAGATGATTTTGTTCACAATGATGATGAAATTGATGCTAAATCTGATGGAGAAAACGAATACAATTTATATGATGATATACCAGAAGAAATTACAAAACCAGAGTACAATGAACTTTTCATACATTCAGACAGTGAAAATTAAATTTTAATTATGTAGTTACATACCTATTTTCTTTTGTAAATAAATAATTATATAACATGTAAATAATTTTTTCTGTAAATAAATTTGATATAAGTTGAAATATTTTTACTTATTTACCCTTTTTGTATATTGCTAATAAATTTAACAGAGTATGATATGTACTAGTTTTTTCTTGGAAAGCAATCAATTTTTGACCTGGCATATAAGTCGACCTAAAAAATTTAGTACTTTTTTTCAATACTGAAAAGTCGACTTATATGCTGGAATATATGGTAAAGGTTTTTCCCATTAACAAAATTACTAAAATGAGTAATAATATTTTGAATATTAACAATTTTTGGAACAATCAGTTTAATTCATACTAATATGCAAATTACTATGTCCTGCAGAAAAACTCTTATCATCATCATCATTTGGCCTATAAATGGTATCGATGTACTACAGGTTTTTAATCTTTTGTGGGTGGAATTCACTTTAAAAAAAAAAATTCAATTTTTACAGAATTGTGGGATTAATTTATAAAATTCATTCTGTTACTATCTTGTTAAGTGTTATCTCCATGCAGTTGATCCAAGTAATCAACTTCCCATGCAGGAAGTTGATTACTTTTATCTCTACCTGAGATCCATAATGTGCAGTAGAAAGATAAGATAGTAAAAGTCTCTTCCATTTGCAGTTATTATCCAACGTCTATAGATATGTGTGTTCACAGAGCCAGTTTGTCTGTTTTGAGAGACAAAAAAAAAAAAAAAAAAAAAAAAAAAAAAAAGTTTTCAGGAGGGGAAACCCTCCACATTTGTATAAAACTGGCTAGCTCACCATTTTATTTATTTATTCATATGGGGTCCCCCCCCATTCCTCATTCATCCCATAGGACTGATCGAGTCCTCCTAATGAAGGATTAAGTATGTATTTATGAGTGTAAATCCGGAGTGTGTGTGTGTGTGTGTGTGTGTGTGTGTGTGTGTGTGTGTGTGTGTGTGTGTGTGTGTGTGTGTGTGTGTGTGTGTGTGTGTGTGTGTGTGTTTGCCTGTTCTGAGGGATGAAATATCCTCTACCTCTGTATGAGACCAGCTAACTCACCTTTACTTGAAAGAGATCAGTAAAGGTTCCTCACATCATGGATGGGAATCGAACCCAGGTCTTTCCGAACAAAAGGGCTTTGTCTATACCAACTGAACTACGGAGGCTCAACATTTGATTGAAAACACCTGATAAATTCCTCCCATCATGGATGGGATTTGAACCCAGATCTTTCCAGTCTTAGGGCTTGTCTACATCAAATGAGCTATTGAGGCATTCTATTACTACTACTATACCGATTATATCTTCAACTTAAATCTGTTCCACACAAATGTATCTATCACACTTTCACCATAATATTCCAATGAATTATTATATTCTGCAAAGATTGTATGCCATAATCAGGACTTCAAAAATGTACATCTGAGCACTCAAAATGTAAAACATAAGACATAAAACATGCCACGGAATCTACATTACATAAATAAAAGTGATAATTAACTTCTCTTTTGAATTTTTTTTTTCACTTGTCAACCAATTCAGGACTTGAAAAGTGAGGTGTCACAGATGAGTAGATGTTTAATTTATTTGAATTATTTATTTATTTTCATGGCAACAGAAAACAGCAATCACCTGACAGCTATAACAGCAGTGATGGATTATTTTGTACATTATTTGTACATATTTTGTCAATGATGGAATATGTAAAATCTCAACCATTAACTGACATACTACAGATTTTTTATATCCTTATGATATGTATAATACTATGCATTATGAAAAGGACCACTACCCAGACAAATTTTGAATTTTATTGAGGAATGTTCATGTGTAGGGTTACCTCTCATGCAATCCCTCAAATTACCCAACAATGAGTGACCTGAAGGATCATTTGACTCATTATTGGCTCTACTCAGCAACAGGCCCACTCTGTCACCCAGCAGAGCCCTTAGCGGTGGCTCCACCCAACAAGCAGAGCTGCCCATATCTCAGGGAAGGTGCATCAGTGGGAACCAGACCCAGAAAAGATACTAAGGTTGAAGTAGTGAAGAAGTCATATACTTCCCATATACAAGTAGTCAAAAGATGTTATCCTGTATTACTAAAATACTCTGGATTAAGGAGACAGATGTTGAAAGTTTTTCATTTGGTTATACTATAAATTAAAGATATCAAGAAATTATATTCTTGGTTTCGTCCTTTATCCAAGTGTTTATTCACATGTAAGTGTAAACTTTATCCAAGTGTCTTGATATCTTTAATTTATATTATTAATACTCCTAAACACATCCATTGCAAGTCTTCAGGATTGGAGAATCCTGAAGACTTGTTTGCAACTGAATGCTTCAGGATTGGAGAATCCTGAAGACTTGTTTGCAACTGAATGACAGCTGTAACAAATTTGGCATGAAAATCACAATAAAAAGACCTAACCTATGAAAATAGGCAGGAACATAGAAAACTTCAGCTGTATTCTCAATGGAGAATCTATAGAACAAATAAAATTTTTGGCTATTTAGACACAGTTTTTAGTTTTTAGAGGCTGGCAAATAGAATATGCCATAGAATAGAATATAATAGAATATAACAGAATAGAATATAGATGGCAAATAGAATAAGCAAAGCTGGTATAGTGGTGAGCCAGTTGAATAAATTTATGTGGGATAAAAGAGAAATTAGCCAAAACAATAAATTAGCAGTATACAAGACAGTGTTCAAACCACTTTTTTAAGTTACATAAAAATTAAAACACACTTGATTTTAGGTGGCAGATGAATATCATTGACCAATGTGAGACCACCATCCTGCACACTGGACACCTGAAGTGGCTTGAAAATTTCTGTTGGGTCTCTAGAACAGGATTTCCAAATTATGTGAAAAATAAATATAAAAAACACAAACAAATATACACAATTAATAAAAATAGAAAAAAGAAATCCTTAGCCTATCCACAGCACAAATGTACTATAGGTTTACATACTTTTCATGAGTGGGAGTGACATAAACTTGGTCAAAGATGAGAGACCATAGATATGATAGTTCTTAGAAAAATTAGGGGCAGAATCATATTAAAAATGAAGACATTAGGAAGGAACTTGACATTGTTTGCAAATTATTATTATTATTACGGGTATCTCCATGGAGTCAGTAGACTAATTGTGGGAGATCCAAATTATCAAAATATCTATCATATCTCTTCTTGAATTCATTTACAGACAAAGAACTCACAACTGAGTCAGGCAATGCATTCCACTCATTCATCACCCTCCAGGCAAAAAATCTAGTTCTCACACCCTTGTTAACCACATTTTTCCTTAATTTCTGGGGATGATCTCTTGTTCTTCCATCACTATCACACAGCTAAAATATTTCCCCTGCAGCAATCTTAGTAATTTAAATGTTTCTATCATATCCCCTCTTCTCTGCCTATCAACCAAACTCTGCAATCTACAAGCTCTCAATCCATCAATATAGGGAACATTGATGAATTGAGCACTTTTACATCACTCACCAACTTGGTCACTCTTCTCTGAACCCTCTCCACAGCCTCCTCATCTCCAAGGAATCCAGGTGACCAGACCTGAGCACAGTAATCCAAATGTGGAAGTATCAATGCTTTATAAAGGGGAATAATAACCTCTTTATCTCTGGATGTCAGTGTGTTCCTCAACAACCAAGTAATCCTATGTGCAATCTTGGACACCTTAGCAATGTGTCCTCTGAACTTCATCTCTCTATCCACCAATACCCCCAAGTCCATAGTCTCATCAATCTCTTGGAGTACCATTCCATCAATGTAATACACAGCTGGTAATCTTTTAATCCCAAAATGCATAACTTTACACTTTTCCACATTGAATTGACATCCATTACCTCTTGCCCATTTTGCCAGCTTATTTAAATCATCCTGCAAACTCTCAACATCAGCTTTATTTTTTATTCCACTACCCAACTTTGCATCATCAGCAAACAACTGAATATCTCCATTCAAGCCATTTCCTTATCATTTATGTACAAATTAAACAATAACGGCCCAAGTACAGGGCCCTGAGGCACACCACTGGTCACATCCTGGACTCTGCTCCTTCATACACCACTTTCTGGTATCTCTCCCTGAGCCATTCTTTTATCCATATCACAGTTTAGTATCCATCCCCATATGCTTCAATTTGCGCAACAATATTCCATGGGTTATCCTGTCAAAAGACAGCAAAATCCAGATGTACCACTGTGTAGCCATTTCCTTTGTCCAACTCAGATGTCATTCTATTATAAAAAGTTAATAAATTGCTAAGGCAGGATCGACCGTTAACATAACCATGTTGGCCCCTATACAGTACCATATTCTGTTAAAGATACCAAGCAATTTTAAACCTGGTTTTACTCCATTTTTTCCCAAGTAAGCAAACAGACAAAAATGTCAAGTTTGCGCCTGCAATTGATGCAAGACTAGCTGATCCCACAGGTAGTGCAAGACCAAGGCAACTCGTGGTAAAGGTGGAGCAAGCTCTGATCACTAATCTTAATATTTACCCTTAATGCCAAAACACATCTCCAAGAAGGGGATGTATGATGTTTTGTATTAACCACGAGTTGCCTTGGTCTTGCACTACCTGTGGGATCAGCTAGTCTTGCATCAATTGCAGGCGCAAACTTGACATTTTTGTCTGTTTGCTTACTTGGGAAAAAATGGAGTAAAACCAGGTTTAAAATTGCTTGGTATCTTTAACATAATTATACCCAAGTTAAAAATACTTTCTACATTTATATCTCCTCCTGAGATTTTTATTTAATAAGGTTATAACACCTTATGGTAACTTGTTTTGGTAAAATACTTACAAGCTCTGCATTACTAAATCTTGGTATTTCTAGCCTGGCTCCCACTGATGAGACCTCAGTAAAGCAGCCCTGAGAGAAAGCTCCATGTTCCAGTCTTCTTTTGGATTCCAGTTGCCAGTTACCAGATCCCGAGAGAGAGCTCCTATTCCAGTATTGTTTGGTAAGAACCCTTCTAGTTTTTCTTTTGTTGGTTTTTATTTTTTGCGGCCTGGCCTCGTTCCAATTGGTGCAGGTCCGTTTTAGGGTATTTCCTTTTGGGGACTGAAATTTGCTATTCCGTTGGTAAGGTATTTGCTTTTAAACAATGTCGAAATTCTTGCCAAGAGTTCGTACTCTCGGGATCGAAATTGACCCAAACATCGACAAAGCGACGTTTGTGAGAGCTCTTCTCAAAGTCGTCAAAGCAGAAAGTATTTACGGGCTTACCCCTTATGGGGGGGGGGTAGATTCCAAATAGTAACAAACAACATAGAAACAAGAGAAACGCTCCTTAAGGGCGTAGAATGTGAAGGGAAAAAATACCTACCCTTCCTAGTCGGAAGTATTTTAAAATCCGTAAAAATTGACAGGTTTCCACTCGAATATCTAGAGAAAGGGGAGGAAATCATTAAAACCATTTTCTCCAAGTGGGGGATTGTCCGAAACGTAACAATCGGACAAGACGCGGATATCCCAGAGTGGAAATCAGGGGAAGTGAGCGTTTCAATCGAGATGAAAACCGAGGTCCCCAACTTGATTTTTTTAGGCTCAGCAAGAGTAATAGTCAATTATCCAGGCGTAAGGAAACAATGTTTTCGGTGCACCGCTTTGGGTCACCTTAGTGTGCACTGCCCGAAAAACAACACATGCCGCAACTGCTTATCGACAGAACACACATTGAATCAATGTGAGTCACCATGCCGTAAATGTGGGAACACATCCCATAAAATAGATATTTGTCCTAATAGGACCCTTGCAGAAAGAGCAGGAGGCGCCATAACACCTGCGGCAGTAGCCATTCCTAAGCTCACAACACAGGACTCTCGAGCTACCGGCCAAACAGTAAACGAACCACAAACAACTGAACCAGAAGAGTTTCCAGCCTTCCAACTGCCAGCTACCGCAATGACTACATTAGGAAATCAGGCAATAACTGGGAGGAACGCAGAAGGGAGAATTAGGAAGAAAAAGAAACAGAACAGTAAGAAATCGGAAGGCAACAATGACAGCACAGAAACAGAGGAAATGGAAATCAACACCAGTACAACTAAACGACCCATCACGCCGGAAGAAGAAAGAGAAATGAAATGAAATAAACAGGACACTGAAAGCCAAATAGAAGCCTCAAGTTCAGATGAGGATGAGGAAGGAAATGAGATAATGTCGCGAAACAACACAGAAAATGAGGAAGAAACCTCATCAGAAGAAGAAGACAGAGAGCAAGGAAACAATCCAGAAACTAAGGAAGGAACAGACTTCGTTAAAGGCAATACTCCAAACGGCTCTGTAATTCTGAAGAACTTTAAGGGATCTCCTAAAACGGCAGAAAAACTATTTCAGATAATGACCACAAAAGGAGAGCCAACTTTCTTGTTCTTTTAAGAGGAGCAATAGACTCATATGGGGAGAACTCTATGTAAAAGATATAACCAAGGTCGAGCCCCAGCAACTGGACGGTCACCTGGACTTAACAGAGGAAGAAAAACAACACCTATGCGACACATTGAAGTCGCTGACACGAGTAGATCTGGAAAAGAGATACCCAGGGATAATGAAGGAATTTGAAAAAAGAACTTTACCAGTAGATACAAACACCGGTTCTTCTCACCCCATTACAAAACCGGCAAAAAGAAAAGAACCCCGATATGAATATTCGAATGTAACAAAACGAATCCTATTCTATCTTAGGAATAAACCCGAGATAAAAAACAAAGTCCACACAGCTGTACAGGAAAAGGGAGACGTGGCTTTGCAATGTGAAGGTGAGCTAAAGAGTCTTAGAATATGGCTCAAGTTTGGGAAAGTTCACTTACGACCGAGCGGAATGGAATGAATGCTTGAAGAGAATATGGCAACTTAATGATGAAGAGTCAGTACACGTACTCACAGTGATGGAAAACGTGGTAAAAGACTATGAGGAAGCGGTAAGAGATAGCAGGGCAAATATGACATAAAAAAAAAAAAAAAAGCCCCTTCTAAGTTTCTTGGTTCTGTTTCTGTATGTTCACGCTTAATCCACATAGGAGGGGGCAGACCTGAGAACCCGAGCGGCGAAGGCTTACAGCGAGGCGGTGCAGCTCCTTGCGGGCTGCATCACTCGGGCCAGGCTCTTCCCCCATTCTTGCAGTACTTTTCTGTTAATTCACCGACTTTTGTTGTTCTGTTTATACGTGTTCTAGCTCCTTTGTTGATTCTGTTTATGTGTGTCTTAGTTCTTTTGATTTTCAATTTATGTGTATCTTCCTGCATTTGTTTTTTTTTCACTTCTTTCATCGGCCAGACATCTGAAGAGGTGGCTGGCTGGAGAACGCGGAGGAGAACGGATGGAGGGAGATAATGTCGGAGATCTGCTTGGTGCTGGCATTTAAGTCAGGCCAAGTAGATCGACTGAGGCCTCTTTTAACTATCTACTACTATCCACTCTATCTTCCTTCTCCTCTCTCACTATCAAGCTGACTCTCAGCACAACTTTTTTTTTTTAAATCTAAAGAGGCCAGTGATGAAAGGCATGAACTCCCATTCTACCTCAATAAAGGTCGAAACCGGTCTGGGTAGTGGCCCCCTGCCTTTAATACAAAACATCATACATCCCCTTCTTGGAGATGTGTTTTGGCATTAAGGGTAAATATTAAGATTAGTGATCAGAGCTTGCTCCACCTTTACCACGAGTTGCCTTGGTCTTGCACTACCTGTGGGATCAGCTAGTCTTGCATCAATTGCAGGCGCAAACTTGACATTTTTGTCTGTTTGCTTACTTGGGAAAAAATGGAGTAAAACCAGGTTTAAAATTGCTTGGTATCTTTAACATAATTATACCCAAGTTAAAAATACTTTCTACAGTACCATATTCTGATCTGATCCACCCATTTTTGAATTCTGCCTTTGACACGTTCGCTGCCAACTACGAGTATACTCGTAGTTTGTAAACCAGCTACACAAGCCAGCTACGAGTATACTCGTATGACGCTTACCACCGGCAACGAGATTACTGTACTGACCTTGAAGAAGTGAAAATGCTTGGCTTGTAGAGCTAGCATCAAAACTGTGTATTCTCATAGATAGTATATGCTCTGCACAAGCCAACTACGAGTATACTCGTACAACGCTTACTGCCGGCAACGAGATTACCGTACTGACCTTGAAGAAGTGAAATTACTTGGTGTATGGGAACAGACTATGCCGAAGTAGCGTGGCAGCGAACGTGTTAATCAACTTTTCCAATACTTTTACCACCACTCCTGAGATGGTGGTTGGTCTGTAATTAAATACTGCAGTCTTAGAGCAACCTTTATGCAAAGGAACTACTTTGCCTTCTTTCCACTCCCTAGTGACCATACCAGAGTTCAAACTTAAGTTAAATAACCAAGTAAGAGGGATTGACAATTCCTTTGCACATTCACATAACACCTGAGCTGATATTCCATCTAAACTTATGGCAGTGTTTGCATTTAAATTCTACAATATACTAAGTACCTCTGATTTATTAACTTCAATTCTCACATTAATTATTGTTACAGGTACAGAGATATCCTGACTTGGGTGACAGACTTTTGAAAAGGCCGGGATATCATTAGTGCTAGGGAAATTGTGAAGGAATATTTGTTAGCAGCAATAGTAAACAGTATTCCACAAGTGAAGAAGAGGACACAATTTGGAGTAAAGTGGATGACAAACAATATTAAACAGGAACTGCATCTGAAGAAGAAGCTATGGAAGAGATATAAGGAGACAGGTGAAGAGCAGATGCATGAAGAATATAAGACACAGGCCAGGAGAGTGACTAGTATGGTAAGGAAGGCAAAACTGGAATATGAGAAGAGATTGGCCCTAAGATCCAAAGAAAATCCTGGGGAATGTTTTAGCTATGTGGCCAGTAGGAGGAGAAATGATTGTGGAAGAATGACATCATGGGATAAAAATATGAATAGTGTGACTGATCCAGAGGACATAGTGGAATTGTTCAATGAATACTTTATTGGAGTATTTTATCCTGGAGGAGTAAATTTTAATACTAGAGGGATAGGGCAGGTTCGAGGTTTAGAGGTGCAGGAGAAGAGTGTGTTCCAAATACTGAGTACTCTTGATGTCAGTAAAGCTGTGAGACTGGAATATTTGTTAGCAGCAATAGAGCTGGAAGGTATTTCACCATGAGTTTTGAGAGAATGTGCTAAAGAACTGACAGCTCCTTTTACCAGGCTACTCAATGAAAGTCTGACTACAGGAAAGGTGCCCAGGGAAAGGAAGGAAGGTAAGATAGTACCATTGCATATGGGAAGTAGGAGACTGGAAGTGTCTAATTATAAACCAGTTTGTGTGTCATCAGTAGTTGTTAACATCTTGAAGAAATTAGTGAGGGACCATATACAGCATTGGGCAGATGAGGGTAATGTTATCTGTGAGAGTCAACATGATATTGTTAAGGGGTGCTCTTGTTTTAGTAATATTCCAGCCTTTAATTTAAAGTCTTATAATCAAGTTACAAGAGAGTAGATGGGGAAAAAGCATATACTGCCATTTGTTTGGACTTAGCGAAGACAGAGTGCCACATGATAAACTGACATTTAAGTTACAGCACATGGGGTTTGGATGTCAAGTTGGTCAACTGGGTTCATGATTGGCTATCCGATAGGTATCAGAGAGTTGTGTACGTTGGGGCAGTTTCAAGGAGGCAGAGGGTTACAAGTGGGGGGTTCCACAGGGCTCAGTAGTGGGATCTATATTGTTTAACCTTTACATTAATGACATTGTCAGTGGATTGCAGGGGGATATTCAGTTGTTTGCAGATGATGGGTTATTATTAATAGTGCAGATTGGTAGCCCTGCAAGAGGATTTGAATAAGCTTAGACTATTGTTCTCAGATTTGGTCCCCAAGATTTGATGGTTATAAATTAACTGTGGAAAGGGTATAAAGTCAAATAACAAAGACAGTTTCAGGACTGTATAATGATAGTTATGAGGATCGGCTGGAGGAATGTGGACTGCAGAGTTTGGTGGATAGAAGAAGGAGAGGTGATATGATTGAGACTTTTAAACTGTTGAGAGGTGGTTACAGAGTTGACACTGGGGAGTTCTTTCACTTGGTTGAACAGCGGGAAGGAGTGATGACAAGGGGCCATCCGTGGAAGTTACGAAAGGAAACTGTGAACAAGAGGGTGAGGAGTGGTTTCTTTGCATGGAGGGTGGTTGAACCATGGAATGCATTGCCTGATAGAGTGGTGAGAGCGAGAACAGTCAATGAATTTAAGGAGTGGTATGATAGACTGTGTTTCCTAGAAAAGACCTCCCGCAATGAGTCTTGATAGACTTTCTGTTTCCTAGGAAGGCCTTCCTGAGATGAGTCTTTTGACTCCATAGGCCTGGATAATAATAATAATAATAATAAAAATTTACTATTACATCTGATTACTAAATTGCCATCTTGAAAAAGAACTTAGAAAAAATGTAAGTGCACGTAGGCACTACAACGCAGTAACTGAGAATGAAGTTATGAAGCTATTGTTCTCCTAAAGATAGTTTAGGTGGGGTATATATGGAGCAATACCAAATTTGTTGAGGTTTTGAGAGTTTCTTAGGGCTGAGGCTGATTCCATAAATAGTCTTTCAAATTTGTCAAATTCGAAAGACTATTTATGGAATCAGCCTCAGCCCTAAGAAACTCTCGAAACCGCAACAAATTTGGTTGTATGAGACTGTCCCAAATTTGGGAGGCTTACATCAGCAGACCTTCAGCCCATTGGCCAAGAACACCTACTTAGCCTGCTAGGGAGCACCATCAGGACTTTTAGGAGAACAATAGCTTCATCACTTCATTCTGAATTACTGTGTTGTAGTGCCTACGTTCACGTGCCTTTTTTGTAAGTTCCTTTTGAAGATGGCAACATGAGGTTGCCGAAATATCGGAAATATTTATTAAAGTATAATTTAATTTATATTCGTATCTACGTCGTCAATTCCTAAAGTGATTTAGTAATGCATAACCAATGCATAAGCCTGTCTATGAGTATTATATCTGAATTGGTTACCTCAGTACCATCAGCACCCACTAAGGTTATCCTTCCAAAGTCATTCTTCCTTTTACTTGCCACATAGTGGAAGAACACTTTGAGATTATTCTTGATCTCCTTGGTTAAGGTCTTCTCATAATCTGATTTAGCATTTTTTACTATGCTGGTAACCTTCCTAGCTTGAGCCTTGTACTGCTCATGGGTGTATTGATCACCTTTCTCCTTGTAAATTCTCCATAACATTTTCTTTTTTTGCAGATCAGGCCTGAAACTACTACTCATCCATCTAAAGCCTCCCTTGTTTGTCTTCCAGACCATGGGAATACATTCTGATAATGCTTTCCTCAGATACCTGCTGATTTTATCCCATGCACTACTAACATCTTTCCCCTGCAATATGTTCTGCCATGGGATGGCTGTAAGCTCACTCCGAAGCTTGTTATAATTACCTAACCTATAGTTCCTTATATACCCTTCTTAAAGAGAAATCCACAAATTTTGCAACCTCCCAAGTCAATATCACATGATCTCTCTTACCAATTGGAGGTAACGAGGACACCTTACTTATGCATATGTCCTCTGAACTAATGACCAGGTCCAACACTCTCACACCACGAGTTCTTCAGTAATGTGCTGTTTCAAGTAATTATCTCTTAGGAGGTGTATGAATTTCATTTCCTTTTTGCCACATGATATTTCCTCCTTCCAATTGATATCACCATAATTAAAATCCCCCATAATAATCACTAACCTTGCACTCATTGCACTAATTTGCTGATGCATGAATTCAATATCATTCCCTGGCCTATAGCAGCAACCAACTGTATATTTGGTTGTGTTGGTCACTATTTCACACCAGACCACCTCAAATCAACTATCATTCACACATCTATCCTCTTGATATACTTCTTTCTCTGGCTGCAACTCATCAGCTATCATCAACAGTACTCCTCCTCCCATTCTATTTTCTCTATCCTCCCTGAAAATACGGTACCCATCACATTCAATTCCAGTAACCACATCTTCTGTTGACAGTCAAGTTTCACTAATGCCTACAACTTTTGGTGAGATTGCACTGACTAATGCCAAAAATTCTTCCCTCTTATCTCTTATTTCGAATGCTTCTTGCATTAGTATACAAAAATTGCAGATTCCCTTTATTTCTTGTACCAGCTTTAGAACTGATATACATTTCACTAATTTCAGTAGTCCCATGCTGATTTTTATCCACTCTACTCTTCAAATTATTTTGAAAAAAAGCATCAACAAATATACATTCACTGCCTAAGTTTCTCCCTCTTGTACTAAACCTTTTCAATTTTAGTTTCCCTTCCCAATTACTTCAACTTGTTCAGAAAACAGTAACTTCTTCAAATGCTTATGACTTTCCATGTTCAGATGCAACCCATCTCTGCCAACTGCCAGCCTGGCTGGACGAGTGGTTAGCGTATCCGCTCTCCAGCCAAAAGGCTGCAGGTTCGAATCCCGCTATGGGCATGGATGTTTGTGATTGTCCCTGGAAATACTAGTGGTGGTGGGCTGCGGTAGATGGCGTTGGTGTAGTTGGAGTCAGTTGGTGGATTGAGTGGTGGAGACAGAGTTGTAGAGCAGGTGCCCTCCCTCGATGAGTCCTTGGACTCCCTGGAGGTGTCTAATAATAATAATAATAATAATAATAATAATAATAATAATAATAATAATCTCTTGCCTTCAAACACACTCCAGACATCAACAAATTCCAGACCTCTTTTTTTTGCAGATTCTTTCAATCATATCATTCATTATCATCGCTCGTCTACTTAACTCATAATTGTCAAAACGAGGCAGCATACACACACACTATCCTTCCTTTGACACTTTTCTTCTTCACAATATCTAACAATGTTCTTAAATCTTTTGCTACCTGATTAATACTACCACTCAGGTCATTTGTACCCACCATAACTATCATCTTTTCTGCATCATGCCCTCTCTTTATTGCTAAAGTCACTTTCTCTATTGTCCCACCAGCCAAGCACTCCTCAGGCATACCGCTCTCCATACACTTAATCATAGAATCACAATATATTGTACCAATCATAACTTCATTCAAATCCAAATATGCATCACTCACGGCCTCATTTTCTATGCTATTCAACATGACTCTCCCTCAACGCTCTTTTACTTGCTCCCTCACTTTCACAACATCTCATTTCTTCTAGATCTCTTGTGCTTTCATTCTGTTGACTCCCAATCACTCCCATACTATTTAATACTTCATCATTCACCAAAGACTCTCCCTGACTTAATCCTGTTCCAGTTACTTCAGCTAAAGTAATCTCCACAGTCCTAATTTCTTATTCAACACATTTAACTCAGTTGTAATTTGCAGAACCTCCTTACTGAGCACTTCCAATTCCTCTTGCAGGAGATGAAGGTCACTTTTCATTTTCACGAACTTCTGCCAAAGCTCTTCCGTTACGGTCTCGACGTCTGCTTCCATTCCTAATCACTCCACTCCACTCTATCCCGACACTTCTCACATACGTTGACGTTTTCATTCTTCTCATTGAGCCAAAGAGTCCACAGATCCTTCACATTCTTCACCGCATACATATAGCAGTTTCCGCAATGCATCCTGCGAAAAATTCAAGGCAGAGCTAGACTTTCGTGTAGAAGTCCTCCGAGCCACTGACATACGTCTCTTGATGGTCGCCATCTTTAGACGCTGAAGTAGTGCAACGAACAGCAGTGAAAACAAAATATATACAACAAAGTTTCAGCAATAACACCACTGAAGGACACTTGCATCCAACCGAAGCACAACTGCAGCACAATTTGAGACAAAAAGCCTTACTATACTTTAATATAAAAACACTTTTTCTAGCATAGCTCAAAACGACCGCCATGTTAACTTGCGACACTAGCGCCATCTTCCATTTTTTTTACAAACCATTAGAAAATTACAAACCAATTACAAACCATTAGGAAAAAGAAAACCAGGATGTCCTCTTAAGAGATTCAAGATGACTTCTAAGGCCAGAACAGGCCACTTTAGGCTTAAATCCTTGACAAGCATGATGATGATGATAATGATTGTCATTGCTTGCATTCAAGAATGTGTGAGCAGAGCTAATCTAAGGTGGTGTGGTCACTTAAACAGAATGGTAGAAGACTGGTTTACAAAACAGGTGTTTGGTGCCAAAATGGAAGGAAAAATACCCACAGGAAGACCAAGGTCTAGTTCATTGATTCAATCAGAAGTACCTTAGAAGAACAAAATGTTAGATACAATGATATTGGAATGCTGACAAGTAATACATTAATTTGGAGGAAAATTGTTGATATTATTAGATTAATAATATCAACAATTTGTAATTAATAATCAACGATAATAACAACAATATCAACGTTATTATTAGATTAATAATAACGTAGTACTCACTGTAGCCTGAACAACCCTTGAGGATACATATCAAGAAATTGATAATGATGAAATTAATTAACTTAAATTCACGTACTACAAAAATCCATCACCATTTGCTAAAAGCTATCAAAATGGTGTATGCAGCATTAGGCTCACTGCTGCCTCACTGGATGAAGAAACTCAGGTGTATGAGGATTAGATATTAGAGCTGTTGCACAAACTGTTAATTTTTGATATTTGCTGTGCTTTTATATGTTCATAAAAGTATAAAATTAACTTTAAGATATTTGACTAGTTTTTCCTAATACAAGCCTCAAGGCTCGCTTTAGTGAGTATGGGCATGGCAAACCCAAGGTATACCTTACTTCACGTAATATACATCTGTTATTATTATTCCCCCCCCCCAAATGCTATTAGAGTATTCGAGGGCTAGGAGTGAATCTTTCCTATTTTGCTATTTCATCTTATGTGGCAAGGGCCTCTGCAACCCTACCACTTTCTTCTTGCAGCGACTTCACTCCAAAATGCTAATATGGTTGTACCTTATAACACATCTCATGCTGCATTGGTTGTCATGCATAATAATCAGAGCTGTGTTCAGGGCTTAGGCAGAGGGTCCTGTTCAAGAAGTATATTACAGTCTCTATAAAAAAGTCAGTGATACTGTAAATGAGCAAAAGTAGGTATAAAAATTAATCTTAGAATGGAATTTTGAATAGGTACATGGAATGTTTGGGGTCTACAGATGGGTACGCTTGAGATTGTCTGTAAAGAGATGGACTGGTATAAAATTGACATCCTAGGAATTATAGAGACCAGATGGAATTGAGAAGGTCACTTCAAAAGACAGGATGGTAAGCTAGTTATTTACTCAGGTGGTGACTCAAAACATCATGGGGTAGCTGTGATACTGAAGACAGCTCAGGCAAGAAGCCATCTTGGTTATAACCCCATTAATGATAGAATACTCTCCATTAGACTTAAGGCTCAGCCTACCAATGTATCAATTGTGGTAGTTTATGCACCCCATACGGATAGGCCTGAAGAAGAGAGTGAAGAATTCTATGAAAACTTACAAACTGTTTTGGACTGCCTATCAAGGAGAGACATATTATACATCTTAGGAGACTTAAATGCAAAAGTGGGAAAGACTATGAGTCAGGCCGGAGTGTGGCATGTTTAGTCCGGGTGAACGTAACACCCATGGTGAAAGATTGTTGGCATTTGCCCATGCTAACAGATTAGTTATTACCAATACCTGCTTCCAGAAACATCCAAGACGGACCTATACTTGAACATCTAACATTGATAGGTCAAGGCACCAGATTGATTACATCCTGGTTCTCCAGCGGTGGAAGACGAGCATCTCTGATGTGCATATTTGTCCTGGAGCAGATTGTGGTACAGACCATCAGCTAGTAAGAGCCAAAGTCAGACTAAGACTCCGAAAACTTCCAGGTCAGGCACATCCTAGTGGATTCACAGAAGAAACATCAACTCGATTGGATGATTTTTTGCAGACCAATGAGGAGAACTTACCAGAAATGCTTTGGGAAGGAGTCAAGGTGATAATACAGGATACAGTGAAGAAGTATCTCGGCCCAGTAAGAAGACCAAGAGACCCATGGATATCAGATTCAACATGGGAACTAATCAAAAGAAGGCGGTTGGAAAAACAAAGAGACACAGAGACTGAAGAATACAAGACATAGAGAAGTCAGAAGAGCATCAAGCAGGACAAGGAAAAGTTCTATACTAATAAATGTAAAGAGATAGAGTTCCAGATGAGGAGACACAATTATAAAAGGATGTTTTATTTAGTTCGTGACTTAAAGCACAAGTTTAAGCCTAAACTGAATGACATCAAAGACAGGAATGGAGCATTACTAACAGAAGAGTTGGAAATCAAAAACAGATGGAAAGAATACTGTGAAGAACTGTACAGCAGAATGATAAAGGAAATGTGGAGCCCCCTCACCAGGAAAATTTTGATTTGGAACTTTCTCCACTTAGGCATGAAGTTGAAAGAGCAGTTAAGCAGCTTAACAGCAATAAGGTCCCAGGTGCAGATGAAATCCCAGCAGAGTTAATTAAAGCCACAGGGGATGGAGGGATTTCATAGATTGATTACAAGGATATGGGAGACAGGATCATAGCCTAGAGACTGGAAGAAGTCAGTTTTCGTACCACTACATAAGAAAGGTGATATGAAGACATGCAACAACTATAGAACTATTAGTTTAATATCTCATGCAAGCAAAATTTTATTGAAGATCATGCTAAATAGGATTGGGGCCAAAGTTGAGGCAGAGATGCCTGAGGAACAAGCAGGTTTTAGGAAAGGTAAGAGCACCAGAGATCAGATCCTTTGCCTTAGACATATTACAGAAAAATATAAAGAATTCAGACTCCCTCTGATAATGTGTTTCTTAGACTACTCTAAAGCTTTTGACTCTGTTGAGCATGTGAAACTGTGGGAAGTAATGAAAAGAATGGGTTTTCCTCAACACACTATCAGGTTGATAGCTAACTTGTACAGGGAGCAAGAAGCCATGGTAAGAACAGGTGTTGGATTGATTGACTAGCTTCAAGTTGAAAAGGAGTTAAGCAAGGATGTTTACTTTCTCCTCATTTGTTTAGTATATATGCTGAGGACATTATGCGTGAAGCATTGGATGAGCTCAGGACAGGAATTAGGATAGGAGGTAGATTGATTAGTAATCTGAGGTATGCTGATGATACAGTACTCCTTTGTAATAACATGGAAGAACTAGGACTAATTCTTGACAAAGTTAACAAGATCAGTAATAACAGAGGACTTCAACTCAATCCTAGCAAGACAAAGATTATGGTTCTCAAAGGAAATAAACAGAGAAGCTCTTGAGAAACAAGTGTACCTTAATGGAGAAAGAATCGAGGAAGTCAACAAGTTTGAGTACCTGGTCCATTATTAATGTGAAGAATTGCTGTTCAGAAGACATCAGAAGAAGATTAGGAATGGCTAAAACAACAGTCAGAGACCCGTCTAAAATCTGGAAGGATGGATCTATCTCCATGGGAACAAAGTTGAAGATTTTGGATGCAGTTGTTTTTCCAACTGCAACTTATGGATGTGAGACTTGGAACCTAAAAAAGTCAGATAAGAAACAGATATCTGCTTTTGAGATGTGGTATTACAGAAGACTGTTGAGGATATCATATACTGAAAGGCATACAAATGAATGGGTGTTAGAAAAAATCAGTAAAACTTTAAGGCTCCTTAAGGATATTGGTGATACTGCTGATATTCAAGAACTATCTAGTAGAAGTAATGACTAAATATATTCCAAAGTTCAGGTCAAAAGATTAAATAAGGTTGCTGTGAAATGGATAAATGAAGAGATTAAGCATGCAATACACAGAAAAAAGGCATTATGGAGGCAACATAAGAGGAGTGGTAATAATCAATTCCATGATAATACAAAGAACAGGCAAGGAGGGTTACTCAGTTGGTAAAGATAGTAAAAGTTCAGTATGAGCAGCAGGTAGCTAATGAAGCCCCAAAAAAAAAAAAAAATGCAGGGAGTTCTTTAAATATGTTACCAGTAAAAATAAAAATGATTATGGTAACATGGCATTGATTGGAGAAAGGACATATATAAGGACAACTGCTGTGGAGGATACAGTTGAGATATTTAATAAGCAGTTCATAAAAGTCTTTCATTCTTGTGAATGTGACATCATGGAGAGTTTCAGATCTGTGGATGATGAAGAGGAGAGACTGACTATGAGTTAGGAAGAGGTATATAGAGGAATTAAGCAAACTTGATATTAATAAGGCTGTGGGACTTGATAATATATCCCTGCATATTTTGAAGGAACCTGCTAGGGAGTTGACCTCTGCCTTGACATATTTGTTTAATATGAGTCTTACATATTTGTTTAATATGGGTCAAGTTCCAAAGGAGTGGAAGGAAAGCAAGATTTTAGCCCTTCATAAAGGTGGTGACAAAATTCAAGCATCAAATTACATGCCAATCTGTGTGGCAGGTGTTGTGGTTAAACTGTTGGAAAGGTTGGCGAGAATCATGAGCCAGAACTGGGTTGACAACAATGGTATTATCTTTGATGAACAGCATGGATTTGCTAAAGGGAGGTCATGTTTTAGTAATCTACTTACTTATTACAATAAAGTGACAGCAGCATTGGATGTGGGAGATGGATACACAGTAGTATACTTAGACTTTTAAAAGGCTTTTGATAAATTACTGCATAATAAGTTGATAGTCAAACTAGATAGGCCAGTTGGATATTATATTAGTGCATTGGATGGGAAACTGGCTGTCTGATAAGTATCAACCAGTTGTGTATGGGGAGCAATATCCCAGAAGAGGAAAGTCACTAACAATGCGCCTCAAGGGTCTGTTTTTGGGCCATTGCTGTTTAAGCTGTATGTTAATGATATTGAGGAAGATTCGAATGAAGAATTGAAATTTGAATACAGTTTTTTTGCACATGATGCAAAGATGACACAAACTATGAGGAGTAAAGCATATGGCGTGGCCTTTCAAGAAGACTTGAATGGACTGAGTGAACAGGCACAGGAGTGGGGATGCCAGTTCAATGCTACAAAATATAAGTTTTTAAAATTTGGAAAACAAAGATGGGATATAGAATTTAATCTTGATGGGGATATATTGTTGGAGGTGGAGGAAATAAGAGATCTTGGGATGATGGTGGATAGGGATCTAAAATTTCGAGGACACATTGCTAAAATTGTGGGAACAGCACAATGAATTCTGGTAATGATGCAGAGGACACACTTGTAAAAGTAAGGAGATTCTGGTTCTGTTGTATAAGGCTCTGATTAGGCCACTTATGAACTGCTGTGCACAGAATTTAGTCATCTGGTTTTCCAAAGGATGAACAGATGTTGGAGAGGATTCAGAGGTAAGTGACTAAAATAGTTTCTGACCCCTGGAATGTTGAATATGAAAAAAGATTGAGATGATGCAATTTACAGTCTAGTGGAGAGGAGGAAGAGGGGTGATATGATAGAGGCATACAAGTTGGTAACTGTTGTTATAGGATTAACGTTGAAGAGGGTTTTTACAAAGTATCTGCGAAATGTACGCTTTGCGGAGTGCGGTCAGAGTGTGGTTAGATGATAATAAAGGAGTGAATGTGTGTAGAAAATGTAGGAAGAATGAGGAATTGAAGTGTATTTCAGATTGTGAGTGTGATATTTTTGTCAAACTTTAGAATGAAGAAAATAGGGATATGACAAGAAACGGCGAGTTTGTACCAGAGAATTGTGAGAGTGTGAATGTAGAAAGTTATTTTTAAGCTATTTTATTCATTACTATATTAATATTATAAGAACTTGTATTTGATAATTTAACTGCGCATTAATTGAAATGTAAATATTCCTTATTTATTCCCATTTGTAGAAGTTTAGCGTTATGCAATACCTCAATTTTATTATATTTTGTTTGGTTGTCATGGAGACGTATGTAAGTGAGCGAGCACGTTTTGGAACACCACGTGAGGAGAAGGTTTATTGAAAAGAGTTTTAGATCACGAGAACAATTTAGGCGGGAAGGATGGATATAAAAAGGAAGAACGCGGAAAATAAGAATAATAAGGAAACAGAGAGAGAGAGAGGATTAGCATTAGGTTGGAATCGGAGCATTCGGGAATCACAGTGCGATAATAGCGGCAAGTCACTCAAGCAGATAATAAAGTCTACTAGTCGAGAAGCGGTTAGCTAATAAGTTATAGAATAACAATTATAGCTACGGAAGACAGCAGAGTGACTACTAAATAGTCTAGCAATACTTGAATTGAGATTTAATTTCAGGGCCGACCTTTCAAGGACACACAGAACCTTGAAACAAAGCATGAAGTTACTAAAGAATAGTAGAGCTGTAAAGTTGAAGTTTACCGATAGCTGTGTTTAGAATTGTAGTGTCTAAGAATTAATTGAATGCCGGAAGAGTGAACAACTGTGCATATAAAACCTAAAGTTAAGGAATTATTGTGTTGCCCTATTTCATGAGTGATCAGTAGTACTTTATGCAACAACGTTTGTTTATGTGTATTGTGACCGATGATTAATTCAGTTATTGCTTAGAAGAATTATTTTAATGAGTGCCGTTTACTATTTAAAGTGTTTACAGTTATAAAAAGTGTATATGTATAAGTAGATGAAGATAGAAGATTATCGGTAAGAATAATCCAACCATTAATATTTCTATACAGAGAAGTGTGTGAGTTTCAACCTAGAATATCCTTATATTAACAGTAACTATTGGTGAGAATTAACTGAAGTGTAAAATTAAAAGTGTTTGTTTGTGAAGAAGTGTTACTGCATATTTATTGTATTTGGAACTTAAGGAACTGTGAGAAAACTGTATTAGAGATAACAGATTTACCATTGTCTGAATTTGTATGACAGTATTATCAGAAAGGCTGAAGTGTTTATAATAACTTATTTAGTATTTTGATCTTAAGTATATAATTTGTAATTATAAAATTAAATGTTTGTTTTGTCTAATGTTGTATTTTGCCTGAATCCCCTTTACTGCACCATGCGTAAAATATTCGAACCAAAGCGGGTGAATTAAATAAGTCAAATATACTCGGCCAGTATATATAATATTAACACCTAAAAGGAGAGATAGTTGTGAGTTGGTTTATCTTCAATTCTTGAACTAATTCAGATATAAAGTGGCACAGTCTTTAAATATAAATTTTCTTTATATTTGAATTAGAAATCAACTTACAACTTATCAATAGGGTAAGAACATCGTAATAACTAAATGTCGGATCCAAAGTATAGATTAAGAACAAGTAGGATCCAACAGTAGGCTATTGCATAACCTGAATGTCAATACATCTGTGGGATTGAATGGTATACCAGCTCGTGTCGTACGAGAAGCAGCTAAAGAATTGTCAGTACCCTTGACCATTTTGTTTAATTTGAGTCTCGGGTCTGGGTTAGTCCCAAGGGGGTGGAAAGAGGGGAAAATAGTTCCACTGCATAAAGGTGGTGCCAAGACTGCTGTTGTAAATTACCGACCGATTAGCATATCAGGAATCATTGTCAAGGTCTTAGAGAAATTAGTCAAGAAAAGAATACAGGATTGGATAGATGAAAATGGGATATTGTATGGGGGACAACATGGTTTTGTGAAGGGTAGATCATGCCTCAGTAACTTGCTCATGTTTTATAACACAGCGACGGCTGAACTGGATAGGGGTAATGGGTTTACAGTGATACTACTGGACCTTGCTAAGGCCTTTGACAGGATACCACATGGAACCCTAATCAGTAAACTGGAGCAGATGGGGATAGATATAGGGTTGGTGAGATGGATAGGAGGGTGGTTGAAGGAGAGATACCAGAGAGTGGTTTATGCAGGAGTGGAGTCTAAAAGACAGCTTGTGACTAGTGGTGTGCTGCAGGGCTCTGTTCTTGGACCACTGCATTTCAATTTGTTCATCAATGATATAGGAAAGGATTTGAGAGGAAGTGTTCACTTGTTTGCTGATGATGCAAAGTTGGGTAGAGCAATTGTGAGTGCACAGGATGTCAAAATTTTACAGGATGATTTGGATAGTTTGGAGGACTGGGCTAGGAAAAATGGATGTCAATTTAATGTGGCAAAGTGTAAGGTTATGCACTTTGGGGTGAAAAGAATAGCAGCAGTATATCGCATTGGTGGAACCGTACTCCAGGAGATTGATGAGGCCGGGGATTTGGGAGTGTTGGTGGATAGGGAGTTGAAGTTTAGGGGACACATTGCAAAAGTGACTAAATCAGCTCATCAAATCACTTGGCTTCTGAAAAATACTTTAACATGCAGAGACAAACAAGTTGTTGTTCCTCTGTATCGAGCCTTGATAAGACCCCATCTATGCCTAGTGTGCCCAGTTATGGGCACCAGAGTTTCTTCGTGATGGGGAGGAAGTGGAGAGGATCCAGAGACGAGTGACCAAGATGATAGAAGGTCTGTGGAATGAACCTTATGAGAATAGGTTGAAGATTTGTGGGTTGCAGAGATTGGACGATAGGCGAAGGAGGGGTGATATGATTGAGACATTCAAATTACTGAAGGGTTTCTACAAGATTGATCCAGAAGATATTTTTGAAAATATGACTGGTGGTGGGAGGACTAGGGGCCATGCATGGAAGCTGGGCAAGAGCGTGGTTGACAAGGGAGTTAGAGCTAGGTTTTTTACTTGGAGAGTGGTGAATGAGTGGAATAAGCTTCCAGAGTCTGTTGTGGGTGCTACGACCGTGAATGAGTTCAATGCAAGGTATGATAGATACTGTGTGAATGTCGAATAGTTGTTCTTGACATGATGTTAGGGCCTCCCTCGATGAGTCTGTCGACTCCTAGGAGTTGCCCGGAACAATAATAATAATAATAAAATCATGGGAGATTGCAGGAGAACAAGAGGTCATCCCCGGAAGCTATATAAGGATGGTGTGTGAGCAAGGCAATGAGAAGCAGGTTTTTTGCATTAAGAGTTGTGAATGATTGGAATGCATTACCTGAGAGGGTGGTGTCTGCAGAGAACTGGAATGTTTTTAAAGGCATGGTATGATGACCTGTGTGTATGACAAAAGACCTCCTAGATGAGTCTATGACTCCATGGATTCTTAGGATAATAATAATAAAAATAAACTTCAATTAGAATCTCTCTACATCTCCTGTTAGATAAATTCATCAGATTACAACTAAACAACTGATTTTTATAACTATCATAGTACAATCTCACTAAATATTTAGTCATATCTTCTATGACTATCCTGAATTTTCTTGATATCTATTAAAAACCTTGGGTAGTAAAGCTGGAAGCCATAATGCAATACTGGCATGACTAAAGACTTGTATACTGATATGATTTCTTCCTTTGTCATACAAGTGAAGCTTCTTTTAATTGATCCTACTATCTCATGAACTTTATTGTTTTACCAATATGATTCATTAATTTAAATTGCTTATCAACCAAATTATCTGAATCTTTGTATTTATTAACTTCTGCTAGAGTGTATATTCGACTTATATCCATCTAATATTATTATCTTTTAACCAAATTAAATGTCCACACGGTTAGTCGAGTGGTTACGTGCTTCACAACCATATGCCTGGGAAAGGAGTGTCCTGCGTTCGATTCTTGTCGCTGACGTGAGGAGCTAAAAATCTTTCTCAGACATAGCCAAGTTAGCCGGTCTTGGGGGTGGGCTGCAGGGTTTTTCTCCCCAGTTTATCTGGGGTTTTTCCTCCTGCAAAGCAGGCAAACTGGTCTTAAGCACACAATGCTTCACAGACAATTACACATGGTTGAGCGTGGGGGAAATGACCCCACCTTGTAGTGAGTTATGAAACCCAAAATCGGGAGGCCAAGAAACTACATGGGACTGTTGTGCCAATAGCAAAGCAAAGTAAAAAAAAACAAACAAATTAAATATATTTCAATTTGTTCACAATAAATGTTAACCTCCACTTCCCCATGCATGTTTGTTCATGGGTAAGTGGGGATTAACATTGTAGATCCTCCTATAAAGAAATCAGATCATTCAAATAACTGGCTACTCTGCCAGCTTTACATCATCCACACACACACATACATACATATTGTAGCAAACAAAATCCCACATGTTAAATTTGCCCACTACTGTTGTACTTTGCCTCAGTGCCATAACAAATGACATATATAATACAAGTAACAGTTTTTTTTTTCTAATAACTACATAAAGCAAAAGTTTAGAAATAAATAAGCAAGCATTTGTAAAAGTAGTAGGTCATTAAAACTGAATTAAATATCATCAATTATTTCAAAATATGACTTAGCTTTCAACTTGAATATCACTGTTGTGATTGATAATGCCCTCTCACTGAGATTTAATGAAAATTTAATAAAATTCTTTGCATAAAAATTCTATATTAAATGTAATTCATACGTGTCACTCTGTTTAATACTTTGGAGTCTCTGATATATAATAATTGACTTTTATGGATGTTCATTACAAAATTCAATTAGTATTAAGTGACAGCAACAAGGAATTAATGAAAATTCAAATTTTCAGAAACTAAGTTAACTGGAGTGGCTATTCATGAATTTCACAAGGAGATTTTAAGGAGAGATTACCTTTTCTCCTAACTGAACCATGTCCAATATAGGAATTCTAGCTTCAGATGCTGTTGTATTCTGCACAGTGTGCAGATGAATTGGAAGACCACCATCAGTACTAATTTTAAACCATTTTATTCTGTATATCATATTTGAAGAATCGCTTTTCTCTTTTTTTCCATACTTGCAACTAAGTTCTATATGATTATTCTCAACTACTTGTGCAGTTATCACAGGGGATAGTGTTGCAACAACTGTTAAATTATCTACAAGAAATATGTAAAAGGAGATTAGTTACAGAATTTAACTGTTAGTACTTATAACAATCGTTAATTAACTACTGTTAGAGATAAAAGAAAATATAAAATAATATAGTAAATAAAAGCAAAAATTTAAAAGAAGAGAAGTGGAGGTGAAAATCCTCCTCGGAAGCAAGACAATTTCAAAAGGATAAAAAGTTCAAAGAAAAATTATTAATATGTCAATATTTTAAATTACATATTATTGGAAATAGTAAAACAGCTTTATAATTTTCACCTTTCATTGGGACAGCACAATAGCTAATATGACACCCTTGTGGCGGTTGTAGGAAATAAATATAAAAGTTTCCACAATTTTTTACTTTTACTGGACTTCGAAAAACGCAACATCCTGGTTCAGAACGTCCTGGAAATGCCCATGTTGTACAAGCAGTCATATATTTTTCTTCTCTTGGTAAGGGAAGATTTGTACTTCCAAGTGATAACCAAATTGGTGCTTGAGTGCCACAGTGATTTACCTAAAGCAAGTGAAAACAGTCCATCAGGATATGGAAATTTGCTTTGCAATCAAATACAGCATTTTAAAAATGCAATATTTTTAGTTTAAAAAAAAGTAAACAATTTGGATTTATCTGCTACTTATAACACAATAATTCTAAATACAGTATACATAAATCACTTGTGTGCTTGTTCGATATGAGTTATATTAATGTGAGAAAAATAACTTTTAGAGTAGC
The DNA here is from genome assembly GCF_054136105.1 of Typopeltis vanoorti. NCBI lineage: Eukaryota > Metazoa > Arthropoda > Arachnida > Uropygi > Thelyphonidae > Typopeltis > Typopeltis vanoorti. Next base: position 142,681,528 of record NC_143550.1, read on the forward strand.
CATACAGAGGTGATATATAATAATAATATATTATATATAATATATAGTATATAATAATAGAATAATATATTATATACTATTATCATTATTATCTCCATATCCACTGGGTAGTGAATAAACAAGGATGAGCTTGCAATTAGAGACTTAAACAACCAAATTCTACTCTTTATTGGCTTAAACTAAAAATAGATATGATAGTATACAACATGATGAGATTTCATGCCAGCTGGGGAATCATCCAGTTAAACAAGGCCCAAACTGTTTACATCAGGAAAACCAGGGCAGACAGTGAAAAGTCAGTTACTGGAACAAACTCCAACTCAAATTTAGAAGAGGAAGATTAAACCCAACATCATAAGAACTGAAGATAGGAAACATCAATATAAGGAATATTAATGGAAAGGAAATTGAAATTGCAGAAGAACTGAAAAAGTACCAGGTGGACATAATTGGCATTACTGAGATAAAGAAAACTAAAACAGGTTAGATAATAAGATGTTATGTTTGGGCAATAATGATAAAGAAAAGGAAGAAGTAGTGATAGTCAACACCAAACATGAAGGTTTTTGATTGGAAGGCAATTTCAAGTAGAGCAATGTGGACAAACATCAAAATGGGGAAATGGACAATGAAACTTATTTGTGCCTATGGTGCCACAGAAGGATCTCCTAAGAAAGAAAGTGGAGGAATTTTTGAGTCATCAGTGCATGCAACTGAAATAAAGAAATGGAAAAAATGCTCCATGTTGGATATTTAAACTGAAGAGTAGGAAATTAATCCCACCAGCATATAGGAATGTTTTGGGACAATTTGGAGAAAAAGGACAAAGCTAATAATAACGTTAAGTATTTGCTGAATTTCTGCTCAGAATATGGACTAATCATTACTAAAACCATGTTCCAGCACAAAAATGTGAATAAGTTCACATAGAGAAAAGACACAAGAAATAAGAAAAGCCTCATTGTCATTGTTGACAGTGATAGCTTCATGACGTTCAAGATACAAGAGTGTACAGAGGATTTGAAATTGAAAGCAATCATTAATTAGTTTTGTGTTGGATAAAGTTACAAGAGCATTAGATGAGGGAAAGGCATATACTGATATTTTCTTAGACTTAGCGAAGGCATTTGACAGGGTGCCACATGATAAGCTGATATTTAAGTTGCAGCATATGGGTCTGGATGTCAGATTGGTCAACTGGATTCAGGATTGGCTGTCTGATAGGTATCAGAGAGTTGTGTATGGTGGGGCAGTTTCAAGGAAGCACAGGGTTACAAGTGGGGTCCCACAGGGCTCAATGTGGGACCTATATTGTTTAACCTTTATATCAATGACATTGTCAGTGGATTGCAAGGGGATATTCAGCTGTTTGCGGATGATGCGAAGCTGGGAAGGATTATTAGTAATAGTGCAGATGCAGCAGCCCTGCAAGAGGATTTGAATAAGCTAGATAGATGGGCAAATGAATGGGAGTATCGATTTAATGCAGCAAAATGTAAGGTCTTGAGGTTTGGGAAACATCGATGGGACACTGCATACTCTATGGGAGGAGTTATACTGGAGGAAGTAGGGGAGACAAGAGATCTGGGGTTGATGATTGATAGAAACCTGAAATTTAGGGGACATATTGCAAAAGTGGCGAAGGTAACGCAGAGGATTGCTGCAATAATAAGAGGACGCTGACCTGCAGAGATAAAACAGTTATCATTCCGTTGTATAAGACCCTGATCAGACCACACTTGGACTATTGTTCTCAGATTTGGTCCCTAGGATTTGAAGGGGATAAATTGACTGTGGAGAGTGTACAAAGGCAGATAGCAAAGATGGTTTCAGGACTGTACAATGATAGTTATGAGAATCGGCTGAGGGAATGTGGGCTGCAGAGTTTGGTGGATAGAAGAAGGAGAGGTGATATGATTGAGACTTTTAAACTGTTGAGAGGTGGTTACAGGGTTGGCACTAGGGAGTTCTTTCACTTGGTTGAACAGCGGGAGGAGTGATGACAAGAGGCCATCCCTGGAAGTTACGAAAGGAAACTGTGAGCAAGAAGGTGAGGAGTGGTTTCTTTGTATGGAGGGTGGTTGAACCATGGAATGCATTGCCTGATGGAGTGGTGAGAGTGAGAACGGTCAATGAGTTCAAGGAGTGGTATGATAGACTTTGTGTTTCTTGGGGGGGGGGGACCTCCCCTCGATGAGTCTTGATAGACTTTGTGTTTCTTAGGAAGGACCTCCCACGATGAGTCTTTTGACTCCATGGAGGCCTGAATAATAATAATAATAAAAGTAACTATCACATTGAAAAGAGAAGTATGTATGAAAGTTTTAAAAAGAATTAAAGTTGAGCAGCTTTTACAGGTAAAATCTAGACTCAACTATATAAACATTATTATTATTATTACGTGACACCTCCAAGGAGTCCAAAGACACATTCAGGGAAGGCACCTACTCTACAACTCTCTGTCTCCACCAATCAATCCACCAACTACAATGCCATCTACTGACCACCACCACTACCACTAGTATTTTCACAGACAATCACAAACATCCATGCCTACAGCGGATTTCGAACCCACAGCCTTTTGGCTGGAAAGCGGATATGCTAACTTCAAGTAAAAATGAAACTCTTCAAAAACAAAAATCAAAGCTTGCAGTCTCAGTGGCAAACTATGAAGAAAGCATTGATTAAGGACACCATAGTGGGCATGAGATTTTAAAGAAGCAGTCCTGAACAAGAAGAAAGAATACTCATGATTATGAAAAGTTCAGGAGACAGCTTGCAGGTGTAGCATGGAATGTGGAGTTAGCTGAAAAAGAGATCAATGCAGCTTGGGGATATTCAAGAACTATCTAGTTGAAGCAATGTCTAAATGTATTCCAAGGGTCAGAAGGTTAAATAAGGTAGGTGTGAAATGGATGAATGAATGAATAGATTAAGCATGCGATAAAGAGAAAAAGGGCATTATGGATGCAGCATAATAGAAGTGGTAATAACCAATTCCATGAGGATTACAAAGACCAGGAAAGGCGGGTGACTTGGTTGGTAAGGATAGCAAAAGTGAGGTATGAGCAGCATTTAGCTAATGAAGCCAAAAAGAATGCTAGGGAGTTCTTTTGATATGTAGCCAGCAAAAAAAAGAATGATTATGGAAGGATGACATTGATTGGAGAAAATGGTATATGGACAGCTGTTGCAAAGATATAGTGGAGATACTTAATGAGCTGTTCCTAAAGGTCTTTCATTCTTGTGAATGTGACTTCATAGAAAGAGAGAGAGAGAGAGAGAGAGAGAGAGATTGAGAGCAGTTGATGTGAAGAGGAGAGACTGACTATAAGTGAGCAAGAGGTGTATGGGAAGTTGAGCAAACTTGATGTTAATAAGGATGTGGGACTTGATAATATATCACTGCATATTTTGAAGGAACCTGCCAGGGAATTGACCTCTGCCTTGACATATTTGTTTAATATGAGTCTTACAATGGGTCAAGTTCCTAAGGAGTGGAAGGAGGGCAAGATTGTGCCACTTCATAAGGGAGGTGATAGAACTCAAGCATTAAATTACAGGCAGGACTACCTGTGTGTCAGGTGTTGTGGTTAAGTTGTTGGAAAAGTTTGTGAAAACTAGGATCCAGAAGTGGGTTGAAAATGATGGTATTATCGTTGATGGATAGCATGGATTTGCTAAAGGGAGGTCATGTTTTAATAATCTACTTACTTATTACAATAAGGTGATGGCTTCCTTGGACAGAGGAGAGGGGTACACAGTAATATACTTAGATTTTGCAAAGGCTTTTGATAGATTACTGCATGATAAGTTGATAGTCAAAATAGAGCGGATGGGGTTGGATATTAGATTAGTGCATTGGATCGGAGACTGGCTATCTGATAGGTATCAGCAAGTTGTGTATGGGGAAGCAATATCCCAGAAAAGGAAAGTCACTAGTGGTGTATTTCAGGGGTCTGTTGTAGGGTCATTACTTTGTATGTTAATGTATGTTAATGATATTGGCAAAGATTTGGATGGAGATATTCAGTGGTTTGCAGATGATGCAAAGTTGGTACGAACTATAAGTGTAGAGAAGATGTTGTAGCCTTACACTTACAGATGTTGTAGGTTTTCACTGCCTTTTCTATATCTTCAGTGGATGTTATATCTGGAACTGGGCCAATGTTATCCTAGAAAGCTGAAGGTAGTTGTTTCTAGTTTATAAAAGTGGTAGTGTTTTCCGTTAAATCTTGTATGTCGCCTAGTTGCGCTATGTGTTTTAACATAGCTATATCGAGTACATCAGGACATCCGGTTGCTCCATAGTGTGTGGGTCCTATTACTGTTATAGTTCATGAAGTAGTATAAGAATTGAGTATTCTTCTGTTGATATTTAAGTTTCTGCTATTCCAGACTGAATGTTTGGCATTAAAATCTCCATCTATGATTACTGCTCTGCCTGCGTTTAGTATCACATCTAAGTCATATTCAAGGAGTTTTTTATTTTGGGTGGTTGCAGGTTACGTATATCCTGATACTGCTTGTGTTTTCCGTATGTATTTCTATTCCTGTGGTTTCCATGTGTTCTGTTTGGGGTTCAACAATTGTATTATGCTTTATGTTTCTTTTGACAAAGATGGTGGTGCCTGCTCCTCTTGCATAGGATCTGTCTGTACGGTAAGTGCTATAACTGTTGATTCTGATCTTGTCACTTGGACGAAGGTGTGATTCATTTATGAGGATGATGTCTGTTTGGGTTTCTGCTGCAAACTCCTGTAGTTCCTGTATCTTGTTGGATAGTCTGTTTGCATTCCAGTTGACAATCTGTAATGATTTAGGTTTTCTATTAGCCTTATCCATTAAGGATTTCAACAAGTAGTGACTGTGTGTGTGTCTTAAGATGATATCCTTGGCTTCTTGAGTTGGGTTGGTTTACCAGAGTTCAGCAAGCATTTCACCTATGTGGCTTGTTATGTTCTGTAGGATACTTTTGTTGGTTTGCTGTGACTGGTTTGGTTTTGGATCTTTTAGGTAGGTTGGTCTTGTAACTTCAGCATATGACCTTCTGTCCATTGTGTTGGAGATCAGCAAAGACTGTGGTTTGATGGGACAACATGCATTCTTGTATAGGTTTGCTGGTTTTGAGTTGTGTCTTTTGGTTTTGAGGAAATGCTATGCATCCCCTGTAGTTTGAGAGGTGTGGGCCTCTGCAATTTGCACACTTTGCTGGTTGTGTGTGGGGTTTTTGGAATTCAACTGTTGTGTGTTTGCCACCACATTTTACACATCAGTAATCTACTTTGCAGCAGCATTGTGAGTGGCCAAACTTTTGACAGCGATGACATTGCATCGTTGTTTGAAGATCGTAGATGTGTTTCTGGTCTTTGCTGATCTCTACCAATATTAGAGGGTATGGTATTTTATCAGGCTCTATGCATATGGCTGACTTTTGTAGGTCTGAAGCCTTTGTTTTGGATCTGCTTGTACTTCGTCTGTTGTAATGGAGTCTGTTACCCCTCTCAAGCACAATTTAAAGTTCTTTTCACTATTGAGTGCAAATGTGTGGTAGGGTAGGTTGCTATTATCCAGTAATTTTGTTAGTTGTCTGTAATCAGTAGAAGTTTTTGGCTGGATGTGAATTCCTTCTTCTGTATTAGTGGCTTTCGTAAATGATATTTCTAGAGTTATGAATATTGGTCTCCATTTCTACTGTTTTGGGTGATTCTCTAGTAATAGAAATTTTCCTTTTTTTAGTTTTAATGGTTTGGAATTCTTTCTCTGTGTCAGCTGTATCCAATATATGGTGGGCATTGTTTTGGGATATTGCCACATCCTCAGGGTTCTAACGACTGTCCCAAGCTTCGCTGTCTGATGTCCAACGGCATCGCGTTTTCATGGTGACGGTTTTCTGTGACAATTGTGGGGGGGGAAAATGTCATAGAGTTTTACTTTTCCTGGCCAGTTATTATTAAGTACTTCACCTAAGTGGATAAATTCCCAATAAACGTCTTCAAATTTTGTTTCGTCTATTAGTTTTCCCATGTCATGATACCAAGGTTGAAGTAAAGCAGAAGTGGTATATCTCATATACAAGTAGCCAAAAAGTGCTAGATCTTATTAATAAAAATCTTGGATGAAAGAAAGATGTTGAAATTTTTTTTTAGCTTGATTCTATTATAAATTAAAAATACCAAGAAATTATATACTTGGTTTTAATCCTTTACCCAAGGAAGCAAAACAATGTTTTGCTCATAAAATATATTCAAGTCTGAGCTACTTGTATATAGAGGCTAATGAAATTCATTAGCTTCTATATTCTTCCTTGGGTAAAGGATTAAAACCAGAAGCCAGTCTGGGTAGTGACCCTTCCAATTATGCATAGCATTTTACACATCTGAAAGGGTATGTGCTTTGAATTATGGGATACTAAGGCAAGTGATGTGAAGTCATTAGCCTCTATATACAAGTAGCTCAGACATGAATATATTTCACACACAAAGCATTGATTTGCTTCCTTGGGTAAATTATTAAAACCAAGTATATAATTTCTTGGTATCTTTAATTTAGAGCTCAGCTATGTATAAAAGTAGCTAAAGAAAAGTCATGGGAAGGCTTTGGTAAGAATTGTTACTTCTATACTTTGATGTCCACCTCATCATTGCCATAATTCACTTTGCTGGGCTGTGCTCATAATTTTAGCAATGTTTACGCTAAAGTTTAGGTTATTTTCCACTATCACTTCCAAATCCCTTAACTTCTTGGCCTTCTCTAAGATATCCAAATGAAATATATACTCTGCATCTCATCTTCACATCCTAAATTTCAAAACCTTAAATTTTGCAACAATGAACTGGTAACCACACCCACGTTCCCACTTAACCAGTCTATTCAAGATATTTATGTGTTTATATGGTTTCAGGGCATTTCGTCCAATTATTTTTGTCCAATGCATCTCGTCCAATCCCTAGATTTCGTCTATTACATTTCTCATCCAATAGGACATTTCGTCTAATCTTATTCGTCTAATTCTTCATAATAGTCCAAGGAGTTATAAGTAACTTTCATTAATAATAGTCAGTTGACACAAAAGAGAGGGGCGCAAGACAATATGCATGGTCCACTCTCACACGTTTGGTTACATTAGGTTAGGTTAGTTAGTTGATACATTAGTTAGTCAGGTTAGTCATTTGGTACAGTAGTAGGTTAGTCAGTTGACACAAAAGAGAAGGGCACAAGGCAATATGCATGGTCCACCCTCACATGTTTGGTTAGGTTAGTGGTCACATTAGTTAGTTAGGTTAGTCAGATGGCACAGTAGTAGGTTAGTCAGTTGGCACAGCTGGCAATAATAGTCAGTTGACAGAAAAGAGAAGGATGCAAGACAATATGCATGGTCCACCCTCACATTTTTAGTTAGGTTAGGTTAGGTTAGTTGACACATTGGTTAGTCAGTTTGCATAGTAGTAGGTTAGTCAGTTTACACAGGTGACAATAATAGTCAGTTGACATTGATAGGACAAATTGAGATTGGACGAAATGTCTGACCAGATGAATGTTCCCTTGGACAAAGTAATAAAAGGACAAAAAATCTTGGACCATCTGCCTTCAAATCGTTTATACATTTATATGTTTATATTTCTTCTGACAATTCAATTATGTGAAGCAAACTTCTGAAATCATAAATACATTTTGTAGAAGAAGAATACATACATTCAGTAAATTCAAAATCGTTCTTATATATACACTGCCAAGAAAAAAAACAAAAAAACCCAGCTGACGCCTTTTTATTCCTGTACAGGGAGACAAGAATTGATTGAGACAAGAACAAGAGACCATCTCTGGAAGTTGTGGTAAAGAGAACATGAACAAGGAAATTAGGAGATTTTTTGTTTGGGATGGTGGGTGTTTAAATAATAAATGAATTTAGGTGCAGGTGATGAGCATTTAGTCTGATAGTGAAGACCTCCCATGGCAAGTCTTTTGAGTCCATAGAAGTTTGGTAATTGAATCTTTTCAAGCTACTTTAGACCTCCAACAATCAGAAAGGTAGATTTACACCATGCAATGAAATTCATTTACTCCTAAAAACATTCTAGATAGAATCTCGGAGAGCAGCATTTCAACCCATGACTTATTGGTTGGGTGAATATGCACTTGACCAACCAGACTATCATTACAAGTATAGGATTAGATGAGAATATGATTTTCTGTGAAGGTCAGAATGATAATGGTAACTGATAAAAAAATTATATAGTACTGAGATATTTAGTGCAAGGGCATTTGGACAGATTTCCAAATGGCAAATTAGTATTTCAACTGCTGCAAATGAGATTAGATACTGATTAGAACATTAAATAGAAAACTATATAATTTTTTTTATCAGTTACCATCATCCTTCTAGCCTTCAGAGAAAATCATATTCTCATCTAATCCTATACCTGCAATGTCAGTCTGGTTGGTCAAGTGCATATTCGTCCAACCGATAGCACCAATAGGCCAAAGAAATGGGAGCAACAAGCAAGAATTCACAAGGTTTCTGAATTTCCTCATGTGATGAAATTGTCCATTAGGTTCAGTTATTAAAAAAAAGGCCCGCTCATTAGATTAATTCATAGTATTGTTTCTGAGTCTTCATGGAGTCCAAAGATTTACTGTGGGGGAGATAAACATTCACAGATCACAATAACTAGCATGCCTTATGTTGAACACATTCAGTGTTGGAACATTCACCACCCACTCCAGCAATGCATTCCACTCATTCACAACTCACCATGAAAAAAAATTTTCTTTTCACTTCCTTACTCCTATGACCTTTATACATCCTTAGATATTCATCTAAGGAGTATTAGGAGTATTGAGATCGTCGGCTTGTCGAGAGCTCCTGAAAAGATTAGTAGTATTTTGTGTTAACATTAGATATTTTACTAGAATTTTAAGTAGTATTGTTTGCTTTTTGTTTCTTGGTGTGTCTGTGCAATTTTTGCATGTTTTCTGTTATTTTAATTATTATTTTTAAGAAAAGATAGCGTACACATGGCACCGATAAAGAAAAAAATGGCGGCCAGGTCGCCATGTTTGTTTAAGAGTTTTGATGTAAACGAATTTATGCAATGTGCTGTCTGTGAGATGTATGCCTTGCGAAGAGCGGTGGGAGTCTGGTTAGAAAGTGATAGTGGAGTTAATATGTGTAGAAAGTGTAAAGAGAATGAGGACTTCAAGCGTGTTTCGTGTGTCAAGAGTGATATCGTTAACAATAGTCAGAATGTAGAAAATGGCGGTGTGCTAGAGAATTGCGTGGTAGTGCCAGATAGGTGTGAGAGCGTCGCTGAAAGTGTAAATGAAGGTAGAAACACAGAAAGAATGGATGATTTGATCAATAATGAAAATGGTGAGATAAATGCGAGTAGCGAAATTGCCTGTTTGAATGGTGTGATACACAGAGCTAAAAGACAACTGGAGCGTATGAAAAAATGTGTGTTGAACATACCGATAAATAACCGGCGGAAGTCTGTGACGGCAAATAATAGAATGTTTGTAAACGTCAATAAAATGAAGGAGCGAGTGCTGTATGGGGATTCGCTATTAAGAGGAGTAATAATTGAGAGTTTAATGAAGTCGTACCAGCCGGGTGCAAACATAAAGGACGTCAGCGAATCTATTCGACTGCAAAAACAGAGGGTGAAAGAGATGATAATCGTGGCAGGAACGAATGATTTGAAAGAGGACAAAATGGAAATGATAGAGGATGTGAGGGAGTTGTTTGAGGTAGCAAAAGAGAAGAGTGAGAGAGTTAGGATGGTGAGTATCTTACCGCGGTATGACAGCGAAGTTTTTAGAAGGAGGGCCATAATTGACAATGACTTTATGCGTGGGTTATGCATGGAGAGTGGTGTGGAATTTGTGGATGTGTGGAATGAGTTCGATGGGCGAAAGGACTTATATATGATGGATGGGTTACATTTGAATGGAGTTAGTGTACGGAGACTTGAAAGAGTGTTGATGAATGATGTGGAAGTGGATGTACAGACTCAGGGAAACTAGATTTATTAAGAGGGGGGGAATAGATATGCAGACTTTAGGGGGGAAGTTAAGTGTATGAATGAGTATATTATGTCCAAGCGAGTACGACGGACAACAAATCAGAATGGGATGGCTGACAGAAGATGATAAAGCTAGTGGGATTGAATGCGACGGGTATAGCGTGTTCAGGAGTGACAGGGTGAATAAAAAGGGGGGAGGAGTATTATTGATGATAGCTGATGAGCTTCAGCCAAGGAGTATAGAAGTTGAACTGCAGGATGGGGAAAAAAGCACATTTGAGGCTGTTTGGTGTGAGATAGAATCTAGCAGAACAAAATATACAATTGGGTGCTGCTATAGACCGGGTGATGGAGTGGATGGTGGAGATAGTATGCATAAGCAAATAGAAGAAATGAGTGGAAGGAGGGTAATTATTATGGGTGATTTCAATTATGGTAACATTGACTGGAAAGAGGAGAGGGCACATGGGAGGAAGGAATTGGATTTTATGCGGTTATTAAGGGACAACTATCTACTGCAATATGTATTGGAAAATACCAGGGGGCAGAGAGTGCTGGACCTAGTAATTGCAACTGAGAATGTGGCTGTAACGAACATGACCATGTTGCCACCAATAGGTGAGAGTGACCATAAGGTCATGACTTGGGAGGTGGCTAAAGGAGTCGAATTTACAATTAAGACAGGGTACATGTGGAATTACCGGGCTGGTAAGTATGACAAGCTTAGGTGTATGCTTGGCTCAATGCCATGGCATATAAAACTGCAAGGGCTGGATGTTGATAGTGCATGGGAGGTGGTTAAGAACTGTTTGCAGGAGGCAATGGTTGACTGTATACCAAGAGTCCGAATAATAAATCAAGTAGGGGTTAAATGGATGAATAACACTATTAAGCTTGAGCTGCAAAAAAAGAAACAATTGTGGAGGGAATTTAAGGAGAAGGGTGACCATCAGGTGCAGGAACAGTATAAAGCTCAGGCCAGGATGGTAACAAGGGTGGTAAGAAAAGCAAAAGCAGATTACGAAAGGAAATTGGCCACGCAGGCTAAAGAGAATCCCAAACAGTTTTTTCAATATGTTGCAAGTAAAAGGAAAATGCTCATGGTAGAATGATCTTAAAAAATGCTGAGGGTAGGGAGGTAACCGAATCAGTCAATATTGTGAAATTACTGAGCGAGCACTTTGCAAGAGTATATCATCCAGGTGGTGACTTTGCAGGAATGGAAGAACCAACAGCTTATACTGGAATTGTGATGAATAAAGTAGAGGTAACTAGTCTATTACAGAACCTCAATGTCAATACATCTGTGGGATTGGATGGTATACCAGCTCGTGTCGTACGTGAAGCGGCCAAAGAATTGTCAGTGCCCTTGACCATTTTGTTTAATTTGAGCCTCAGGACTGGGTCAGTCCCAAGGGGTGGAAAGAGGGGAAAATAGTTCCACTGCACAAAGGTGGTTCCAAGGCTGCTGTTGAAAATTACCGGCCAATCAGCATAACAGGAATCATTATCAAGGTCTTAGAGAAAATAGTCAAGAGGAAAATACAAGATTGGATAGAAGAAAATGGGATACTGTATTGGGGACAGCATGGTTTTGTGAAGGGTAGGTCATGCCTCAGTAACTTGCTCACATATTATAACACAGTGACGGTTGAACTGGATAAGGGTAATGGGTTTACAGTGATTCTACTGGACCTTGCTAATGCCTTTGACAGGATACCACATGGAATTCTAATCAGTAAATTGCAGCATATGGGAATGGACATACGGTTGGTGAGAAGGATAGGAGGGTGGTTGACGGATAGATATCAGGGAGTGGTTTACTCAGGAGTAGAGTCCACAAGACGGCCTGTGACTAGTGGTGTGGCACAAGGATCTGTTCTTGGACCACTGCTGTTTAATTTGTTCATAAATGATATAGGAAAGGATCTGAGAGGAACAGTTCATTTGTTTGCGGATGATGCGAAGTTGGGTAGGGCAATAGTGAATGCAGATGACGTCAAAATTTTGCAGGATGATTTGGATAGATTGGAGGTCTGGACTAAGGAGAATGGATGTCAATTTAATGTGGCAAAATGTAAGGTTATGCATTTTGGGGTGAAAAGATTGGCGGCAGTTTACTGCATTGGTGGAACCGTGCTCCAGGAAATTGATGAGGCACGAGATTTAGGAGTGTTGGTGGATAAGGAATTGAAATTTAGGGGACACATTGCAAAAGTGGCCAAATCAGCTCATCAAATCACTTGGTTGCTGAAGAATACGTTGACAAGCAGAGACAAGCAGGTTATTGTTCCTCTGTATCGAGCCTTGATAAGACCCCCATCTCGACTACTGTGCCCAGATTTGGTCACCTAGGTTTCTTCTTGATGGGGAGGAGGTGGAGAGGATCCAGAGGCGAGTGACCAAGATGATAGCAGGTCTGTGGAATGAACCGTATGAGAACAGGTTGAGGATTTATGGGTTGCAAAAATTGGTTGATAGGCGGAGGAGGGGAGATATGATTGAGACATTCAAATTACTGAAGGGTTTCTATAAAATTAATTCAGAAGATATTTTTGAGAACAGGGCTGGTTGTGGGAGGACTAGGGGACATCCATGGAAACTGGGCAAAAGTGTGGTTAGTAAAGGTGTTAGAGCTGGGTTCTTTACTTTTAGAGTAGTGAATGAGTGGAATGCGCTCCCTGAGTCTGTGGTGGATGCTGTGACAGTGAATGAGTTTAAGGCGAGGTATGATAGATACTGTATGAATGTCGAATAGTTGTGATGAATATGATTTGGGGCCTCCCTCGATGAGTCTAATGACTCCCTGGAGTTGCCCGTAATAATAGTAATAATACATTGCATCCTTATAGCCAAGTGACCAGATCTTGCACAGAAATTCAAATGAGGCCTAATTAGTGCCTTATACAATAGAACTATTACCTCCGAATCCATAAGTCAGTCTTCTTTACATTATAGCAATAGCTTTCTGGTTAACCCATACAACTTTTGCAATGCATCCCCTGAACTTCAGTTCCATATCTACCAAGATCTCTTGTCTCCTTCACTTCCTGAAACAAAGTTCCTTCAATATGATAAATCTCATTCCATCTTCTCTGAACAAAGTGCATAGCTTTAAACTTAGTAACATTGAAATGATATCCTCATTGTTTGGCCCAAAGACCCAAATATTCAAATCTTTTTGAACATCATGTCAGAACTATCTGACATTGCTTTTCCTAATTTAGCATCATCAGCATACAATGAATATCTCCTCTCACACCCTTTCACACAGTGATCCCAGAACAAAACTTCATGGTACCCCACTTGTCACTTTTCTTTTTTCAGGACACTCCACTCCCATACAAAACTTGCTGGCTCTTATTAGTCAACCATCGCTGTAACCAAGCTACCAAATGATCCATCCTCATCTTACTCAATTTCAATACTAGTTTACTGCATGATACTCAATCAGATAAACTACTGTATAAGAATCTCTTCTGTCTAATATACTAGTTACTCTATTATAAAATGTAACTAAGTTGTTAAAGCATGACCCCCTCTTAACCAATCTATGTTATGCTCTCAGAAGATTTCCATTCTCATCAATCCAGTTTTCTATTCTGTGTCTAATCAGCCTCTCTTACACCTTCACCACTACACCTGATATACATACTGGCCTTAGTTGGATACTACTGACTTGGATTCTTCCTTATGCAGTGGTGGTATCATTTTTCCACTCTTTTGCACATTCTCATAATATACATGGTGATATCCCATCCAGTCCTGCAGCTTTATTGACATCAAGCTTACCTAATATTTTAAACACTTTCCATTCTTGAACTGTCAGTCTTCTCTCCTCCTTCCTATTGTTATTCAATAATTCCTACATGAAATACACTAATGAAACACTCATTGACCATTTCCATTATATCTTATAATCACCTATATACCCAGTAGATGTGACCAGCTGAAGATGTGTTCTATCTCCAGCAAGTGTATTCAACTTTTCTTCTATGCAACATAATTATAGAATTCTGCACCATATACTCCATATGTTACTGAGGGATACTCCGTTCTTTATATTTCCTCTATAACATTCCCTTTCTCAAAAACTCCTGCATAATTCTTTGATTCATCCTACTTTATTTACCCTTCTAATCTAATCTTCAGAATATAATCCGACATTCCTAAGATGAGAAGGGTAAATAAAGTAGGGTGAAATGGATGAATCAAAGAATTATGCAGAAGTTTTTGAGAAAGGAAATGTTATGGAGGAGATATAAGAACAGAATATCCTACAGTAGAATGAGGAGTATATGGTGCTGAATTCTATAATTATGTTGATAGTAGAAGAAAAGGTAAATATGGAAGATGGACTGAATTCCACCTTCCAGAACAAGAGAAATGTGTGGAATTACAGAGCAGGTGACTCTATGATAAATTAAGTAACTGATTATGGATGAAGTCCTGGGTACTGCTAATTTCTCTCCCCTTAACTGATCAAGCCACTGCACATTACCAATCTGTTTCCTTAATTTATCATAGAATTACCTGCTCTGTAATTCTGCATATTTCTCTTGTTCCATGAAGCTTTTACCTGCCTAGCCACTCCTCACATCAAAACAACATCATCCCTCTCCCTAGTTGGTGGCACTGGTGACATCTTCTGTTATCACTGTATGAAATTATATTATTAAATCCAACACTTGTGTTCCACATGTTGCTTCAACTACATGCTGAATTAGGTAGTTATCCCTAAGTAGCCTAAGGATCTAATCTTCTTTAATTTAATCTCCTTAGTCACACAAGTTATTTTCACTTTCAGGTGCTTCCATAAAAGTCACCCATTATCATCACCCTCCTGTTGCTCACCAGTTTAAACATTATAGAATCTTCCTCTGCATTTCCTGGCCTGAAGCAACACCCCATTAAATATCAAAAATTTATGCTTACTTTAGCCTCAAACCAAATGCAAAGCCATTATCATTACTTTCTTTAAGCTCCAACATGAAGGGAAGACATAACTCTTCTGAAATCATCATTAATACTCCACCTCTTCTTTTATTTAAAAATTTTATATTTTCAAAAAATGCTATAACCATCATATTCTATTCCTGTGCATACATCATCATCATCATTACATCATCGATAACCATCTCACAATGACATCAACAATTTGTGGACTGACTAACTGTATCAAGGCCACAAACTCTGCACCTTTTTTTTTATCCTCTTACTCCTTGCACTGGTGTATAAGAAAAGTAACCTTCCCCTGTTTTCCCCCCTTTTCTTCTCTTCCTAGAATACCTTATCACATTATTTGAGTTCTTTGACTCTGTTGCTCCCACTATGATGATCCCTGCATCCTTATCTTGTCTTCCTTCATTCTTTATATCTTGTATATCTTATATCAGTTCAGGTATCTTACACTCACTTTCCCATTATCTAGTTTTCAATTCTCTGACTAGCTTGCTTACTTCATTCATATTATTCTAACCATTATGATAATATTATATTATTCAAATACTCGTATATATAAATATACACCAGCAAAATCTATTATTTTATATAT
This sequence comes from Typopeltis vanoorti, assembly GCF_054136105.1. Classification (NCBI taxonomy): domain Eukaryota; kingdom Metazoa; phylum Arthropoda; class Arachnida; order Uropygi; family Thelyphonidae; genus Typopeltis; species Typopeltis vanoorti. The sequence goes on from NC_143550.1 coordinate 142,697,107, forward strand.
GTTTTACACATAACAAGATACTTACTGGAACACATGAAGTTGGTATTTCTGCTGCAGTACCATTCATTTCAAACTTATACCAGCCAATATTCAGGTTTCTATCACAGAGAAATTGTTGACGAGTCGGAGCTTGATAATCAGGACTTCTGTGTGAATCATTAATTATTAGATATCCTCCAACTGAGCATGGATCTAGAAATTATAAATTATTTTTTAATCTGAATTATCACAAACAAAAAATTCACATGTAGGTAATAATAATTCTTAAGGAATTACTATTTACACACATTTTCTAGTCAGTAATCTCGCAACAGTTTAACTGGAAGGCACCACTGTTTCCCGTAATTCCTTTTGTAAAAATAAATAAATAAAAACAGTGAAATAGTATGAATACAAGCTATGCACCACACCACTTATCATGTTTATTTTCTATCATTTTTATTTTCACTATTTATCACTTATATTAGGGGTGCTTAAGGGTCAAAGCTGTATAACTGAGAGGAGACCTCCATATAGCCTTTAAAGGAATGCAGAGAACCGTCCAAGGCATCTGACCTAATGTCCAATCCTCACCTTCTCGTGGTGCACCCTGTTGGGTATCTACCTGGATACTGAACGAATGAGGATGGTCTGACAATTTGGGATTTAGCCGACCAAATTGTATTTCTATTGGTTAAACCAAAATACAAAATGATGGTACAACATGACAAAATTTCATTCCGGCTGGGGTGTCGCCCGGTTAAACAAGGCCCCCATTGTTTTCACCAAGGAACCAGGGCGAACAGCGAAAATTCAGCTACTGGAACAAATCTGAAAACAAACCCCAACTCAGCATCACCAGAGTTAAAGATTGGTACTATCAACATAAGAAACCTGAATGGCAAAGAAATGGAGCTAGCGGAGGAATTAGATAAGTACTAGATCGACATACTAGGGGTGACTGAAACAAAAAGACAAAAACTGGTGAGATCTTTCTGAGCAATAAATAAAAAATGTTATATTCAGCCAATGACAATCAAGAAAGACAAAGAAGGAGTAGCCATAGTATTCAACACAAAATACGAGGCTCATCTTCATGAATAGCAGGCAGTGTCAAGTAGAGTGATTTGGGCAAATATCAGAATGGGGAACTGGACAATTAGATTTATTTGTGCCTATGGTCCCACAGAAGGTTCTACTAAGGTAGAAGGAGGAATTTTTTGAGGCTCTAGAGAAAGCTACTGACACAATGAAAAAGGAAAAGTTGGTCCTTGTTGGGGATCTAAATAGCAGAGTAGTAAGTGATTGTCAGACATACAAAAATGTTTTGGGAAAATTTGGAGAAAAGAGTAAAGCTAATAATAATGGCAAATACCTGTTGGATTTCTGCTCAGGACATGGACTGGTTATTACTAACACCATGTTCCAACATAAAGATGTGCACAAATTCACATGGAGAGAAGGGGCTAGGAATAAGAAAAGTCTCATTGACTATGTTATTGTTGATAGTGATGTTTTCTCCCTGGTGCAGGACAACAGAGTGTACAGAGGATTTGAAATTGGAAGTGAGCAGGATAAAATTGAATTTCATATTGAAAAGAATAACATGTAAGAAAGTTTTAAAGCGAATAAAAGTTGAGCAGCTCTCAGATGTGAACTGTAGACTAAAATACACAAAGATTATTGAAGGAAAAATGAAAGAGTTTGAGAACAGGAACCAAACCTTGGAGATTCAGTGGCAAGCCTTGAAGAAAACACTGATTGATTCAGCTAGAGAGGCATGTGGTGAAGCTGTCTGCAAGGATAGAAAAATTAGAACTCCATGGTGGACACAGGAAGTTAAAGAGGTAGTGAAGGAAAAGAAGAAACCATATCAAAAGTTCCTGGCGAATAAGTCAGCTTGTGCTCTTAGAGAATACAGAGACAAATGTAAGAAAGCTAAAGTGTGTAAAACTAGCTAAACAAAAGTCATGAGAGGACTTTGGCAAGAACATAGAAAATAAATATCAAGAAGGTGGCAAAATATTCTGGAGGTGTTGAAGAAGCTTAGGAATGGAGGAAAGAGTGCTGTAAAAGGAATTAGAGATGATAAAGGTGACATCAAAATGGGAGAAAAAGATATCCTTGAAGTATGGAGTAATTACTTTGAAAATTTGCTAAATGAAACAGGCAGTGATGACAGCACAGTGGTAAAAAACACTGACCAGGCATGAAGTCAGGAATACATATCCATACTTGAAGTATAAAAAGCCATCAAAGGGTTGAAATGTGGAAAGGCAGCAGGAGTAGATGATATTTGACCAGAAATGATGAAGTATGGTGGTGTAAAAGTCTTACAGTGGCTGCACTGCATAGTTCAGAATGCCTGGACAGAGGGATGAATTCCAGATGATTGGAGTAGAGCTCCAATTGTCTGGAATTCATTTCCCTGTTTTATTTTTTTATTTTATTTCCCTTTTTATATAGTACCCATATATAAAAAGGGAAATAAAACTGAATGTGAGAATTACAGAGGTATATCCCTTCTGAGTGTTTCTGGTAAAATATATGCAAGTATACTTGAGAAACGGTTGAGAAGAATTGTGGAAGAAAAGCTTGGTGAAGAACAAGCTGGATTCAGGTCAAATAGAGGCTCTCAGGATGAGATCTTCACTTTACAACAAATAGTGGAGAAATCATGGGAATATAAGAAAGATCTGTATTTAAGTTTTGTCGATTTGGAAAAGACATATGACAAGGTACCAAGAGAGAAGCTATTTAATAAGCTGCAATTATATGGTGTCAATGGGGCATTATATCAAGCAATACTTAGTCTTTATTTGAGTTGTAAGTCAGCAGTTAGAATTGAAGGAAGTACAGGAAGATGGTTGAATGTTAAATTTGGTGTGAGACAAGGATGTACATTATCCCCTCTGTTATTCATTACCTATATGAATCACATTATGAAGGAAAGTGGTATTAAACATGATATCAAAATTGGAGATGTTAATGTCAGTTCTTTGCTTTATGCAGATGATGTTATACTTCTAAATAAATCCGCTACAAGTCTGCAAGATTCTCTGACTAAATTGAATAACTGTTGTAATAGATATGGTATGAAGGTCAGCAATAAAAAGACAAAGACAATGAAAATAGACAGAATCATTGAAAATGTCAATTGTGTTGTGAATGGAGAACCTGTGGAACAAGTAAAACATTTCAGCTATTTAGGCACGATTTTTACTGAAGATGGTAAATTAAATATGGAAATAGACAACAGAATCAACAAAGCTGGTATGGTAGGAAGTCAACTGAATAAATTCATATGGAATAAGAGAGAAATTAGTCAGAACACTAAATTAGTTGTATACAAGACAGTGTTCAAACCAGTTTTAACTTATGGATTTGAGAGCTGGGTCAGAAGTAAAACACTTGACCAAAGACTAGAGACTGCAGATATGAGAGTCCTGAGAAAGATTATAGGTGTGAACAGATGGCATCAATGGCAATATCATATTAAAAACGAGGATATTAGGAAATAACTTGACACTGTCAGCATCCAGGAATGCATTAGCAGAGCTAATCTCAAGTGGGTATGGTCATTTAAACAGAATGGGTAAGGAAAGATTGGCAAAACAAGTGTTCTCAGCCAAGTTGGCAGGAAAACGACCCAGAGGAAGACCAAGATATAGGTGGTTTGATAGGGTACAAAGTGCCTTAGATGATAGAAATATAAGATCTGGTAATGTTGGAGTCTTGACAAGTAACAAACTGATTTGGAGGAAAATTGTAGATAGGAAGTTAGTAATGATGTAAATTTTTCATGTAGTACTATCATATCCTGCACACCCCTTGAGGGTACATGGCAGGAATTTGATGATGATGATGATCACTTATATTTTCTTATCATTTTGTGTTGTAATCAATACTATGAAAATAAACTAACATAGTCCAGATGCCTTTACTAACCATACTCTTACACAACTTCCAGGGATGATCCCCAGCTCTCTCTCTCTCTCTCTCTCTCTCTCTTTCTCTCTAGCTCTCTCTCTCTCTCTCTCTCAGGTTTCTATCAATTATCACCACAATTATCAAAGATCACTTGTCTACCCCACTTCCTCTAGTCGATGCACCCCAAACTTCAAAACTTGACATTTAGCTCAATTAAACTGATTCATTTGCCTATCTGAGCAGTTTATTGAAATCCTCCTGCAGGGCTACTACATCTACACTATTACTAATAACCCTTCCCAGCTCTTTGCATCATCTGCAAACAACTGAATATTCCCCTACAATCCATTGACATTGCCATTGATATAAAGGTTAAAAATACTGGTCCCAGTACTGAGCCCTGTGGGAAACCACTTGTAACCTTCTGCTTCCTTGAAAATGCTCTCTCATGCAACTCTCTGATACCTATTGGACATCCAGAGTACTCAGTATTTGAAACACACTCTCTTCTTGCACTTCTAAACCTTGAATATCCCTACAATATTAAAACCTTCTTCTATAGGTTTCCAGGTGACCAACCTGATATCCAAACCCATGTGCTGCAACTTAAATATCAGCTTATCATGTAGTACCCTATCAAATGCCTTTGCAAAATACAAAAAATGGCAGAATATGCCTTTCCCTCATCATCTGCTCTTGTCAGTTTATTATAAAAGGCAATCATATTACTAAAACAAGAGCACCCCTCTACTAAAACAAGAGCAGAACAAATCCATGCTTTCTCTCACAGATAATATTACCCTTATTGCCTGTAAATGATCCCTCACTAATTAATTCAAACTCTTAACAACTACTGATGAAATACAAACTAGTATATAGTTTGACACTTCCAGTCTGCTTTTACCCTTATGCAAAATATCTTGCTGTCTTTCCACTCTTTGGGTACCTTTTCCATGGCCAGACTTTCATTGACAATCCAGATCATAGAGCTGTCAATTATTTAGCATTCTCTCAAAACCTGTGGCAAAATCCCATCTAGCCCATTGCTTTATTGACATCCAGAGTACTCGTATTTGAAACACACTCTCCTCTTGTGCTTCTAAACCTTGAACCTGCCCTATCCCTACAATATTAAAACCATCTTCTATAGGATGAAATATCCCCATAAAGTGTTCATTGAACAACTCCACTATGTCCTTTGCATCAGTTACTCTACTCCCATTTTTATCCAATAATGCCATTCTTTCACAATCATTTCTCTTTCCGCTGGCCAAATAACAAAATTATTCCTTAGGATTTCCTTTAGATCTCAGGGCCAATCTCTTCTCATATTCCAGTTTTGTCTTCATTACCATACTAGCCTCTGTTCTGGTCTGAGTCTTATATTCTTGCATTCATGAGTCTTATATGCATCTGCTTTCCACCCTTCTCCTTTTATTTCTTCTACAACCTCTTTTTAACCTGAAGTTCCTGTTTGGCATCCACTTTACATCAAATTGTGTTCCCTTCTTCACTTGCAGTATACAACTTGCTATTGCTGCTAATAAATATTCCTTCACAAGTTCCCAAGCACTGATGATATCTTGCCCATCTAATTCCTCCATCCATGGAACTGCACCAAACTGATTTCTAAGACTATATAATCACCTGGAATTATAATTATAATTCCACATACATTCCTTTCTCTTTGATACTCCTGCATGTCTATTCATCTTCCAAGTCCAAACCACATGTTCACTCTCTCCATCTGGAGAAAGAGATCCATCTCGGTTATAATCAGATCTTCTGATGCTATAACCAAATCTAAAACTCTTGAATCTTGTGTTCCTTCTACTAGATGTTGCCTAGACATTTGTCCCTCAAGGATTCAGAAATTCCATTCCCTTACTGCTACATGCAGTTTCCTCTTCCCGTTTTGTCTTCCATAACAATCATTCTTTTTGTGCTCACCAAACTCAAATGCCTAAACATCTCTTCACCCTCTATGCGCCCTGGCTTATAGCAACATCCCACAAAATATCCCATCCTGTCCGCCTCTACCTCACACTATATGCTTTCAAAACCATTAGTGCCATTGCCCTCCAAATCCTCCACTTTGAGAGGACATAACTCATCACTTATCATAAGCATTACTCCATCACTGCATTTGTTCTTCTATCCTGTTGAAAATTTTGTACTCTGCTACTTCTATTCCTGTATATATGTTTCAATCATATTATTCTCCCTCCTCCTATCTATCAAAGTTTGTAGATCATATTCCCTCAATCTGTAATTATACCTAACATTCTAAACTTCTGATATCATCTTTGCAATTTGTCTTTATTGCCATGCTGTTTCTTTGTCCGCCTCACATTGAGATGGCCAAATCTGCACATAGCATTCCGGGTCCGATCTGATAAAAGTGCTACAGAAAGGAATTATCACATCCAAATCTCTCCTGACCATTGTCTTGCTATCATAGTAATCTGGTAAATTGTTTTCCTCACCCTGGGAATGTATGCTTGCTCTTCAATTTCTTATGACCTCATCCCAAGATGCTTTATCTCATCCACCAATAGACTACATGACCTTCATGTAGTCTGTTGATGTAGTGTAGTCTGTTTTAAAGAACTTAATGTAAGGTTTTAAAAAAAAACTCACATTGATAATTTTGTTTATTATAAATGATACATTTAATGAAAGTCTCTCAGTAGGTAAGGTTTCTAAGGAGTGGAAAGAAGGCAAACCGGTCCAGTTATAGACCAGTTTGTAAAAATGCAATTGTGGTTAAAGTACTGGAGAGGTTGGTTTGGAATGGATCTGTAAAGTGTAAATCTTGTTTTAGCAATTTACTTGAATTTTATGACAAGGTGACAAGAAGTGTGTTAGATAAGGGAGAATCATATACAGTGATAATAAATTAAAGACTTAATTCGGTATGTTAGTCAAGTAAATAATTGTTTAATATCCGACATGTTTCACTGACTAATATCTGTCAGCATTTTCAGGGATATACTGGTAAGCAATGGAAAGTAACAAAAACTAGGAAACTAACCGACAATTCTAAAAATTATATAAAGTTATCACTGTGCGTGATACAATACGCGTGTCACAAGTACAACGTTTTATTTGTTGAGATATTTATTGTAATTTTCATGAAAGTTCATTTCTTTTTGGTTAAATGATCTAATTAGAGTTTTCCATATATCTGGTAGGATTAGGCCTTGATTCTTATTTAAGTTACCTGTTAACGGGCGACTGTAGCAATTTCTTTGAATGTTCTGGAATGGTAGTTCTCTTCTATGTAGGGCATATGACTCATATCCCATTCAATATTATGGTTGGTAGAGGCGAAGTGAGAAGAAAGGCCTGATATATCTTGTCTGTTATTCCTTACATAGCCTATGTGTTTTTTCTTTCTTGTTTCAAAACTTCTAGATGTCTGTCCGATGTAATTGATGCCGCATGAACAGGGTATGCTGTAAACTCCAGAGTATTTGTAGAAAGGATGGCTATCTTTCAGGGATCTTATAAACTTTTGAATGGGCTCAATAGGTTTGAAGGTTACTCTGATATTATATGGTTTTAGAAGAAGAGCTAATTTTTTGGATGTGGTACTAACAAATGGAATTGTTATAGAGCTGATGTATTGGGTTTCATCTTGTTGTCTTTGTGGTATGTCATGAAAGAGAATCTTGTTGATGAGTCTTGTAGGGTAGCCATTTAGGGATAGATCTCTGGATATTTTCATTAAGCTGGATATTTTCATATGGATAATGCTGAGTTTCTGGGATATGTGGTGAGACGAGTTGAAATGGAGGTAGCACCCAGTGTTGGTAGGTTTTCTATATACCAACAGGTTGATGCTATTGTCAGTTTGTTTCTTAATAAGGACATCTAGGAATGGAAGTTTATTATTTTTTTCTAGTTCCAATGTGAACTTGATAGTGTTGAGGAAGCAATTCATTTTGTTTAGATAATCCATTAATTCTTGTCTTTTGTGATTCAAAATGATGAAGATGTCGTCAACATACCTAAACCATGTGGTTGGTTTAGGGGTAATTTGGGATAAAATTTGAGTTTCTAAATTTTCTAAGAATAGGTCGGCACAAGAAAGAGAGAGGGCTACCCATGGCTAATCCAGTAAGTTGTTTGTAGTAGGTTTTTTGCCATGTAAAATAATTCGAAGTTAAACAATGCTTGAACAACTTGGTGATGTTTGGTGGGAACAAGTTTTCTAAGATGTTGATGACTTCTGAAACTGGAATATTTGTGAATAGAGATGTGACATCCAGGCTAGCCATAATATTATCTTCAGAGATACCGGTGTTTTTTTTTTACATAATATTAATAGACTACTACATGATAAGTTGATATACAAGCTGCAGCTGATGGGAATAGATAGCACATTGGTTAGTTGGAGTGGAGATTGGCTCTTTCTCTGAACGATACCAGAAAGTTGTGTATGATGGAGCAGTGTCTCAAAAAATGGAGGGTAACCAGTGGCATGCTCCAGGGTTCTGTTCTTGGGCCTCTGCTGTTTAACTTGTTTGTAAATGATATATCATGTGGACTGACTGATGACCTTCAACTGTTTGCTGATGATCCAAAGTTGGGGAGAATTATAAGTAGCACCACTGATATTAACTCCCTTCAGAAAGATTTGAGTAGACTTGGACAAAGGAGTGGGATTGTAGTTTTAATAAGTGCAAGACTGTACATTGTAGTGCTGCTATGATATGAAGTACCCTAACATATAGGGATAAGGAGGTGGTTGTGCCACTGTATAAAGCCGTGGTCACACTACACTTGGACTATTGTGCTCAGATATAGTCACCTGGTTTTCAGTGTGATGTGGAAACATTGGAGAGGGTCCAGAGAAAAGTTACTAAGACAATATCAGGACTCTGGAATGCTGGATATGGAGAGAGGTTGAAGAAAAGTGGAATATAAAGTTCGGTGAACAGGAGGAAAAGAAGTGATGTGATAAAGACATTCAGTTAGTGAGGGGATTTTATCAGATCAATCCAGAGGGGATTATAAAAAGAGTAGAAGGGCAAGAGGGGGAGGAACCAGAGGCAATTCCTGAAAGTTGTGCAACCCATGACGATTTTTTACATGGAGAATTGTCAATGAATGGAATGCATCACCAGAATATGTTATTAATGCAGGAAGTGTCACGATTTTATTATTCAATATAATAGTTTTATTATCAGTTGAATGACCTTCTATGATGAGTCTGCCAACTCTATGGAGGGTTGTAATAATAATAATAATAAGCATGACTCCACTTATTTGCCTAACTTCTTCCTCTTACTACATAAGCATCACTACTAACAATTCTCCAGGGCTTTGCGCCACCTGCAGACAACTGAATATCACCCTGTACTCCAATCACAATATTATTAAAACAAAGAGCAAATAGCAATGACAGCATGAGATGACAGCAGAAAGCTTTAGTTTATTGATAGCTTGAGCTCACTATCAGTGAAAGCTGAAGGATAAATGCTGGCCTGGTTGACCGAGTGGTTAACATATCCGATCTTCAGCCAAAAGGCTGTGGGTTCAAATCCTGCCATGGGCATGGATGTTTGTGATTGTCTGTGAAAATACTAGTGGTGGTGGTGGACAGTAGATGGCATTGGTGTAGATGATGCAGATGGTGGGTGGATGAGGTTAAATAGTGGAGACGGAGATTTGTAGAGCAGGTGCCCTCCCTCGATGAGTCTTTGGACTGCCTGGAGGTGTCAAATAATAATAATAATAAAGACTGGTTGATAACTTTTTTCTAATTTTTCAATTAATTGAAGACATACACAATAGGCTGTATGAAACAATTAAACAGTGCTCTTTCTGAAAATGTTATATGTGTCTTGTCTGATATATAACTATGGACATTTAACACCACAGAAGCCTCAATTCATAAAGACTGGCTGCCAGTCTTAAAATAGTTAGGACTAAAATCCTGGATGTATATTACAGGTGTGCTACGTGTGAGCCAAACACCTAGAAAATTCATGAAGAAATAATTTTGGACTTTGTGCAACAGAAATAAAAGTCACCAAGAGAAACTGTTATAAGTGATTTATTCATGGTTTTAGTGCCTACAATATAATACTGAAGTTGAAATCCTAGAAAATACAAAATTAACTGATATCAGTGATTTACTCCTGTGAGCTTTCAGTATTTTTGTTAATGTGATTCCTACCCATAAAAGCTAGTAAACCTATAGTACATCAGTATGGTAGGCAGGCTAACCATTTTTTTTATTTTTTGTATTTCTTTAAATTTATTTTTTACATAATACAGAAACCCTGCTCTAAATGTGGAACTTTTTCAAGCTGCTTCAAGTCATGAACAAGCAGGGTGGTGATGGCCTCACCTAGATGAATGAAATTCATCTCCCACTTAAAGACAATCTTAAACATCATAGGATTTGAACCCATAGCCTATTGGCTGGAGAATCGGTATGTTAACACTTAGGCCCACCAAGCTAGCATTATATTTTATTATTATTACATGACACTTCCAGGGAGTCCAAAGACTCGTTGAGGGAGGGCACCTACTCTACAACTCTCTGTCTCCATCAACTGCAACTACCATCATCTACATCAGCGCCATCTACTGGCTGCCGCTACCACCACCACCACCACCACTAGATTTTAATCACAAACATTCATGCCTATGGCAGGATTTGAACCCGTAGCCTTTTGGCTGGAGAGCAGATTTGCTAACCACTCAGCCAACCAGGCCAGCAAATATATTTGCAATACAATACTGAAGATGAAAGTCTCAAGAAACTGAGCAAGTTACTAACTTTCTTCTACAAGATAAACACAGTCAAAGACCTATTTTCAGCTGAATTCAGCATATTTGGGCTTTACCAATATATATATTCTACTGTTCTAACCAATATTAGAATCTATTCAATATCGTTCTTACTATGTTTTTTTTTTTTTTTTTTTAATATAATAAGTAAAGTAAAGTAACAAGTAAAGCCATTCTTTGTTAACAGCCATAATTCTCAAGTGATGAGTTTGTGGCAGGATTTTTCTCATGGAAGCTAAGCTTTTTCATCCTGTAAAACAGGCAAACTGGCCAGAAGAACACACACACATTTAACTGATATAATACAGTAGTCTCATAACCTTTATTGTATTGGCTATAAATCCAAATCAAACCAGTGATAAAGGTAAATTGTATATGAGGGCAGGCTAAGGGAATTACATTGAACTGTGCACCCCTTAACAGTCCAGACTATTAAGGGGGGGGGCACACTTAGGCCAACTGTTCAGACTACCAAGTGTTATTCCCAGTTACTTAGCACTCTCATTTCTTTGTTGTGTTAATATCATTTCTGTTAAGCAAATCTCATATGGAGATTAGTAAGTTTTTTTTGTTCTTCAAAGCAGATAAACCAGCTCAAGAATACAAGCAGTTAACAGATTACATTTCATTTAACGAGTGGATGAAATGTGTAATGTAGTGTTGGGTGGGGTGACTGGCTTCCTGTAATGAGTATTGAGACTACAATGGTGGTAACAAGTAATAATAATAATAATTCTGTGATCCACCTGTAATAATTATAAAGATTTACAATTAACTGCATTATTACATTTATAACTAAAATTTTAATGTCTGAATATAAATTAAAATTTTATTTTATTACAAAAATAATTTCAATTGAAATCTTAAATTTAATCATGTATATTGTCTATATTGATAATATATATATATATATATATATATATATATATATATATATATATATATATATATATATATATATATATATATATATATATATATATATATATATATATATATATATTAACAATGTATATTTCGTTATTAAGAAGGAGTATGTGAAATTCTTTCCTAAAGAAGAATGTTTTAACTTTTTTTATAATTAACCTTTCAATAGTTTCAGAGCAGAGAAACTGAAATTCTCCTCCCTCCACGCACACCTACAGCAACACACGTTCTCTCTCCCCCTGCACTGAACTCAAAAGCTGTCATTTCTCTTTTGTAATACAAAATTTCGGTGGAAATTATTCTCCTACTTTTTTCCGACAGCATACTGCCATCTATCGATAAAGAAATTCAATATTCGTCGAAAGGACAACTACAATCATAAATAAGAAGATTATTTGTGTGTACTGAATTTTCGAAAAGATGTATACAGTATATTATTATTATCATTATCAGCTATATATAGTACATATAAAAACAAGAAGTTTGAATATAGATGTCATCCTACTACAATCCCAAGTAAGCACAACACAAATTAAATGTACTACACATTTGTAAGTAATTTATAACATAATATATCAGTGGCGTACATAGTTCAAATTAAGGGGATATTAAATCCCACATTGTTTTAAAACCGAATAAGAAACTCAAAGATTGGAATCAGAGAGTTTCATAAATGTGGGATTTAATATCCCCTTAATTTGAATAATAGAGTTTCATGCCTGTTTATATCGCCGAAATGAAGCCTATTGGCTCTTTATATTTAAGTATATAGTAATATTTTTCTAGCTCCTTCGTACCGAAACTGAAAGCAACGACTTATATAGTTGTTGGAAACATTTGGCATGTTCGAAATGCTTTTAGTAGCTAAAATGACAACACATGACGATATTTTGTGTATAGCATAACACATCTGTGTTATCCCAAAACACGTGAATACTTAATTATAATGCATTACATATTATCGTAATATTACTGATATCTGTATATAACGAGTAACGGAAAGCATCTTTATAGGTCGGTAGGGTGGCCGAGCGGTCTAAGGCGCTGGTTTAAGGCACCAGTCTCTTCGGAGGCGTGGGTTCGAATCCCACCCCTGCCAAGAAGTTTTTTTCCTTTGTCTGGTCAAAAATGTGTCTTTGTTAAAATACCGATAAAAAAAAAAATTAAGAAAATAAATTCCCTTAGGCTTCTTTATCAATATTTATAATAATTCAGTGTGCCTAAAAATAGTTAACAACAAAATGTTCCGCTATATGTCTTCTATTTACACTTTTAAATAATAACGTTTCAGTTATAGTAATTTTTTTAGATAATAATGGAATAAGCAAGCCGCCTAATGATGTGCTTTAAGTGTTCCCATGCCTTATTGGCATGTTTAAACTTATGGCTAGAACATCGAAGTATTTTCTCTTTTTAGGTGATTATATTCGAATTTTTTTTCTTTGCTTCTAATTTCTTATTCATTTTTTTTTCTACAAAAATGAGTGTTATTCTATTTTATTGGGGGGGGGGGGGGGATTAACGACAGGAAAATAACGTCTTCGGCAAAAAATAAAATAAACCAATAACCAATCAGGTCTTATTAAGTCTTCCTTCCATCGAGCATAAAAGACTTGGAATAATTCTAGGAATAAATCTTTCCAGAATTCGTTTCCGAACCTAAGCAAAAAAACATCAACTTAAGAACACATATTATTATCGTAATACATTTAAAAAATGGATGTTCATTATTATTATTATTATTATATTGTTATCTAAGGCCTCCAGTGAGTCAAGGACTCATCGAGAAAGGCTATAAATCACCCAAACCAGCTGTCATACCTTCCCTTAAATTCATTCACACTAGATGCACTCACTACCCCTAAAGGCAAACTCGGTTTTCTGTGAGAGAAAAATCTAGCTCTACCCTTTCTGCGAACAAACCTAACTTTCATGGAGCCAGCGTGTTCTCTCCAAACATTCCATAAAACGAAAAATTTCATCAGACGATATCCTATAACACCCATTAAGAAGTTTACAAACCTCTATCATTATAGACCCCATTTTCTAAATCCCATAATTCGTTAACCGAAAGGAATATTATAATGTCCAAAAAAATTTTAGTCAAGCGGTTTCGATTTACAAGATATCAACCATGACGCAAATCATTGATAACAAAGAAGCAAGCACAAGCCACAAGCTAAATCTTGACAATATGTAGTACCTTGTCATGGAGAGTGGCTCCATCTATCGCCAATGACAACAGAATGAATGCACAGAGCATTTCATTATACAAAGATTATTTTGACGAAACAGAAAGTTTCGATAATCGATACTAAAAGAGTGGTTACCTACCCTTAGTACAAGAATCTTATCTACACTGGTGTACAAAATCTAAAGGTATATACAGGTAAAATCTACGTTTTTACCTGTATATGAAAAAGGTTTCGTGACTACAGCCAAATGTGGACATAACTTTATTTCCAGCATACTAATAAATTACATTACACAAAAAAGTGTTATAAATTTCATACAAATTAAATTGCAACACGTTTTTAGCAAAAGTTACAAATTTCCTAACGACGTAGTTAAGGAATTAATGTACAGAGCGTACAGAGAACTATCTCCTCCCCCCCACCCCCACCCCGAGAACTGTGATGCAGCTCTCACAATGCCATACCATGCTTATCACCAAGTGATTCTAGAGGCGAACTGACCAACTCCTTCTTCAGAATAAAGATAAGGCCCTTGTTTCTTTTCTGGGGGGGGGGGGGATTTCGACCGGCAACAATGCCTGTCCCTATTGCGTCCCAAACGTGTTCTATGATTTCTTTCTGTGATTCGTCATTGCCGCGTCTGGGGGCATCAGTCCGGGATCCTGATGATAAATATGACGGAGGACAAGACAACAACGTGTTCTATAGAGTTGAGATCTGGAGAGTGTGCTAGCCACTCAATTTGATTAATATCTTCGGTCTCCTGAAGTATCTCCACTGCTGGTTCACGATGTGGTGTGACATTGTTATCTATAAAAACGAATTCTTCGCTTACAGTACCACGGAGCAATCGAACATGACGTTGAAGAACTTCGTTGCAACATCGTTCACCAGTCATAGTCCTTTTTTCCAGCAATGACTCCCTACACCACTGGGTCTATCCCTTTCAACGCGATAGTAAGCAGTACCACTTTCACACCAGATCAAGTGTCGTCTAGAATCGGAGTAAAGACTACAACAAGACTAAAACGTGTTGTATGATGAGCTGTGGATAAAGGAACGCAGACTAAAGGCCTTCGGGCTTATAGGCCTACTTGTCGCAGACGTCTTGCCACAGTTTGTCGAGATATCCGCATATACCTGTGCTTGAATTATGCAGATTGCAAGCTGACCTGCTTGCAATCGGCACATTTCGTCTGAATTTGTGGTTGTGATCTTCAGAACAGTGTTCGTCCTTAGGTTTTGAACAGCAGTGTACTACTTCATTTTTCCCAATTCTGGTAGCCCACTTTAAAATTCACAAATCGGGACATACAAATCGGAATAGAAATATGCTTTTCCTTTAACGTGGATTTAAAATACGAGGATAGTCTGAAAACATGCAATTCTTCATACAAAATATATCCTACGCGTTCTTTTGAAATGTCTATAGTCTCAGCAATTTCAAGCACTTTAACTCCTTGCCGGTCATCCAATACCATATCGTGCACTTGATCAATGATTTCTGATGTTGTTACACTTTTTGGACGTCCTTCACGTGGACATTTTTAAGGCCGGTACGGACACGTTTAAACTCGGCAGTCCATTTTTCTTAATTGTCGCAAACGAAGGACAAGAGTGTTCATAAACTTTTATGAAGTTCGAATGAATTTTTTTTGGCGTTAAACCTTCTTTTACAAAGAATTTTATAACAGCGCGATACTCAATTTTATCCATTTCAAGGGATACACACAACACTTTTGCTTCCGACAGCTGTATAAAACAAACTACTTGATAGAATGATTTGCAATTTTACATGGATACTTATGACAGATGTACCAACTTAGAAAAAAAAAAATCTTTCCGATAGTGTTGCCGTCTATGGTCTAGACCGAGAACTTTTCAGACCACCTTGTATATGCCACAACACAGCTCACTACAGCACTGTTTGCGTTTTCTTTCGTTTGTTGAAAAATAATGAATACAATTTACAAACATAAAAATATACATAAATATACGTGGTGTGCAAGAGGACAAAAATCAATAATAGACTACTTTATAGCAAATGAAAAGGCAGCAAACCTCTTCCTATTTGAGAATGAATGGAATAATATAAAAGCAATTATCGCATCAGCAGCATATGAAAGTCTAGGAACACACAAAAAATATCATAAAAATAAAAATCACATATATGGGACAATGAAATAAAAACAATAATTGAAAATAAAAAGCTGGCTTTTAAAAGATGGTTAAGTAGCAAAAAACAAGAAGATGAAATGGAATATAAAAAAAGACGAACAATAGCCAAAAGAACCAGAAAGAGACAAAGAGAAAGCTGGGGGGGGGGGGGATTTGTATCATAACTAGAAAATGATATATACAAAATAAGACCCAGTGCGTACAAAATATTAAAACACATGAATGCAGATATAAATGAAACTGCAAATATAAATTGTAAAATAGATGTAAAAGAATTTTTGGATTACTTTACAGATCTTTAGACGGATAATACTGGCATCAAAAACAATCACACCAGAAACTTACAAAATACCTTAAATGATATGATAACAACGAAAGAAATCAAGGACAACCTAAATAAAATAAAAAATGGCAAATCAGCAGGAGAAGATGGGATCAACTTCGAACTGTATAAATTTGCTGGAAAAAAAATTTCATCAAAGATTACTAAAATTTTTAAATAAAATATATACAAATGGACAAATACCAATAGAATGGAATACAAGCATAGTAATACCGATATTTAAAAAAGGGGATAAAACAAAACCTGCTAACTACAGAGGTATTAGTTTATTGAATACATGCTACAAAATATATTGCAGAATACTTAATGAAAAACTAAAAAGATACAGCGAAAAAATATTATTAGAATGTCAAAATGGATTTAGAAAAGGACGCTCTACAATGGATACAGCGTTCTGTTTAAAACTACTTATAGAAAAAAGAAGAGAATTTAATTTGGAAACTCATCTTTTGTTTATAGATTATGAAAAAGCATTTGACAAAGTAAAAAGATATATACTGTTTGATATATTACAAAGAATAAATATACCTAATATTTTACTACATGCAATATTGAATATATACAAAGATAATGAAATAAAAATAAAAATAAATGAAAGGTTGTCTGAAAAACAATCTATAAACCAAGGAGTAAGACAGGGATACCCCCTCTGTCTCCAACACTTTTCAACATTTATATTAATGAAATATTAATACAGTGGAACACCTTAAACAATCAAGGTATAGAAATTTCCCAGAAGAACAAAATAAATACACTATTATTTGCAGATGATCAGGTAATAATATCAGATAAGGAAGACAATTTACAAAGAGCAATATATAATTTAAACATTATAGTAGAACAGTTTGGAATGAAAATTTCCATAGATAAAACTAAAACAATGGCATTTTGTGGACAAACTCCAGTTAGAAGCAAAATAGTTATTAATAATAAAATAATAGAACAGATAAATACTTTCCGTTATCTTGGATGTGAAATATAATATGAAGGAGAAAAAGACATCAAATTAAAAACTTCAAAATTTTTGCAGATTATAGGGCTGATAAATAGAACACTCAAGCCAAATATAGTAGAAAAAGAAACACGCTTGAAAATATACGATACTTTAACAGTGACCACATTATTATATGGCAGTGAAATTTGGACAATAAACAAACAAGATAAACAAAGAATAAAAACAAGTGAAATGAGATTTATGAGAAAAACTGCAAAATACACATTATTAGGCCAAAAAAGGAACAAAGATATTTTAAAAGAACTAAAAACAAAATCAATAGAAGAAAAACTAAACAATTATAAACAAAAATGGACATCCTAAACAAATACTGAAATATAAGCGAATTGGAAAGAGAAGGCAGGGTAGACCTCAAAAAAGGATATTGGATGGATAATGAGACCGGAACAGACCAATATGGTCTCTACCAGTAATTAGTGTTATGATGATGAAGATATTATTTTTAAAAAATAATTGATTACATATATCGAGAGTATGTATATACGTATAAAGTTAATATTGTACTAAATGAATGCATTGATTTGATTGGAAATTTATTTATTGGAAAAGATAAGTGTCAAATAAAGATAAGAAATGAAAAATAGCTTCATTTCTGTGATGTAAATTATATAGAAAT
Organism: Typopeltis vanoorti; assembly: GCF_054136105.1. Classification (NCBI taxonomy): domain Eukaryota; kingdom Metazoa; phylum Arthropoda; class Arachnida; order Uropygi; family Thelyphonidae; genus Typopeltis; species Typopeltis vanoorti. The sequence continues at coordinate 142,715,097 of NC_143550.1, forward strand.
AGTGGATACTAAAGATGAAACATTATTTCAAAGTTGAAAGTTTCGAAATTATGTCCAGAGAGCTTATGAGTACACAATCATCGGCATTGCAGTTGCCCTAACTTAAGGTTTTCATTTCAGACAAATTTTGGAGACTACGACCGTGTTAGAATTAATTGCTTTAATTTCCCAGTTTTGACCTTCATATTAAGGTCATCATCTGAAGTACACATATATATGCAGAGACAAGCTATATTACATTTCAAACAGTATGCCAAAAAAAAAAAAACAATGACATATCAACCATTATTCTACCGCCCTGACGTCTAGTGGAAAAAATGCTACATCAAAGCTATATTCTATTTATAACATCACCAGAGAACATATTCATATACAATAGATACTTGGTTACTGCAAAAGTGGTGTCCTAATTTAACATGAGAGTTGTTATATTAGAGTTAAGATCCTAGATTACTGATAGTCCTAACTAAAGATTAACTCTTAGACCAAAAGGTTATGTGGGGGTAGAACCGTGTGCCATCCATTAGAACCATCATTATTGTTAAGATTAGGGTGGTTGATAAGAATTTCATAGGCCTCCTTAAATTTACGTTCATACCACGTTTTGGTGTGATGTAAACAACAGTTGCCTTTCTAGTCAAGTTCTATGTAGAATATTCAGGGCATGATCAGAAAAGCCGGAATTACCGTAGTTATTAAATTTAATGTTCTTTATGGTCCTTTTTTTTCGGATAGGAATTGTGCGTCCTGTTTCACCTATATAGGGCAAATTGCAGGTGCACTGAATACGGTATGCTCCAGGTATACCGTTTTCAATGGTATACGCAATAATAATAATAATAATAATAATCAAAAAAGGACAAAAAAAATGAAGACTTGTTTACGTTATAAATTTTAGAGAAATCCTACAACGAAAATAGCAAGTGTTTTGGTGAGTCTTCAAAAGGCAAATTAAGCATTTCACATCCAGAAGTTTCATTTCCAACTTTCTGGATATAAAACTTCTTTAATAAATTCTTTGGCAGCCGTCTGTGATCATATAACTTGACAGTGAATGAGAAGTTTCAAAAAAAAAAAAAAGTCTAAATCATGCGAGAAAATCATATATTTTGAATGCATTTAGAGCGAGTCTGAAAAGATCAAGTGAGAGGAATCTTTAAATGGGCCTTTTCAATTGAAGGTGAGTTAGCAGATCTCAAACGGGGTAGCAAGGTTTTTCTTAACAAAAACTTAGGTTTTTCTTCACGTGTACAGGCAACTTTGCCATGACAATAATCGCAATTCACAGACAAAAAATATTGTTGCTGGTGGGTAGATGGCGTGATGATAGTAGTATCGTTGTGTTGTAATTCGAGAATTAAGTAATAGGAAAGACGACAAAATAGCGGAGCAGAGTAGAGTAGAATTATATCCCGCGATGAGCCTTTGGACTCCTTGGAGGTGTCACATTGTACTAATCATCATCATCATAATAATAAAATTCAGTCGCCGCTTGTCTCTGATAGCCTATGGCAACCGTGGAATGGATTTCTGGAGCTCTGTATATATAGTGTGTGTGTGGGGGGGGGGGAAGTATTTTACCTTGGGTATAATAAATGTTAAAGATACCAAGAGAGAATCACTCAAAAATGAACTAAAAAAGTTAAACACAGGTACTACCATCGATGATGCTAATGAAATATTAACAAAATCTATCTTGAATTGTGCACTAGAAATAGGAGGTGAAAAAAGGCACCAAAGAGAGGAAAAACTAAGACTGGAAACCTTAGATTTAATGAAGAAAAAGATATGAAATGAGATTTGAATGACACCAATAAAATAGAATATGCGGGAATTTGTAAAACTATACGTAAAAGGATGAAACATGAACTTAGATCATATAATACTAGGAAAATTAAAGAAACAATAGAAAACAATAGTAATATGAAGGTCCTACGATGGACATTATCAGTTGGAACAAAGGAAATAGCTGCTGTAAGAGGAGAAAATGATGAACTTATAAAAAATAGAGATGCAATAATCAAAAGAATTCAGCAATTTTATACTGAACTCTATAAAGACAAAGACCGTGCCATCCAAGAATCATCTATGGATAACTTGAGTGAGGAAGAACATGATGCCCCTGAGATCTTACAAGGCGAAGTGGAAAGGCACTGCGAGAAATGAAGAATGGAAAGGCCCCAAGAGAAGATGGAATTATGGTAGACTTCTTGAAACTGGGAGGAAGCCCTGTCATCAAACAGCTGATTAAACTCTTTAATAAATAGAGAAAAATTCCTAAAACAGAAAAATTCCAAAAAATTGGAGCAATTTACTTCTAATATTAATTTTTAAAAAGGGCAATAAGGAAGAAATTAAAAACTACAGACCTCTAAGCCTACTCCCCACCAGGACCGGCCTTCTCTATAAAGGGATCCGGGTGCAAGAAACCTTTTGGGGCCCTAAAATATTTTTCAAAGGTAAAAATTAAAGGATTCGAAATAAACGCATTGTAAAACCTCTTACCTACAAATGATTTTGGCACAGGAAAAAAAAAAAAAAAACATTCTAAATATAATACGTTTCCGCAAATGTGTACCGACTGTGTCCACTCGATCGTGGGACCCAGGTGCATTGTACCCCCGAGATGGCCGGCCCTGCTCCCCACCATATATAAAGTTTTCACAAAAATTATAAATAATAGAATAAAATCTAAACAGGAGAGAATGCAATTCTGTGAACAAGCTGGATTTAGAAAGAATTACAATACATTGGACCATATTCACACATTAAGACAGCTCATTGAAAAATCAATTGAATACAATAAACCCTTATGCCTAGCCTATATAGACTTCGAAAAAGCATTTGATTCAGTTAAAACATCTGCAACACTAAAAGCACTTGAAACCCAGGGAACTGATAACTTCTGTAATTAAATTATATAAAAACAGTGAAAAGTTCCCAATACAAAAAGGCATCCGGCAAGGTGACACCATATCTCCCAAATTATTTACAGCTGCACTAGAGGAAGTCTTTAGAAGCCTTGACTGGGAAACAAAAGGAATAAACATAAATGGAGAAAGGCTGCATCATCTGAAATTTGCAGATGATATTGTCCTAATAGCAGATAATCTTGAAGATCTGGAAGAAAGGCTAAATCAGCTAAATGAAGCCTCCAGAATAATTGGATTAAAAATAAATAGAGAAAAAACAAAAATAATGATGAATAAATATATTAACCATAGAACTGTCAAAGTTGAAACCATGATACTTCATATGTATATTTGGGCCAATTGTTATCCTTTGAGGAGTGCCAAAGAAAAGAGTTTGAACAAAGAATTCACCTTGGATGGATGGCTTATGGGAAAATGAGAGACACATTCAGAAGTGACATCCCTATGAGTCTAAAAAGGAAAGCTTTCGACCAGTGAATACTTCCTGTCCTAACATATGGAGGAGAAACGTGGACTTCAGAAACCATAAACAAAAAGCTGAGAAATCACAACATCGCATGGAAAGAAGTATGCTAAAAATAACATTCAGATATAGGAAGACAAATACCTGGATAAGATCTCAAACAGGTGTCATGGATATTGTAAAAAACATTAAACAGGCTAAGTGGAGATGGGCTGGCCATATTGCCAGATGCAGTGATGGGAGATGGACTAGAAAAACAACAGAGTGGAGACCAATGGATGGAGCAAGACAAAGAGGAAGAGCGAGAAGAAGGTGGAGGGATGAACTGGAACAAATTACAAGAGTGAGATGGATGGGAGAGGCAGAAAACCGAGTGATCTGGAAAACCATTGGAGAGACCTTTGTCCAGCAGTGGGCAGAACCAAAAGGTTGAAGAAGAAGAAGATATAAGGAAATCGACCCGTGAACACACGCAGTATACAGACAAGTGAATTATTGGGAGTATAGATGACGTATAGCGCTACTGTGTGTAAACAGAGGATTAAGTAGTAGAGTAGGATGTCCTCCCGCCATGAGTCCTTGGAGGTGTCATGAAATGATAGTAATAATTATTTACACAAGAGAGCTTAATATAGGCGTTGAATTTCGCGGTTTGCGTATCGGTTATTATTTCGTTTATTACTGCCATTCGTCCCCCCCACCTTGTTTTCAACATTGAATTAATCAATCTCAGGCTTCAATTGTTGGGTTGATTCCCCTCCCACTCCAATTCTTCCCTCACAAACAAAACCACTTTGAACGCACTTTTATAGCGGTTATGTATATATTCTGGAATAAATATGAATACCGTAGTCGCCCCAAACCCGCGGGTTCGCTATCCCCGGTTTCAGTTATCCGCGGTCAATCCTGGTCCGAAAATATTAAATGGAAAATTCCAGAAAAAAACAATTTATAATTACATCGGTAAAGTGGATATTACATCCAACATTATTTCTACAGCCGAATGTCTGTAGAAACTACGAAAGTTTCTTAAGTTGACATGACATGACAGCTTACGAGAATAGAATCCTCGGCATCCCCGAGTTGCCTTAGTTACTAAGTTAAGTAGTAGTAGTGAAGGCTGATGCAACTCGGTTTTGCCGAGGATTCTATTCTCGTAAGCTCTCAGCTCAACTTACAAAACTTTCATAGTTTCTACAAACATTCGGCTTTGAAATAATGTTGGATCTAATATCCACTTTACCGATGTAATTTTACATCGCCGAAATGTAGCCGTATGGCTCTTTCTTTCAGTAATAAACGATTCGGCTGATCCCAGAGGTAGTCCAACACCTGGGCAACTCGTTGCAAAGGTGGAGAAAGCTATACGCACTTGCAGCCTTTCGGAAATCAGGAATATCTGGATTAACGCGCTGTTCTGAGTAGTTCTCGGTTATGAGATCGACTGTTTGTTTTAATATGTTTTAATATCGTAGCGTTTGTGTTCACCCTTATTTTACTTAATAATGGACCCAAGGTGCAAGAGTAGTGATCTTGCAATTCGGATATGCCAAAGAGAGGCCGTCAAATACTTTCTTTTAAGTGAAAAAGATGAAACTTCTCGCCTTTATAAAATTATAAATAAATCATTAAAAAAAACAATTTCATTATTTTATAACGTGTGCTGAGGTTGCTAAGATTCCATTCACAGATAACTTTATTACAATATGTTGTTATAATTGTTCTATTTTATTATTAGTTATTGTTGTTAATCTCTTACTGTGCTTAATTTATAAATTAAATTTTATCATAGGTAGTATGTATGTATGTATAGAAAAAACATAAGTATATATTGGGTTCGGAACTATCCGCGATTTCAGGTATCCGCGGGGTATCTTGGAACCTATTCCCGCGAATAAGGGGGCACTACTGTATATTAGTAAATAGCACAAGGCTCATTATGTTGAATTTTTTCTTGACAATTATTCATAAGACTATTACACTTTTTTTATACAATCTTTGTCAAGTAGCTTTATTTTATCCTCCTATATGTTTCGCCAATCTTTTTCTATTAGCATCCTCAGGGAATACAAAGCATTCTATACATACATACATACATACTACCTATGAAAAAATTTAATTTATAAATTAAGCACAGTAAGAGATTAACAACAATAACTAATAATAAAATAGAACAATTATAACAACATATTGTAATAAAGTTATCTGTGAATGGAATCTTAGCAACCTCAGCACACGTTATAAAATAACGAAATTGTTTTTTTTAATGATTTATTTATAATTTTATAAAGTCGAGAAGTTTCATCTTTTTCACTTAAAATAGCACAAAGCTCTTTGTGATAGCAAACTTTTAGGCCAGTCTTTTACTACTGATTTTCAAACTTCGATTGCATCTAAATAAAATAACTCTTTTTGATTTCTGCAAGCCTGTTAATAGCTAATTGCATATTCTACATTAGTGAAGACATCGCCATATTATATTCGTAATTATAATAATAACAATAATTATTATTCTTATTTCGCTCTAATGTCTTGAGAGAATGGTATAATAATTATTATTAGGTGACACCTCCAAGGTGGCCAAGGACTCATCGCAGGAGGACACTCTTCTCTACTACACACCTACTACTTAATTCTCCAACGCCATCTACCACCCACCACTACCAACAATAGTATTGATTGTCTGTAAACTGCGTGTGTTCTCAATAGCCGATTTGCTTGTATGCAGGATGAAAAACTGGAATTTCTGGGAGGAAAAAACCCTGCTACTTCTGTATGAGATCGGTTAACTCATCTTCAACTGAAAAAAGCCCATATAGAGATTCCTCTCTTCAGGAAGAGAATTGAACTCGACTCTTTTCCAATCGAAGGACGCATGTCCTCCATGACTTCCATGGAGTCTCTTGACTCCATGGAGGTCTGTTGGTAATAATAATAATAATAATAATAATAATAATAATAATAATAATAATAATAATATCCTGTTGTTCTTCCAATACGTTACGGAGACCTACAATATCTCCCCCCCTTTTTTTTTTTTGCGGAATGCGGTACTGTTTCTTTTACAGTACCTACCCTGCCATATTTTTAATTTAATTGTAGTAGCGCAGGAGCTCAGGGATTATAAATACTTATAGAAAACATATGTTTTCGCTAGAATAGGTAACAGTTCTTCCACTCTAAATTTTAAGCAAGTGTGGCATTTATACCGTCTTCGACAAGATTTTTTTTTTTTTTTTTTCAATTTCTTATCTCGCTTGTGGCATTCTAAATTTCTGTGATGTTGATCTCTCGGATAGTTTCTGTGTTAAAATATTGTACTAATTCCTTACAGAATGCAGCACTACGCAAGCTAATTGCATATTACAGTCGCGCAGAAATTGCTCAAATATATTTAATTTCAACGTGACATGTATTAATATAATTATACTTGGCGATTACACGTAATGTTGAATGATGTTCTGTCCTTGTAATTTAGCTAAATTTCCTTTTTATTTTCTTCAAATGCCTGACCTTCATTTAGAAAATTTTATGGTTTGTAATTCACAACTTATCCAGTTGTCCTTGATACGAATGATTCAATCTGTAAGGAATTGGTCCATGTCACTTGGAATAAGTAAAGCATGTGAATACCAATTATGATACAAGAGAAGTAAAACAATAAAATAAAAAAACAACGAAATGCAAATGAAATTCGTGCTTAGATTTCGAATCAATAAAATCGTTACTTAAAGGCCTGGGTATTAATTACCTTTTACTTGTTTTGGTCATCAGGAATGGTGCAGCTTATGATGTCTTCATTTATCACTACATTAAATATTACGTACACCATAAACTAGTTTAATTAGTACCGCGACTTCCTTTATAGATATTGCTCTAATTCCAATCACTGTGTTTATTTACCGCCCCCCCTACATCCACCTTTCAGATACTCCGTTGTGAAATAAACATGAATCAACCATGATATAGGATGCTAAATATAATTTGTAAACATATGGTTTTCTATCGGCTACCTTTTATTCAGCTGACTCTCAGAATACGAATTTGAATACGAAAATAACTTTTAAGCATTCACAAAACATTCCCCCCCTCCATAAATTTAGTGATTTTATTATTTATTACCTGTGTTTAAAAGAACTGAACCTTTTTATGCACTGATAATTTATATGTATTTTATATAATTTATTTCAAATGAATATATTATTAAAATATGCGTCATTTTGATAAGAGATAAATACAAATGATTACGTAACATACGTATTGTAGTATGACTAAAATAAGCAAAGTAAAATAAAAAAAAAATTGGCAACACTCTCCCTCGATGAGTATTTGGACTCCCTGGAGGTGTCAAATAATAATAATTACAAAATAATATTTCGAGAATGATTTTTTAATTATTTTTTTTATTTCATACGAGTAGTGTATCATGCATTATTTTAACTGTAACTACCAGCGTACTTGTTGATAGTTTTTCACTTGGTTATATTATAAATGAAAGATACCAAAAAATGATATACTTGGTGTAATCCATTATCCAAGTGTAAGCAAACAAAGTTTGCGCCTGAAGTATCTTTCAGGAACTCATACCACCTTTGCCTCGTGGCAAAGGAAGTATGAGTTCACATCACTTGCTTTAGTATCCCATAATGCAAAGCACATCTCCTTGCAGAGATGTATAATGCTATGCATTATGGGAAGGGTCACTACCCAGACCGATTTAATCCAGAGTATTTTAATAATAAGGTGTGACAATTTTTCGCAACTCGTATAGGTAAATATGACTTCTACATTACTTCAACTTTGGTATCCCACCTCTGGGTCTGGCTCCCACTGATGAGACCTCAATAAAGGTCGAAACCAGTCTGGGTAGTGACCTTTCCCTTATTGCATAGCATTATACATGTCAGCAAGGAGATGTGCTTTGCATTATGGGATACTAAGGCAAGTGATGTGAACTTATACCATCTTTGCCGCGAGTTTCCCCAGTCCTGAAAGATACTTCAGGCGCAAACTTTGTTTACTTACACTTGGATAATGGATTAAACCAAGTATATAGGTTTATACTACAAGGCCTAAGTTCGATTCTTTATCTGGACGATTTCAATCGAAGGTGAGTTAGCTGATCTCATACGGAGGTAGCAGGGTTTTTCTCCCGGAAACTCGGGTTTTTCATCCCGCATACAGACAAATCGGCCCTTCAGAACACACGCAATTTACAGACAAAAATACTAGTTATAGTAGATGGCGTTGATGGGGATGATTCGTAATAGAGGTTCGGTGTAGTGGTTGAGACAGTTGTAGGTGTCCTCCCGCGATGAGTCTTCAGACTCCTTGGAGGTATCAGGAATAATAATACCAATAATTTCTTGGTATCTTTAATTTACCGGCGTACTTATTATACTGAAAATTCATACTACATCGATGGATACAAGAACTCATTCCTGTGAGAAATATTTCGATAACGCCTTTAAATCAATTTGGTATCAAAGGACTGAATGCAAGTCTAATCATGAAATGAAAAATTACATATTAAGAAGACATTTACAAACATCCATACCACTGTGAGATTCGGCCTGTCAGCTAGTTAACCAGGAAACATAATCCATTTGGCTAGTCAGGGCAGTCTGGTTAACTCTTGCTGTGATAATCTTTAGATAGCAATCACTTTCATCGCCTGTTGCTAGAATGTCATCCTGGTTATTGGAAATCTCAACTGATCTGCTTTAAAATGAAGCCATATTTTGTCTCTAGAACAGATCCTACATTATCTATTTCTTTACTCACGATATTAATGTAACTACTGACTTACAATCATCGGTAAGTGAGATGTCATTAAAAAATTGCCCATAAAATATACTATTAATTAATGCAGAAATGTTTTAATTTGATTATATAGCTTGGTGATTGTTTTATTATGACAGAAATGAATTTATTTGACTTGCTTGTCCTGTAAAGACAAGTGGTGAATGTTGAAAAGAATATTGTGAACGAAAGAAGCAAGCAATATCTTAGGTAATTTGCGATTTTGAGTTAGCCGGTCTCATATGAAGGAGGCAAGGCTTCTCTCTAGAGAACTTGGATTTTTTTCATACTCCAGTCAAAATTTCATTTGAAACCTTTAAAAGGGCAGTGGGAACTACGGACCCAAAAAGAACCATCAACGACTCGCGTTCTTGGAAAATGCTTTTATGATATGAGTCATAGACAACCGTTCAAATCTTCGGTCTAATATCTGTCGTGAAATAAACCAAAAGAAAATGGCCTCTTCAGCCAGCACTTATGATCTAGCACCTTCTCACGCTCCCAGAAGTAGCATTAGTGACCTTTAGTCTTCTGTCTAAGGGGTTAAGACTGCAAATCCCTTAGATACAATGCTGTTAATGGTACGAGTGCGCGCGCGCACGCGCACGCACGCACACACACACAATTTGAAAGATCCAAATTCCCTCTGATGGTTATACTATGAAGCTTAAAAATGAATGTCATACCACATAGAAAACTTCGGAGTCAAGCTACTTAGGTAGGCAGAAATTATTTAGCGCTGCTAGGGTAATTGCTAGGATTTGTGTCCATTAAATGTTTTGCATTTTACTGTTTATTAATATTTTACTAAACGTTTTTACAAGAGTTTGTGGATTTTCATTTTATTTGTTTATTAGTTTGTGTTTTTATACTCTTATCCCAAACAAAATTATGCAATATCAAGATAATAATGCTTATTTTTTTAAAGCAAAATTTAAATATGTATACCATACGAAAATCAACCAAATCTGTTTTTCGGGATATCCAATAGCACGTTTTTTTATTGTATTTTTTTCTCGTTTTTCTTGTATTGGACTCAATGTAAGTAAACCTTTTTTGAGCCTAAAGAACAAAATAAAATAACAGTTGAACAGAGTTAAATAAAAGTCGTCGAATACGAAGACTTCTATCTTTTGTTTCGTTGTTTGGAGAAAAGTGATGTGTGTTTTAAAGTTTCATTTTTTCGATCTTCAGTTAAATATTGGATATCAGACACCTATAGATATTTTCGAACTACTTTTACTGTCTGGTGTATAGTTCATCATAAGTCATTTCAAACTAAATCGCACACTTTTCTCATAGTTTCTTGATGCTAATGGAGTCCAGTTTGAATCGCTTCCGATTAAAGTTTTGTTTTTCTTTTATTAATCCACCTAACTACTCGAAATCTTGCATTTACGTATGGTTCTATAAGGCACACTTTCTTGTTTTATTAGTAAATCACGTTTCATTAGTAATTTCGACAATTAAAAAAAAACTGAATGCATACACTTTGTTTCATGCTTTCAGGCATCGTAAAAATCGCTGCAAAACAGGGGGAAAAAGCTTTATTGGCTCACCATAACCACTAATAATGTATGAGTTAACTTAAGTCTGCAAACATATGTTCTACTGCAAATTTGAAAAGAACTCGTTGTTTTCAAATTTGCTATATTGTATTGTAACTTTCTATGGATTAGGAGCTTTTCGTCGGCAATATAAAACATAGTAAGTGTAAATGATTGGAACAGCGTTTTAAAACAATTGGATTTTTCTTTACAAATCCATAGAACATGAATCGCGACCACCACAGTAAAAAATCTGTACGAAAGAAAGAGAAAGAACAGACCAAGTAAGTGACATCCGATATATTTACTTCCAATGCACAGTAGCATCCACTAACTTTTTATGTTTTTGTTTGCCTATAAAAACATTTTACCAACTTTTTCATGTTCTAGCAAGAATTTAAACTAAAAACAAAATGCTTATACATACAAATATACATATAAACACTTTTATCTTCTTAAGAGCCGATGTCAATTAAACAGAGATAAAATCGTCTAGCAGAATGAAACAGTACAGAGGTGAAAAAAACATTAAAAATAAAGAAAAAAAATCCAGTAACACAAGTGGGCAGTAAAATCAAGGTTTTAAATTTATCTCGCAAGCACAGTGCACCACATGTTAACTTACTCGAAATTCTCAAGCTGTGTGCTATTTTAAGTTCTCTTTTAACTAGAAAAGGGTTAAAGTACTTCCTGATTGTTACTTATATCTCTTGATGGCCATATAAAGTATAACGAATATTAGTCGGAAGTCGTGTCAAACCTTGTCCTTGAACATCCTTGTTTGAGCAAAAAATTTGCCTTTCCGTCTTACGGCAATGCCGACCACTTAACTTGTCTATAAAAGTTCAAAATATTTTGCAGCTTTGGAACAGTAACGGACAAGGCAATTCTCGTTAAGCTATCGAAATAGAGAAATACGAGCTGAAGGTTGCTTTTAAAAGATTCCAAGTGGATAAAAATAGAAATGATAAATGATGAATATGGAATGTATGTTATGTTCAATGATTTTTTTCTTTTAGTTATGTTTCACTGCGTAAGCAATTAAAATAGATTCATTTTGTTGATCAGATTTTCTGATTTTAATAAAAATTGGTATTCGGATTCTTTGACACATTTCGTCAAATATCTCAATTTTGATTGAAATCATTTTAATTGGTAAAACCAGCGCAAAACGATTCGAAGGATTATTATTATTACGTAACACCTCCAGGGAGTCCAAGGTCTCATCGAGGGAGGGCACCTACTCTACAGCTCTCCGTCTCCACCAAACGCAACTACCTTCATCATCAACCCGCAGCCTTTAGGCTGGAGAGCAGATACGCTAACCACTCGGCCAACCAGGCTGGCAAAATTATGTTACAAATGATAATAAATAAACTGAGTATAAGTACCTAAACCAAGAAGACAATAAGATAGACAATCAAGAAAAGATAAGCTTATATTGCCCTGAGGAAATGACGTTTGCATCCACAATGCTAGGAAGGACCGGCCTTCTCTATAAAGGGATCCGGGTGCAAGAAACCTTTTGGGGCCCTAAAATATTTTTCAAAGGTAAAAATTAAAGGATTCGAAATAAACGTATTGTAAAACCTCTTACCTGCAAATGATTTTGGCACAGGAAAACAAAAAAAAAACACATTCGAAATATAATACGTTTCCGCAAATGTGTATCGACTGTGCCCACTCGATCGTGGGGCCCGGGTGCATTGCACCCACTGCACCCCCGAGATGGACGGCCCTGGTGCTAGGTCACTCAAAAGAAGTGCGTTCTAAGTATTTCGATTCTAGTCGCTAAGTATAGATCTCTTTCAAAGCCTTTCTTCGACCGGTTCCCGAGTTAGCCAATCTCTGGCACAGAGATGCCGGTTTTTAATCCCACAACTCAAGAAAATCAACTGTAGAACCTACACTATTTCAGGCAATAATATATCCTTAGGGAACACGAGATAGCAGTATTTATCTGTCGTGCTCTCTTCAGCCATTTAGCATCATTGATAACTGGGATCAGCTATCTCTGATTGTTTAATGATAGAAATTGACTGTCTCTCAGTCTTCAAAAAGTTAGATAGGACTAAAACACTAGATCAATAACATTGATCTAATGAAATTTAAAACTAAACCCTATAACAGATCCTTTGTGTACATCCTAAATCGCAACTTTCATGAACTTCAATCCAGCCAGAGAAGGGTCAATACAACATATAATTTCAATGCATTTTTGTTCCCTTATGTCCCTGCAATGAATCTGACTAAAACAAAAATTAAAATGCTCTAACAAAGTTTTTTGAGAATTTCAAATATCCAATGTTAATAAAAATCGGTGTCTTCGGAGCCTCAAAATGACTTGCTCATATTTTCTTTAATCAAAACGAATCTACAGGCATTTACAGATATTTGCGTATTGCACTATAAAAAAGACTCAGTTGTGATGATGAAAAACTTCATCGTTATAAAAGGATGCTAATAGGAAATGCGCGTACTTATGATTGTCTCCTATTATGGGAAAAAAAAACGGATGTCTTCGGTTTATCAACTTAATTCCGTGGTCCATGAGATGAAACGAGTATTCATAATTATTAAAATTATAATAACGTAATTAACGCACGTAAAATAATATATATTAGGTAGAATTTTCGCCTAAGTATCACAGGCATCTTCAGTACATGTATAAAACTAATTAAACAACAACTGATAATTCCAAAAGGCGCCACTTAAGTAGCTAATGTAAGATAACTAAAAAAGGTCAATAAATTTCCTAACTTATACACCCTGAATTAAATTATAAACTTTAATTAATCACCTCTCCATCTCATGTTAGATAAATTTATCAAATTGGAACTAGCCAACCGATTCTCAAATATGATGACCCATCTCAACCTATGGATCGTCATATTATTCAAATCATATGGCTAGTTTTGGACTCATAGATGGGTTGGGGCTCCTCCTAATGAGGAGTCATGGCGAAATAATGCAGCCGGCACGACACTCCTCTGCTGCATTCCTATTGGAGGTATTCATGACTAGTCCGTGTGTGTGTTCGTGGGGCCGGTTTGCCTGCTTGCAGGATGAAAAAACCACAGCTAAACTGGCCGATAATTAATTACAATAATTAATTATCGGCCTTTAATTAATAATAATAATTTATTACATATGACATTACATAGTTTTGGTTACATATGATACATACATGTATCATATGTAAACTGATAATTAATATTAATAATAACATTTTTTTTCCGAAATAATAATTATGATAATTTATAATATATGATGCATACATTACATACTTTTGATTACCTATGATATAACATTACATACATTCGATAACATGTAATACATATTTTATTTATTTATTTATTTATTTATTTATCTTGGATGAGATGCTATTTCTCAACTTTCATCCTCGAAGCTTATTTGTGAGCTTATCTGAAGATGACACCAGTTATTATTTATTGGTTGTTTGCTGTGTTGGGAAGCTATGAAATCAAATCTATGTATAATAGGCTTGATTTCCTCTGCAGCCATTGATTGAGAAATTCACACGCACGCGCACGCACGCGCATCCCCCCCCCCCCACACACACGACAACTTGCAATGTCTTAATGTGTCGCAGAACTGGAAGCCTGAACGAATATATTGTGTTTCATTGAGATTGTATGGTGTTTTGGGTGCGTGTTTCTTGTTCATGTCCTTAGTGCTCTTTTTAGGCTATTGTAGTTTGTAAGGTTTCTATATTCAAAAGGTAATTTGTTTATCATTTCTGGGATGTAGAAGTTTCGTGTGGCCTTTTAGTGATTATTGTATTTAAATGTCATATAATTAGTAGTCTGAGGTCTTGTTATACGGTATGTATTTCTGACTGTCCTGTAGTTGGCATCGAAATAATATTTTAGCAAAGCTGCATAGTGTGACATAAATGTTTTGCTGTCAGTATTTTGTGTTTTGACATAGCAGTGTATATAAAATCGTTATTGTCGCTTTGTTCCCAAAAGATCACTTTTATAATTTTGTACTGTATTGGCATTAATCTATTTAGTTTGTAGGGTGCACAGAAAGCATACATTGTTATAGCGTATCTTAGTATATTTTGGCATAGTGCTTTGTATATTAGTGTTTTTAGGCGTGTGGGAACTATGTCTTTTAACCTGTAGAGTTTGCCACTTATTGTTCGGAGTTTGTTGTGTAGATGTTTATGTGGCTATTCCAGTTCAATCTGCATCGAAGTAAATTCCAAGGTATCGTATCGTTTCAACCTGAGTGATTGTAGTGGATTTGCTGTTCTGTGTTTTTTATGTTGGAGAGTGGATGTTGGATGGTTATATATTTGTTATCAACTGGTGGAGTCAGTGGATTTCTGAATATCATTAATTTTGTCTTATCTGAGTTTAGGTGTATGGAGTTTTTAGTGAGCCAGTCTGTGATTAGATTTATGCCATCTTGCATATTTGTTTGTGCTACGCTTGCGTTATTATGGATGGATATTATAGCTGTATCGTCTGTGTATTGGAATATCTTACCTTTGAGAGCTAGCTGGTTAATATCGTGCGTGTAAATATTGAATAGAGTTGGGGAGAGCACAGCTCCCTGTGGCACTCCACAGGTTACTGGTAGCTCTCTGCTTCGGTTTGACCCGATACGTCTGATATGCTTTTTATTTTGGAGGTAGTTTGTGAACCACCTGTGCAAAGGCCCGTCTATTGCAACATGCCTCAGCTTTTCTAACAAGGTTTGATGTGTGAGTGTATCAAATGCTTTAGTTAGATTAATAAAGACTACCATGGCAATTTTGTTTTTGTCTAAAGCGGTATTAATTACGTCTGTAAAGTCTTCCAAGAGAGATGTTGTTCTCTTATTTTTATGAAAACCATATTGTGTTTTGAGGATAATATGAAAGGTCTCTGTATATGTTGTGAGTTTCTTCAGTATGATCCGCAACATAATTTGATTGATAATTAGTAATGTTGCTATGGGTCTGTAATTGCTAATTAAATTTCTTTTTCCATGTTTGTATATGGGTGTGATTATGGCGGTCTTTGCATACTTGGTATCTGTCCTGTTTTAAATATTTTATTTATTAATTTTAGTAGGATAGGACCTAAGCTAGTTGCAAGTTGCTTGATATCCTTAGGTCTTATGCCATCAATTCCTGGGCCTTTGTTTGGTTTGATTTGTTGTATTACAGAGAGGATCTCTGATTCTTTTATGGTTGGGAACCATAATGTCTGTTTTGGTTGTGGTCCAAATGAGGGGTCATATTTTGTGATTGGGGGAATATTTCTGTGCAGTTCTTGGATGGAGTCTGCAAAGTATTGGTTAAAGTCATTTGCTAGTTGTTGGATAGGTTTTGCGTCTTTCATGAAGCTTTGTTTTATGGATTCGGAGGCGGTGGTGTTGGGAGCATAATCTAGCATCTCATCGATCAGATGCCAGGTTTGTTTCGTGTTGGTTTGTGCAGAGGTTAATTTGTCTCTGTAGTAGTTTCTTTTTGCATTTTTTATTTCTGTTGTAAGGCGATTCCTTGTTATCTTATATTCAGTTTTTAAAGCTGTTATTTATAATAATAATAATAATAATAATAATAATAATAATAATAATAATAATAATAATAATAATAATAATAATAATAATAATAATAATTGCTGAATGCATTAAAAGGTTTCCATTAGAAGTGGAGTACCATTTAAAAGTTTTAAAAATAAAACTGTTTCTTTTAAAATTATGTTTAAACATCAAATCAGTGAATATACCGCTCTGTTTTGAATAAACTATTCAGTTAGTAATTTGAATAAACTAAATAGTAATTTAATATGGAGAGAGAGAGAAGAATACAGAATGTGACAGGTACTTTATAAGAAATTCCAAGAAAAGAATTTTCAATGAAATTTTCATAAAAGAAAGAAAAAAAATAAGAAACTTGATATGAATTGTAATTTAAATTCACACATCATACAAGACAGTCGCTTAATGTAAACGCAACCTCATTTCCCTCAAGATAAAGCAGGAAAAACAGGATTTGAAATACTTTTAAACGATTTATTTTACCCGTCTTTGTACTGTGACTGCCTTTTAATGACAGGAAACCTGTTTAAGTAGGTTTCGCCTTCCAAATATTTGTCACTTTAATAGCCACTTAAGGTTTTTTAAGAGACCTTTTCAGTCATTGACATAGAATACGAGTGAGGTTGTTTACATACATTTTCTCCGGAGATTTACGAGTGAAGCAGGTGCTTTCATTATTTAGCAAATATAATGAGAGATATTTCATTCTTAAGAATAGAAAAAAAAAAGTCTAGAGAAAGAGAGATGGTTCATCAGCCCTTGGGGAAGAGATGGAGAGAATAGCAGCAGTTTCTCACCTGAGCTACACAATTGACCATTGAGTTGTGGTGTGGAAGTAACAAAATGATAAGATCTCGGTCAGACAATGACACTCATTTGCATTGATCAAAACTTCAGAGCGGAAGTCGTTAAGACGCAGAGAAAAATGTGAGAATGTTAAGGCTGGAAATAACTTTGATAGCAGAACAGACGACAATGGAACGTGCGAAAATGAAGGAGGAAGGGTTGGATTAAATTACGTTGTTCGAATTAATGTCGAGGCAGTCAGGACTGCGAGGAGCGCACATTACGTCTTGATTGTATTAACTGGCATCTCTCGGTTTGTTTTACCGGAGGAAAAATCCTACTTTCTGGACTTGGTGTTATAAGTTTGTCGTAATCACACAAGCCTCTGATACCGGCTAACTCGTTGATAAGGTTTAGAACAAATTCCTCGCATCCTTGACGGGATAGTCTCCGGCACGTAGTCAAGGAATGACATAGCAAGTGCTCTGAGAATTCAGCAACTGAAGAACATTAACATGAAATTGAAAATTCTTTTCAGTGATTCTGTCTTTTACGGTAGTGCAGGATATTTTCTTCCCAAAAAAATCGGGTTTTAACCTCCTGAAAGTAGACTTTTGACTAGCCAGACAAAAAGCACACCCATAAATACTGAACGAAGCAATGCGTCTATAGAAAGTGGACCTGAGTGTAGGGGGGAGGGGACAATTGTACGGTCCATGATACTAAGGTTTAGATTTAGGGACTGATCAAGCAACAATCTAAGATAACCTGAACAAAGATCCATGGAAATGAGAGATACTACCTCAGGAATACGCACGCAAAATTCGAACACACACACACACACACACACACACACACACACACACACACACACACACACACACACACACACACACACACACACACACACACACACACACACACACACACACACACACGGGTGTAATATTTCTTTCCCCGTCTAAATAAAGAAGAAAGTTCAGTGGGAATTGTTCTGCACCCATTTGTCCAGTGGTACGTCATTGTTACGCAGTAAACGAGTAGCGAATAATAAGCTGACTCTGGTTATAATGAAAAAGACGAATCATTTGATTTTAATGAATCGAATAAATGAATAAATAAATTGAATAAAATGAATTGAATAATAATATAATAATGAATCTCAGAAATCTGCATGCTTCAGAAAATTTTCAAAGTTCTTTACTGTATATTGATTCCTAAATTATCATTCAATTTTTAGGTGTTTTTTAAACTTTCATTCTTAAACAAGGTATTTTTTTTCAGAAAAATATCAGTTTTTTTGCGATATATTTGGATTTTTACAATACTATTCATTATATTTCTGTTTAATTATTTTATGAACAGTATTTTATTTCTAACATATATCACCTACCTTAATGGAAGTTCCCACTCTGGTTATATCTCTCCTCATAGGGTGCGTTGCTGGTTGCATAAACTCAGATCTTTCATTTCAGAAATTCAGACTTTTCATCTCACAAAACATGATAACCCACCCAGAAGAACACGCACGAAATCAACGGGCATTAATACACTGACTTCACAATCTTAGTTGCTTCAGCCATACAAAACGAACAACAACGACATCCCTCCACTACCTTTGAGTGAGAAGTCTAACATTTGGTCCGACACCCTACTCAATAGTACTGTGAAATGTAATCTAGAATTAACTCACAAGCATAGATAACCCTAGCTACTCTCCAGGGGAATAGATTTTAACATTTTAAAAAATTGCAAAAAAAAAAAAAAAAAAAAAAAAACAGACACATGCATGAGAACGATAGAAGTATTACATATATAATTTAGTCTTAGTCCACATTTCCTGTTTTTTTACAAATTCTCGAAGGTGTGTCTAAAATGAAAGGCATAAATCAAACAGCCAATCCAGTCACAAAAATGCCGATAAGGATTTTTTGATTACTCAGTATTTTGGAAGAAATTTGGTATTCATGGTCAACAAGTAGGGAACTTTTAAAAATGCCAAATTTCATTCCTGTAAATGAAATGTTTGGGACTATGATGATAAGCATAAAGTTGGATTTTGTTAGAAATTGAACCACATCCTTCGAATAATATTATTACGAGCTTCATGTTGGTAAATAATTTTGAATAAATCTTAATAGTGTAGCTTATTGGATCTCTGTTCAATACTTCAACAGTTGAATTTGAATTATGTAATATTCATAAATATGTACATAATTTGTAAATAATTTGAACTCTGCCTCACATACAGTTCTGGAAGTTTGGATTTAAGACTGATTCGGTTGAGTTTAGATTTTAATTGCCCTTTAACCTGTGTTATAATTTTTTTTCTTTTTTTAATAACCCTCAAAATTTAAGAATTAAGTGGAAGGAGGGGCCATCTCACGTTATTTCCAGCGGAATTCAGCTAATTCTTCACGGTGTTACTTTTAAAACATCATGACACACAATTATGGTATCGTTTGACCTACGAATCCGCCTTTAGGTTATGACCTTGCCTATTTCAAAGAATATATTTAATTTATCTGACAGGGTCACATTGCAGTACAACATTTAGATTTTTTTTCTACTTCATTCAAGAAGAGTTCCTTTGTGATAACCACCTTTAAACCGGCTGACTCAAAGAAGTTTTGCTGTAGATCAATCAAACTTCATTTCACATATTATGCCTGTCTAAAACAAAGAGAATATTTATCAACATGGTGACTTAAATGTTAAAACAAACCTGTTTACAAGTTAGTCTCAGTAGTATAGAAATGTGCCATGGAAAAATTAATTTTCATTGTTCTACTTTTTTGTTTCTGTGAACCTAGTAATTTCTCAAGACTGTATATACTAATACTGAAATGTACAACTAATAAATCATAGGTGTGTAGTAGTCCGGGAAGTCTTTGTTAATCGAAGGTTTGCTAATCCAGGTACTCAATACAAAATACAACTCGATTAAAAATCTCAAAACAATTAAACCCACTATTAAAATTTCTACTTTGCAACACCTGTCTTTGAATTAGAAACACATTCTATGAAGAAGCAATAGGGGAAAAACTTTAGGATTCAAATATATTGACACTTTTTCTTCCAGCCAAGTTCAAATCCACCAATGAGATGAGCTTCAATGGAAGTCCTTAATATTGTAAGCTTCTTTCGTGCTGTTTTTTGACACATCACTTCTTCGTGTAAGTGATTTTAAAGCTCGCAAATATTTTTAAAAAAAATAAACACAATATTTAAATGAAATGGACAAAGCCGACTCTAAAATATACTTGATACTATATTTGACGAGCGCTCTTTATTAAAAAAAAAAAATTGCCCCCAGATCCTATACAAGATTATTGTTAAATAAGTCCAATATCTAACAGTAGTGTGATAACTGGGAATTATCGTACGATAATTCATTTT
This sequence comes from Typopeltis vanoorti, assembly GCF_054136105.1. Lineage (NCBI taxonomy): Eukaryota > Metazoa > Arthropoda > Arachnida > Uropygi > Thelyphonidae > Typopeltis > Typopeltis vanoorti. The sequence goes on from NC_143550.1 coordinate 142,735,586, forward strand.
ATTTCCATTATGATTTCCATTATCAAATTTTCGAACTTAATGTAAGTCGGTAAGTATATTGCAGTTTTATGTACATTTTATTTAAAACAATTCCAATTTTCTGTAAGTTATTGACGTTAATTTTATTTTATACCTCCCTCACTGTACGTCTTACTTAACAACGCCACATTCATTAATTTAAAATGACTCAGTTAAACCTACAAGAACATAAAAATCTTCTAGAAAAGGACATTATTTTATCATTCGTTTAACTTGCATGCTAACGATTTTTTGTTCTTTCCCATAGTAGCTATGCCAACTATGCAAGATGAAGTACTCTCCTTTATTGCTTTCTTCCGGAATTCGCCGAGTTCAGTAACTTCGACGAGAAATTTGAAGAAGTGAGGAGGGATTCCATCCCACTTCTTTCCCAGAAGATCTTAAAACCATTCCACTATCGCAACACGGTGCCATTCAATTTTTTTTTTAATTTTTTTTTTATCAAAGCTATCCTTATAATACCTCACGGACGATTGTCTTTATAACCATAACTGGGTCTCATCGGCTGTCTTCTTTTACGAATGCACTTAGGCTATTTATAGCAATTTATGCTTACTAAAGACCTATAAATAGTAGGCCGTATACAAATATTTCTAAACACAACTGCCTATTCAGAGCTAAAACGGCTTCCCCTCACCCTTTTTGGGAATAAAAGACGTTAGCGGATTTGTTTTATTTTATTTTAGCTTATATTATAAAATACTTTTTAATCTGGATTTTTCAAAATGAACACTTTGTTATTATTACTGTTTTTCATATATATATATATATATATATATATATATATATATATATATATATATATATATATATATATATATATATATATATATATATATATATATATATATATATATATATATATATATATACTGTATGTGATTATATGCTTCAACTCGGTTGTTGTGATACATTTTTAAAAATAGATTTAATGACTTAAAAACCGAGATTACTTATAAAGATTTAATAAGATTAATACAACTAGTTTCGGCTTATAATAGCCTTCATCAGGTATTCTTAAAGGAAGAGAATAGTAATAAACATTGAAGTATCTAAAAACTTGAAAATACAGGTAAAAAATCACCACACATAATTGATACATAAAAAACGTTGTATTTTTTCTAACAGGTTGTTCTAACAGGCGTGCCATTTATTGTTTATTTTACGCACGCATTCTTGTTTATTGCAAGTATGCGTGCAGACTCACGTCGCCAATATTGAATAACTGCAGCATGGCTATCTGGGATGTTATAACTCAAATTGTTGTTTAAGTGGACAGGATTCAGAAGGATTTTCCTTGATTCTATAATTTTTCTCTCAAACTCATCATCAGAGCGAAAAATATTTTCTGATCTATCCCAGCAAACGGAGTGGCTTTGTTGATCATCATTAGGATTATTCGAAAAAAGAACATGACTGGATAACGCAGTTGCATGTGATCTTTTGTAAGAGATGTCTCTTTTATGCTCTTCTATACGTTGCTCAACAGATTTGTTAGTTTGTCCAAAATAAGGGATATTGCAATCGCACCATAATTTATATACACCTGGATATTTTAGGTTGTGATGAGGAGGCTTTGGATGGCTGATTAGAGAACGGATTTTTGGAAGGGTGGTGAAGAACGTCTTGATGTTATATTTTTTAAGGATTTTTGCTAATTTGTTAGAGACTGTGCTAATGTACGGGATGTAGATGCTGCCTTTAAAATTAATAGTTTCTGTGGTGCACTGTCTAGGAGGATCCAGAAGAAATTTCTTAATCGTTTTTTCAGAGGACAAATTATCCAAAAAAATGTTTGCTTTATTAAAACATTGCATTCATTCTGGTTACTTCAAATATCAGGACTCCATTTATCTACAAAAACAAGGCCTGGCAATGGGCAATCCTTTCTCCCCAGTTCTAGTAACATCCCAGTAACATCTTCCTTGAAGATTTTGAAACGAAAGCCATATCTTCCTTCTCATTTAAACCGAAAGTTTGGAAAAGATATGTTGATGATATTTTCATTGTTTGGAATCACGGGCACACATCTTTCATAGCTTTTCTTAATCATCTTAACATCCAACATCCTAATATAAAATTTACTGCTGATCTAGAAAATAATAACTCCTTGCCTTTCCTGGATGTCATGCTTACACGTTGCTCTGAAAGATTAAAAATCTCTATATACAGAAAACCTACTCATACCAATAGATATCTGCATAATCTTTCTCATCATTTTCCACCACAAAAACTTGGAACTATATCTACCTTAGGACACAGAGCACGCTCTCTCTTGAATGAACAAGATGAACTACAAAAAAGAAATAAATCAACTCTCTCTTATCTTTAAACAAAATGGTTACTCTGAAAAAACGATTAAGAAATTTCTTCTGGATCCTCCTAGACAGTGCACCACAGAAACTAGTAATTTTAAAGGCAGCATCTCCATCCCGTACATTAGCACAGTCTCTAACAAATTAGCAAAAATCCTTAAAAAATATAACATCAAGACGTTCTTCACCACCCTTCCAAAAATCCGTTCTCTAATCAGCCATCCAAAGCCTCCTCATCACAACCTAAAATATCCAGGTGTATATAAATTATGGTGCGATTGCAATATCCCTTATTTTGGACAAACTAACAAATCTATTGAACAACGTATAGAAGAGCATAAAAGAGACATCTCTTACAAAAGATCACATGCAACTGCGTTATCCAGTCATGTTCTTTTTTCGAATAATCCTAATGATGATCAACAAAGCCACTCCGTTTGCTGGGATAGATCAGAAAATATTTTTCCCTCTGATGATGAGTTTGAGAGAAAAATTATAGAATCAAGGGAAATCCTTCTGAATCCTGTCCACTTAAACAACAATTTGAGTTATAACATCCCAGATAGCCATGCTGCAGTTATTCAATATTGGCGACGTGAGTCTGCACGCATACTTGCAATAAACAATGGCACGCCTGTTAGAACAACTTGAAAAAATACAACGTTTTTTATGTATCAATTATGTGTGGCGATTTTTTACCTGTATTTTCAAGTTTTTAGATACTTCAATGTTTATTACTGTTCTCTTCCTTTAAGAATACCTGATGAAGGCTATTATAAGCCGAAACTAGTTGTATTAATCTTATTAAATCTTTATAAGTAATCTCGGTTTTTAAGTCATTAAATCTATTTAAAAAAAAATATATATATATATATTGTGTTTCATTAGATACAATACTATATATGTGTTTCATATATAGTGTTGTGTCAACTGTTTATGACATTTGTGTTTCATTAGAAGCCGAGTTATAGCGCCAAGAGTGACAGTATGTTTTGACGAACGGTCGGAAAATGAGTTTCAAACAGAGAGCTGTGATTAACTTTTGTGTTAAACTTGGTAAAAGTTTTACACAAACGCATCAAATGCTTCAAATATCATACGGTGATGAATGCTTATCCTGTACTGAAGTTTATGAGAAGGTTAAGTGATTTCAAAGTGGTCATGAGACGCTTTGAAAAGCTGGGCGGTCCAAAAAACTGGATTGAGCGAAGTTAACATCCAAAAAAGTGTGTGATTTCATCAAAGAAAACCCGAAATCATCCGTGAGATTGAAGATGAATTGGGGATTCCAAAATCAACTATGCACAACATTTTGACCGAATATTTGCATGAATATCGTGATGCAGGCAGCTGGTCACTTTTGCACAATAATGCACCATCTCATCGTTCGAACATTGTGAGACAGTTTTTGAGCAAAAATCAAGTTTGTGTGTTGGATCACTCGCCGTATTCACCTGATTTTGCACCTTGTGACTTATTTCTCTTTCCTCGACTTCATTTGCCGATGAAAGGAAAGCGATACGACGACACCACTGAAAACGTTCAAGCGGCAGTAACCACGACCCTCAACAGTATGCCAAAAACCGATATAAAAAACTAATTTAACGAATTAATTGACCATGCCAAATATTGTATCGAAGCTGAGGGAGAGTATATTGATTGAAATAAATTATTTGAATAATTATCATTGGCCTGTGTTTTTTTTTTCAACTTTTTTGGACAGAGGGTGTATATATATATATATATATATATATATATATATATATATATATATACACACACATACACTTGGGTTCGAGGTTATATGACTATTTTGTGTGTCTTTATAACATATTTTATTGGGGCTGTCGCCGCTAGAAGGATTCGTAGTGTGTCGTGAAAGCTCCGGATAAGATAAGTATTATTTTCAGTTAATAAACGTTGATAAATTTATTTAATATTGCTTAGTTTTGTTTGCCTTGCATCTCTTAGTGCATCTTTTTGTGTGTTTTTGGTGTGTTATAATTTATAATTTGATAAAATACGTTGCAAGTAAGTATGGCTTCAGTACGAAGGAAAATGGCTGCCAGTAATGATGGTTCGCCATCTTTATCAAAGAACGGTAGTATAAAAGAGATGATTCAGTGTACTAGCTGCGAAATGTACGCTTTGCGGAGTGCGGTCGGAGTGTGGTTAGATGATAATAAAGGAATGTGTGTAGAAAATGTAGGGAGAATGAGGAATTGAAGAGTATTTCGGATCGTGAGTGTGATATTTTTGTCAAACTTCAGAATGAAGAAAATAGGGATATGACAAGAAACGGGGAGGTTGTACCAGAGAACTGTGAGAGTGTGAATGTAGAAAGTGTGAATGATAGTATTAATGGTTTTATAGAGAAAATTAAAAATTGTGAGATAGATGCAATGAGTAAGATCGCGTTGTTGAATGGTGCGATACAAAGGGCAAAACAGCAGCTAGAGTGTATGAGCAAAAGTCGACTGAATGAACCAGCCAATAATAAAAAGTATGACAGGAAAAATAGACGTATGAATGTGAACATGAACAAAATGAAGGATAGAGTGCTGTATGGAGACTCGTTAGTACGAGGTGTGATAGTAGAGGATTTGATAAAATCGTACCAACCTGGTGCGACCATAAAGGATGTAACTGAGTCTATTAGAGAGCAAAAGGAAAGGGTGAAAGAAATGATTGTTGTGGCAGGTACGAATGATTTGAAAGGAGACAAAATGGAAATGATAGAAGACCTGAATGAATTGTTTGAGGTAGCAAAAGAAAAGAGTGAGAGAGTTAGAATGATTAGTCTTTTGTCACGGTATGACAGTGAAATGTTTAAAAGGAGGGCCATAATTGCGAATGACTTTATGCGTGGGTTATGTATGACGGGTGGTGGGGAATTTGTGGATGTGTGGAGTGAGTTTGATGGGCGAAAGGATCTATATAAGATGGATGGCTTGCATTTGAATGGTTACAGTGTAAGAAGACTCGAGAAAGTGTTGCTGAATGTGGTGGATGTGCAAATTCAGGGAAACTAGATTTATTAAGGGGGAAGTAGATTTACAGTCCTTAGGGAGGCAGTTGAATGTAAGAATGAATATAATATGGCCGAGCAAATAAGGACAACAAATCAGAGTGGGATAGTTAATATAAGGCAACAAGGTAGGGTTGGGGCTAATGGGGGTCTTAAATTCATGTACGCTAATGCTAGGAGTATTAGGAACAAGAAGGAAGAGTTTTTGGCCATGGTTGGCACTTCCAGACCACAGGTTATTGCTATTAGTGAAACATGGCTGACTGTAGATGATATAGCTAGTGAGATTGAATGTGATGGGGGTATAGTGTGTTCAGGAATGACAGGGAGAATAAAATGGGGGGAGGAGTATTGTTGATGATAGCTGATGAGCTGCAGCCAAGGAGAATAGAAGTTGAATTGCAGGATAGAGAAAAGAGCACATTTGAGGCCATTTGGTGTGAGATTGTGGCTAGCAGAACTAAATATACAATTGGTGCTGCTATAGACCAGGTGATGGAAAAGATGGTGGTGACAGTATGCCCAAGCAAATAGAAGAAATGAGTGGAAGGAAGGTGATTATTATGGGAGATTTCAACTATGGTCCCATTGATTGGAGTGAGGAGAGGACACACGGGAGGAAGGAATTGGATTTTATGCGGTTATTAAGGGATAACTATCTGCCACAGCATGTAATGGAAGATACTAGGGTTCAGAGAGTGCTTGACCTAGTAATTACATCTGAGGATTTGGCTGTAACAAATATGACCACATTGCCACCAATCGGTGAGAGTGATCATAGGGTATTGACTTGGGAGGTGGCTAAAGGTGTAGAATTTTCAATTAAGACAGGGTACATGTGGAATTATTGGGCTGGAAAGTATGACAAGCTTAGGAGTTTGATTGGTTCAGTGCCATGGCATGTACAACTGCAAGGACTAGAAGTCGATAGTGCATGGGAGGTAGTTAAGAAGTGTTTGCATGAAGCAATGGCTGACTGTATACCTAGAGTCCGAATAATAAATCAACTAGGGGTTAAATGGATGAATTACACCACTAAGCTTGAGCTGCAAAAAAAGAAACAACTATGGAGGGAATTTAAGGAGAAAGGTGACTCGCAGGCACACGAACGGTATAAAGCTCAGGCCAGAAGGGTAACGAGTGTGGTAAGAAAAGCAAAAAAGATCACGAAAGAACATTGACCATGCAGGCTAAAGAAAATCCTAAACAGTTTTTCAGATATGTAGCAACTAAAAGGGAAAATGTACATGGCAGAATGATTTTAAAGAATGCCGATGGTAGGGAGGTAACTGAATCAATTGATATAGTTGAGTTACTGAGTGAGCACTTTGCAAGAATATATCATCCAGGTGGTGACATTGCAGAAACGAATGTACCAGTAGATAATACGGGAATTGTGGTGAATGAAGTGGAGGTGAGTAGCCTATTGCATAACCTCAATGTCAATACATCTGTGGGATTGGATGGTATACCAGCTCGTGTTGTACGAGAAGCAGCTAAAGAATTGTCAGTACCCTTGACCATTTTGTTTAATTTGAGTCTCGGGTATGGGTTAGTCCCGAGGGGGTGGAAAGAGGGGAAAATAGTTCCACTGCATAAAGGTGGTTCCAAGACTGCTGTTGTAAATTACCGACCGATTAGCATATCAGGAATCATTGTCAAGGTCTTAGAGAAATTAGTCAAGAAAAGAATACAGGATTGGATAGATGAAAATGGGATATTGTATGGGGAACAACATGGTTTTGTGAAGGGTAGATCATGCCTCAGTAACTTGCTCACGTTTTATAACACAGTGACGGCTGAACTGGATAGGGGTAATGGGTTTACAGTAATACTACTGAACCTTGCCAAGGCTTTTGATAGGATACCACATAGAACCCTAATCAGTAAACTGGAGCAGATGGGGATAGATATGGAGTTGGTGAGATGGACAGGAGGGTGGTTGAAGGAGAGATACCAGAGAGTCGTTTATTCAGGAGTGGAGTCTAAAAGACATCTTGTGACTAGTGGAGTGCCACAGGGCTCTGTTCTTGGACCACTGCTTTTCAATTTGTTCATCAATGATATAGGAAAGGATTTGAGAGGAAGTGTTCACTTGTTTGCTGATGATGCAAAGTTGGGTAGAGCAATTATAAGTGCACAGGATGTCAAAATTTTACAGGATGATTTGGATAGTTTGGAGGACTGGGCTAGGAAAAATGGATGTCAATTTAATGTGGCAAAGTGTAAAGTTATGCACTTTGGGGTGAAAAGAATAGCAGCAGTATATCACATTGGTGGAACCGTACTCCAGGAGATTGATGAGGCCAGGGATTTGGGAGTGTTGGTGGATAGGGAATTGAAGTTTAGGGGGCACATTGCAAAAGTGACTAAAACAGCTCACCAAATCACTTGGCTTCTGAAAAATACTTTAACATGCAGAGACAAACAAGTTGTTGTTCCTCTGTATCGAGCCTTGATAAGACCCCATCTGGACTTCTGTGCCCAGTTGTGGGCACCAGGGTTTCTTCGTGATGGGGAGGAAGTGGAGAGGATCCAGAGACGAGTGACCAAGATGATAGCAGGTCTGTGGAATGAACCTTATGAGAATAGGTTGAAGATTTGTGGGTTGCAGAAATTGGTCGATAGGCGAAGGAGGGGTGAAATGATTGAGACATTTAAATTACTGAAAGGTTTCTATAAGATTGATCCAGAAGATATTTTTGAAAATATGACTGGTGGTGGGAGGACTAGGGGTCATGCATGGAAGCTGGGCAAGAGCGTGGTTGACAAGGGTGTTAGAGCTAGGTTTTTTACTTGAAGAGTAGTGAATGAGTGGAATAAGCTTCCAGAGTCTGTTGTGGGTGCAACGACCGTGAATGAGTTCAAGGCAAGGTATGATAGATACTGTGTAAATGTCGAATAGTTGTTCTTGACATGATGTTAGGGCCTCCCGCGATGAGTCTGTTGACTCCTTGGAATTGCCCGGAACAATAATAATAATTATAATTATATATATATATATATATATGTAGCGTGTTCAGTGTGAACAGGAAAAAAGCTTACAGTCTTTAAAACTAAATAAAAAACAGTACTCAGCGTTGTAGTTTATTGATGAATAAAAATTATTTTGAATTAATGACTATCTGTAGTTTCGCTGTCCGATAATATTTCTTTGAAAATTGTGTACACCTTTGTAGATTTATTTTTAATTTATAACAGATTGAAGGTCTGTGGGCTTCAAAAACTAGTTGATAGACGTAGGAGAGGAGATATGATAGAGGCATATAAATTATTAAAAGGGTTTTATAGGATTGATACTGATAAGTTTTTTAAGACCAGTGCAGGAAGGGAGAGAACGAGGGGTCATCCTTGGAGATTGTGTAATTAACAATTGTGTGGTTAACAAGGGTGTTAGGACTCGATTTTTTGGCTCGAGGGTTGTAAATGGATGGAATGCGTTGCCAGAGGTGGTTGTGAATGCTTCATCTGCGAATGAGTTTAAGGGGAAGTATGACAGGTATTGCGTGAATAACGGTTAGTATGTCAATGTTGGCTCTCCCGCGATGAAGACACCTTATATAATAATAATAATAATAATAATAATAATAATAATAATAATAATAATAATAATAATAATAATAATAATAATAATAATAATAATAATAATAATAATAATAATAATAATAATAATAATAATAATAATAATAATAATAATAATAATAATAATAATAATAATAATAATAATAATAATAATAATAATAATAATAATAATAATAATAATAATAATAATAATAATAATAATAATAATAATAATAATAATAATAATAATAATAATAATAATAATAATAATAATAATAATAATAATAATAATAATAATAATAATAATAATAATAATAATAATAATAATAATAATAATAATAATAATAATAATAATAATAATAATAATAATAATAATAATAATAATAATAATAATAATAATAATAATAATAATAATAATAATAATAATAATAATAATAATAATAATAATAATAATAATAATAATAATAATAATAATAATAATAATAATAATAATAATAATAATAATAATAATAATAATAATAATAATAATAATAATAATAATAATAATAATAATAATAATAATAATAATAATAATAATAATAATAATAATAATAATAATAATAATAATAATAATAATAATAATAATAATAATAATAATAATAATAATAATAATAATAATAATAATAATAATAATAATAATAATAATAATAATAATAATAATAATAATAATAATAATAATAATAATAATAATAATAATAATAATAATAATAATAATAATAATAATAATAATAATAATAATAATAATAATAATAATAATAATAATAATAATAATAATAATAATAATAATAATAATAATAATAATAATAATAATAATAATAATAATAATAATAATAATAATAATAATAATAATAATAATAATAATAATAATAATAATAATAATAATAATAATAATAATAATAATAATAATAATAATAATAATAATAATAATAATAATAATAATAATAATAATAATAATAATAATAATAATAATACCCATGTAAGGAACCTGATAATTATTTTCTTCGTGGTTTCGCTACAATAATCTTCATCTCTGTCTTTTGTATTTGATATTCCACATTTTTAGGTGAGTTTATATGTTTTACTAAGATTTAATTTAATTTTAATACCCTGTTTCTACTAAAAATCAGTGTCATAATTAATAATATTTGAACAAAGAAAGAGCATTTTTACCTCACCAAATATTTTCCCAAAGGCTTTGTTTGTAATCTACTATACACAGTATTAGCAAAGTTTCTAAAACCTTACGAATTATATTTCTACATCATAACATGCCTTAGTTAAACATATTGTCCGATGACAATCATTGGAAATCATATCAGCTCAATTATTATTATTAATAATAAGAATTGGGGTATTTTGATTTTCCCACATTACACTGAAAATTAGCTTTTACTTATATCAGTTCACTCACTTTTAACTTTGGTTTTATACATATATTTTTGTAATGTATCTATTTTGTGTTTTTTATCATTATTATTTACCATTTTCCGAAATAATGAAACACAATGTACGAAAGTATAAATAACTGTTACTGCTGGTTAATCTAAAATGCGCATGCGCAAGTTTTACATGACATCTGGAAATATAACTGATTATGGCTTTAAAGTAACAAAAATCTGTCACATGAATAATGTATTTATTATTTCCTTTTTGTTTTTCTAGCAGTACGTCCCAATTAATCTTCGTTTTCTGAAGTTGTCAAGGATATTTTAAACAGTGGCTTTGTCGTCGATGCGTAATAAGTGGAGAGATACTTAGATAACATATTGAAAACAATGAAACCATTTTGTTGCTGGGAGACCAATCAAAAAGAAGAAAAAAAAAACGAGGAAAAACTGTATTAAAATAAAAGTAAAATTTAATGATCTGTTAGAGGAAAGAAATCTTATTTTAAATTCTCTTGCTCCGTGACAAAGGTTAAAGGTAATGTTTACAACTTTATGGGATTTTATTTTTGTTTTAACTGTAATTCATATTTACATTTAAATATAATTTAAATGTAAATTATATTTAAATGTAAATTTTTAGATGTATATTTTTACAGCTCGATATACCAAGTGGGACCATAAAACAAATAAAGAAATTTTACAATCTCCGAATGTAAAACCAATTAATTATTACATAAGTAGATATAAACAAAAATGTATAGAACATTTAAATTGAATGGACAATAGTAGAAAACCAAAATTACTGTACAGGTGTAAAATAAATAGAAAAAGAAGAATTAGAATAATAATAATAATAATAATAATAATAATAATAATAATAATAATAATAATAATAATAATAATAATAATAATAAAACTGGCGTCCAGTGCGCGGTACTATTTATATATTTCATCACTTGTATCGCACATCCAAAAACAATAAGGCTTACGCACATCTCTGTTGAAAATACTCATTTTAAATGCACGGATTTTCAACTCAGTTTACCTTTCTGTTTTTACTAATAATGAACTTTATTAGTAAAAATAGATCAGAAGATGCTACCAATACACTAAATAAATGTATTACTGACGAACTGCGAAGAATTAAAATTAACTTATCGACGATCGCTACCACTTAACAAATGCGTAGTCATAAAGGAATCAAGTTTGTTTCAACAGACACTGAGTGAAAGAGGGCGCTACAGTTCTGATAGGTGATGGAAAAGCCTACTAGCTAATGTATAAAATATAACTTTAATAATCATGAAGTTTTACCTATATTGTAGAAATTATTTATTGTGTGAACATAACTTTGCAGTTATGTATAGTTTCTGAAGTGTCAAAAATATTCACTTAATCGTTCCCCTCTTTTTAAAGCTAGAGAAGCTATCAGATTTCTGTATTAATAACATTTGAAAATAAATTTTAAATAAATGTTAAATAAATTTTACATTTTAATAAATTACCAAATTAGTTAATAGTCTAATTTTATCGTATTATTGCTTAAGGGGCTTTTTTTCTGTCAAGTGATATTTTTTTCTTTATTTCTACTCCATCCAGGATGTAGTGGAATAAAGCTCAGTTGTTATAGCTGCCCTAATTAATTTTTTAAATAATTATTTTTGTTATACACAAGTGGACACTCACAATCTGAAACAGAGCACTTATATGGCAATAGAAGAGTAGGTGGGAATATTTATTTACTGGCAAAAGTATGAAGATAGGCCAGGAAGAAGGTAAAACAATTCGACAGGTTTAAGCCTGAATCCAGATCCAGCCTCTGAATATTTCACTAGTCAGGAATTTTGTCTGGCACACTCGATCTATAATTCTCAGGCTTAATATCTTAATAGACGTCACAATTTTTAGGTACATTCAATTGACTTATGGGGATGTTGTTTCAAATACGCAACAATTGGATGAATTCCAATATTTTTGCTGTCTTAAATCCAGATTCCTGATATCAGTTCATAGATTCTTTCCCGTTATTTTTTCTCAGCCGCCCATCTAGGACGTACTAGAAGAGCACGAGCAGTTTATAGGCAGTAGTGCACTGGCCTGCTTTGGCTATAATTCCAACCAACGAAACGTAGACTACCGTTGAGCCAATACCCTCCATTGGAATCTCTTGTGGGCCTATTACTTCCTGATGTGTTGACTTTCTGTGTTAAAAACTACCATGTCCGTAGACCAGCTAACACCTTCAGTTAAAAAAAAAAAAAAAAGCAAAAAGCTCTTTTATTTCAAAGAAATTTTATCATGTCAGCTAATCGAATCCACACATTTTCAACTAATGAGCTCATGCCACGAAATCCTTCCATCCGCGATAAGAAAGTGCTCTTATTGATTACTAATGTCCTGGAAAAAACAGTTAAGGAGGAGGGTCGGTAAAAGAATCCCAGGCAATACAGAGAAAGAGAGAAACCCGAGATGCTTTTCGCCTACAACACGAAGCATCACAATTGCTGACTCGTTTCCTTTTCGCGTGAAACAACATTTAAAAAAAAATCTTCAAATGGAACATTAGACACTGGGGAATATGTTGCATTTGAAATTCTTTCCATATAAAATCCCCTGGTAACTATGAAAATGTATTTTAAAAAAGAAGAAACAGAAATGTTCCAACACGCAGTTTATTTCTTCAGCAGTGAAAATTATAGAAGGAAATTTTCTTATTCATAAGTAGAAATCTTTAATAAGGAAGTGCAGTGTGATGTCACTGAAGTTGTAAAACTCGGCATTACAACACGACTCGCTTGATCTAGTGAACCCGACGGCAAGATTGACTAGCGTCTGACTGTATGTCTGTCGTGCTGCGTTTGTAGATAAATGGCACTAAATTCTTGTTGGAAATATTATCGAGGGCCCACGGAACCATACAAAGTATTACTTGATCAATTCTTCAAACTTAGTTGTGGTGGGAAGTTTACTCGGCATACTGACTTTTTTATTTTTTTGCAGTCAATCTTACCCATGAAAGATTGGAATCCTGTCATACATTAGAACCACGGGTTGCTAAGGGAAGTGGTGCACAGAGTATGTTCCTAGTTTGCATATCGAAGGCCACTCCAGGTCTCCGATAAGCAGATCTGAATATCTTTAGGTGGTAAAAGATTTTACCACCTAAAGACATTCCCAAACACTCATGCAGGCAGTGAGATTCCAACCTATGTCCTGTTGGTCCTGAGTTAGCATTTTTTAAAGTCACAACGTACCACATTCATTCATATTTAATAATGGAATACATAAACAAGAATTATTAACTAAAATTTCCGTATTTTTTATTTCAGTATACTGCTATCTCGTCATGGAAATATTTAAAACAAATCATATATAATCTTAATCACTACTTCGAGAAAGTTGATCCGAAGAAAATATTTCTAATGGCTTTACGCATCTGTAGGAACGTAAAAATGAGTCATAACTGGACAAAGAATGAAGTTATGCAAGAGATTTTATTTCTTTTTCACCTTATGTAGACATCGACATCAGTAAAAAAAAAAAAGTAACAACTAAAGACCGGAACCCAAATAAAAATAACCTAACCTCCACCCAGAACTAATTTACAACATTCTTCCATCATGTCTTAACAGAAGGAATCCGTTAGTCTTTAGTTTTGTATTTCCAGTCACAGACACATTTTGGTCTCCCGGGCGCACTTTTTCACTCATATTTCACATGTATGGGACACTCGAAATCTACGGGCACGCGATAAATCTTTGCTCCCCGGAGGCAAGCATCGTCCAGATGGCAGTGGTTTCCATATGGAAGTGTATAGAAAGAAAAAGCTGCATGGTGTCAACTGTTATGACCTCTGAACCTCAACGTTGTATATAAGATACTTTGGTGGAACCAAACGGGAAGGATGACTACGAAATAAATGGAGCGTATCCCATCACCTAAGTGTCATAAAAAGACTGATATTTATGTTGCGTGAAATTAAAGACCCACGGGGTGAGATAATATTATCACCGGCTTTCTGTAAGTTGCACTGTTTTCAGTTAAATACATGAGTAATACTAGTGAAGTAGATGGCTTGGCATTATTCTATACAGGCACCTCGTTTTTTATGTCATTTTTTTATTGTTAAAATTAATCTAATAATAATAGTAATGGTTCAGTGATTTCTTAGAAATCATTTGATCAGGCCGGAAAAAGCAGTCAATGTCTAGATAAATTTTTACACCCTTATCTTTTCATGTGTACAACTTACTCCTGAAGACATTCTGGTTAGGTCTGATTATGAGGGGAGAACATCAAGAATATACGCATAATTGGGACAAACATTTTTTTCGGCCACCATAACAGTACATAAAAAGCTGTAATATGCTATATGCCCTTTGAGGATTACGAAATGATGATATAACGTTATGTTTTGGCAGCATACATCTTAGTATTAATAATAAAAATTGCAGTACACCATTACCTGAGTATAACGACAGTTTGTTCACACCAGAAATTCATAAACGTTATTTTCAAGATGACTTCTATTTTCGTCCGAGTTGGAAACATTGAACAATATTTACTCGGTAGATATTTTCAACGCAGAACGCTACTGTTGCAAACGGTAAAGTTTAACGCTTTTTATATTCCCCATTGTCTGATACATAGAAAACATTGGTAGGAAAAAAATTTACGAGCATTTAGCTCGCCCTGTAAGGGTAAAGGGGTTAAACGACATCATTGGATATTAGAATGGCTTTAGTTCTTCTGTGCTTGTAGAGGTCGCTTTCGCCGTAGTCTGCAGCTTGTTGTATCAACTGATTAGGGTGCGTAGCCACTTTTGCAAAGAACTTTACTGCTAGAGAGCGAAGGAATGACGAGATAGATGGGATATTTGTGTCCCGGTGAATCTGATCATTTTTGACGAACCATGTAGCATTTAGTATCATTCGTTGTTTTGCACTCGTTGAAATTTAAGTATGTTGACATTGGGGGTATGGCTCCAAGCTAGAGAGGCATAGGTAATTATAGGACGAATCACCATCTGATAGAGTAATAGTTTGTTCCTTCTGTTTAATTTACTGTCTATTAATCAAGGGGTAGAGTTGAGCGATAGTTTTAGATACTTTTACACAGATGTTCTTGATATGGTTGTTGAAGCACAATCTTTTGTCTAGTAGTAGTATTCCGAGGTATTTGGCTTCTATTTGTCATGGAATTTTGGTATCAAATAGAAACGATGTCCCCTTTGGGAGATGTTAATCTTCTAGTGAGGAGTATGGTTGCAATTTTTTGAGGGTTTACTTGTACCCTCCAGTATGAAAACTATTTTTCAGGCTTTAAAATGCTATGTTGTAGTTTTTTTGTTACAAGGTGAGGACGGAGTGATCTAGCTAATAATGTCGTGTCATTTGCATAAAGGGCGATGATGGAAGACATGCGATTCTGTCGGTTATCTGCCATGTGGATTGCGAACAATATCGGAGCTAGTAAGGATCCTTGTGGAACTCCTGTCAAAATTCTACGTTTGGTTGAGATAGTTTCTCAACCCAACGTAGAATTCCCTGCATTTTTCTGTTCATGAGATATGATCTGATTATCATAGTGCCAAAGCCTTTGCGATGTTAAAGAACACGGCACCGGTGTGTTGTTTCCAGTTGTATCTCGTAGTGATGTATTCAGTTAAACGATGAATTTGTTGGATGATACTATGGCTTCGGCGAAAGCCAAATAGTTCACACTGTATGATGTTTAATTTGTCAACTGATTCTTGAAGTCTGGAGAGGATAATTTTTTTGGATTTTACCTAGATTTGATAGTAAGCTGATGGGGCGATAATTTTGAGGTAAATGTGGATCTAGCTAAAGCTTTGCCTAGATTGTGAACTGGAATAATGTCAGCAATTTTCTAAGAGGGAGGGAAATACTACATTATGAGGATTGCATTTATAATGTTGACAAGATGCACTATAGCTTTTGACAAGCTACACTATAGCTTTGTGGGGTAATAATTTGATAACTTTGTTTGTGATGCCATCAAGACCTGAAGCTTTTTTTATTCTCTAGATACTTGACGTTAATTATTTCTATTGGTGAAGTAGGAGTGATCAGGTTTGAATTATTGTCAAGTTATTTTAGTGTGCGTCTAACATGGCGATGACCCTTACCCTCGTATATATATATGATTGATGTTTAAGTTTTCATATGTAGGACTGCACTGTATTTCCAAATTACTTGCTCTAGCTTCTGTTTTTTCAGCATCAGTGTGTACGGACTCTGATCTGACTGGAGAGGGGGAGGGATTTACGTTTGTTTCTGAGATTTTTGAAGAATTTCCATATGGAATGATTTGTAGGGTTAAGGGATGATAATTTATTTTCCATCTGCTGGTTTTTATGATTTTTGAGAGCTTCTCTGACTGACTGAAATGCTAAATTTGTTGAGGAGGTTTATATATATATATATATATATCTTGTGGAGCATGTGTGTGATGATATCTTTTCCTTGCTTCATTGTTGTCTCTAATTTTATTCATGATATCTTCTGGGAGACGGTTAGGTTTATAAATAGTTGTAGTTTTGGTGACTGTTGTTAGGGCTTTATTAATTTGATTGGTGAGATTTTCTATTACTTGCTTTAGCAATTTCTTCCTTTGATTTTATGTTGGGTACAAGGCAGATGCATTCGGGTAGTACTTTGATATTTTTTCTCAAGCTATGAAAGAGTGAAAGGGAGATACTCGTAGTTGTTCTTGATTGCCTAATTTAAGTAAAATCAGGTTGTAGTCTGAGGATAACTCATTCAGTTATTGAACGTTATACTGATATTTAACATTCTGTAGAATTACAATATCTAGGACATCAGATCTAGCAATAGGACTGTGGTGAGTTGGCTCAGTAGGCTCAGTCACTACAGAATAATTTGACCTATGAAATTGAATAGATTGCGACCGTTTTTGTTGATTGCTTTACTATTCAAAGCTGGATGTTTTGAATTCAGATCCCCAGCGATGATGACGGACTCCCTTGTGCTTCTAAATCAGCCCACAGCAAAGTTCTTGTTGGTGAGCTGTAAACAGCATACTGATTGTAAACAACACAGCTGATGTATTCTTCAATGCCTATAATCTCTAAATTTGTTGTTGATGAATTGGTTATTGAATTGCGCTTAATGTAGTTTTTGATAAAAATGGCAGTGATCTGTAATCCAGTCTGTCATTTGTGTAGAGCAGGTATCCTCTCAATTCCGGATCATCTGCAGGTCATCGTAGATTTTCAAAATTTGGAGACAATGTGACAAACAAGTATTGCACAAATGAATTATATATAATAATGTTCATTATATATAATTGTATATATGTGTATCTGTTTATATATTTGCATGTGTCATATTTCCACATTCCGTGAAAGAAAATAAATTCTAGATTAAAAAAAAAAAAAAAAAAAGAAAGAGCGGAAAGCGTGTAGACTTATTTATACTAAGTACATTATGATCTGTTATGTTTTTTTTTAACTTAAATTTCGTTCATTTGAAATGTTTACCCTCTGAAAATTAATCAAACGTAGCATCTTTTCCTGACTTATATTAGTAAACGAATTTATTTTGATATAATACATTTGTGCAATACTTTTTTTGTCACATTGTCTCCAAAATTTTGAGAACTTCAGGGTTCTTGCATACTCTTTCTCCGCTTGCGATAATATTGAATGTAGTTTTTAATTTTAGAAATATTATTTAAACATAATATGCAAACAGATTTAAAAAATACAAATCATTGATATTATCCAAATATAATTAGAAGATGTTTCTATGAAATTAGAAAGCTGTGAGTTTGAATCCCAATAGGCCGTAGGCTCGAATCTCGCCGTGGATATAGATTTTTTAAATATTGTTTGAATGCAGACGATTTTTATTTATCCGTCTAAAGTATCACGGTTCTTAAAATAAAAATATCCTGTTTGGTCTTTAGAGCAAGATTTCTGAATAATTTAACCCTTATTTCAACCTTTTAACCCTAGCACTATAATTTGCAACGTTTTTTGGGTGGCACTGACAAAAAAAAAAAAGTTATCTAATTTTCTTACCGTCAGACATAGTTCTTTTAGGTTTTCACTGACATCTTGCACAGGGACCCAAAATATTACAATTTTATATCCCCCCCCCCCAGCAAGGGAGCTGTCGAAAAACTTATAACACAACAATGACATGGACTTTTTTCCCTCCTCTTTCCTCTTTCTCCTTAACCGCAAGTGGTTACAGAGGAAACAGGAAACTTTTTGATGTGTCTCTTGAACAATGGTAGAGAGAACGAATAGGAGAATGACAACTTGGTTTTTCGGTAAATTTCAAGCTGAACTATCCGCAGCATCGATGCACAGGGCGATTCCACACCTCTGACAAATTTTAACGACTTCTCCACTATAAGGTCCCAATAAACATGAGTCTGGAAACCTCACATTTCCGAGATATACTTCGTTGCAGCTGATATAATGGGAGATGATTTGCCCTGATCATCTATACAGAGTTGGTAGAAAAGACCCAGCTTTATTTTTGGGATGATATTAATATAGCGCCATTGGTATCTAGAAGTGCAGAAGTTGCATCCAATAGCTTGACGAAAGTCTAGAAGGCTAAATTTTGAGCAGAGGTAAATTTTTGCATTCGACTCTCTGAAAGTTGGATTCGAAGTCTGTTTATTTATTTATTATTTTACAGATATTGCAGTCCGCAGTGTAAGCTGAGCGCGAAACTGGAGCTTTTAACATGCACCATTAGAAATAGCTGAATTTTTATCTTGGACTGCATTCACAAGGTTTTAAGTTAAAAGGTTTTTCGGTGGAATGAACGTGTTCATTCCAGCGATGAATACTCGAGGTATTTGATTAGGGCAGGTGTTCGTATTGAGAGCGCGTAAGCAGTAATTAGATCATGGAAAGGACGAGTAAACAGGTATCCCATTGGTGATGTCCTGGTGCAAAAGGATACGAGACGGATAATTGCTGGATGATGGATGTTCCATAGAAAATAAGGCAGGGACAAATTATGGTCGGAGTTATCAAGAGGAGAGTTGACATCCGCAGTATATTGGAAAGGAGTTTACCATCCAGAGTAGTGAAAAGATGGCGAGGGTCATCTGATATTCTAATGGATAAATGGACAGTTTGTATTATATCATTACTAAAAGTAAGGATTTCAACATCTTTTCTTAATTCCGTTTGATCAGCGAAATAAGAGAAGGAAGATAGTTTGAGTTGTTAAGTCTCATTGGAAAATACCCGATTGCTTGAACATTAGACTGCAGGATATCAAGTTTCAAAAATAAACAATTAAACTGATCAGAATGCTTATTAGAATTTTAAGAGCGACGGATAACAAAGGAATGCAAAGAAGTATGGCTTGAAATTTTTGTCATGTTAAATCAAAACGATAGAAGGGGGGGGGGGATTCAAGATTTGGTATTCTGTAACATGGGATTCAGACCTCACGCTTTTTATTGATTTTTGATGTTTTCTTTGTGGAATATTTTTTCTAATCCACAATGTGAGTGTGTTTTTAAACGCAACTGTCATGATTAGTGATGTAATAACGTAAAAAAAAAATTCCAAAGCAGAGACGTAGTATAGAGATGAAAGTCCAATGAGAATATTTTCTGCACAGGAAGTACCCATCATTCCGTGCAAACTACTGTACTTACATTCATATACTGCCTGTCACTATATTTCTTGCTGATTGGAGGCCCTCTGATGCATTACCATCAGTTTCTGTCCTGTGCCTATCTAGCGACCGGCCTAATGAACCTTTTACTGCCTTACCGCCGAGTGGATGAGATACGTATACTTATAAGGGATGTCACCCACACCACATCTAAGAAAAGGGGAAAAAACACCAGACTGAGCTCTGGAGACGTGACAGCAACTTCAGGTCTCCGATAAGTAGGTGGTGTTTCAGCTGAAACATCTAATGTATGAGTGAATTTTCAGTATCTAGTAGTGATCAATTTACACACATACATATAATCTTACCACTTTTTTTACGTAACAATCAAATAAAAAGAACAAAGAGGAAAATCCGCAGTGCCCTCTAGTAATGTTTTTTTATTAACTTAAATCATTTTAATTGTCAATTTTTTATCCTTGCAAGTCTACTTCACAATCCCAGCTTTATTTGTACAAATAATAACCATTTAATATAAAATAATAATAATCTATAATAATTTGCTGTAAACTAAATATTTCGAAGAAATATAATAATTATTCTTTGGATAAGAGCATTTTTCTTATTAAATAACAATTTATTCATAGAAGCTTAATATTTTAATAATTTAAAAAATATTTGAAATTGTAATGTAGATAGCAATTGTGCAGGAAGATCAATCGACCGTGAGATGCGGTGATTGATTTATTCAATCCAATGCCCTTGGAGGGTAATGGATGGCAATGCTGTAGCCAATGAAGTTCTAACTGAGGCTCGGCTATTGCTGTTACCCTCCTGCAATGATCAGAGCTTTAATTTAATAGCTCATAACACCTTATCCCTACACTGTCCTCTACAGATACAGATATAACGGGAAAGATGAAAAGCATTCTTGCTTTGCCCCTTTAAGCCAGTCCTTATAAGGACTTTTAAGCAGTTGTGCATACATTGAATGAGATTTCATTCTGTTTAAAAGTTAAAAAAAAAAAAGACTGATGTTATTCAAACTCGTCAGATTCCTAAACTATGTACTTGTGCATATATTGCTTCTGTCATCAGAGAATTTAAAGCTGTGCTCTTAATAGAAATTGTACCCCCAGTTTCGGGTCAAAATGAAAATCAGCAGGTGCACAATAAAAGTTTTGATTCTGTTTCTAAAGGTCGGCGGGCATTTATTTCATTCCGATTTCACACAGTCATCATTCGTCAGACCTGTGTCATCCATTTCATTATTCTGTGCACTTTTGGTACGTCAACTACCACAAGAAGAAAGAACGGGGGGGGTAGAAAGAACGGTTATTTCTTTTGGCACTCCTCTTGCCTTTGAAACACACATCTGCCTAAATCGTGCCCGAAAGGGAGAACTAAAGAACCGCTTGGGTGGGGTGGGGAGAAGAAAAGGATGAGAGTGATCAATCATTAATCTTAGGCTCTGTTACTTGACCTACTTCCCCTACTCTTGTGACACCAGCATTAGCAATGATGGATCAATGTAATTAGGTCCTTGGAGTAAAAAAAAAACAACAACAACAATTTCCAGATCTAGACACAAAGTTACAGAAGGAGGTCAATTGGTCGGGCGCTCCTAAAGTTTGCATGAAATTGACGAATAATCAATAAACAGGTGAAGACAAGAATCGAGTGTGAAATCACCGAATACACTCGAGCACTAATTTCTGTTAAGGTCTAGCTGGAGCTACTTCTGTTACGCAATATTTGTGTAAAAGTCGCAAATGAGATATAGAAAGATCTATTTTACTGGATTATCTCCTTTTAAGGTACTGGTTTCAAAAATGAGTGACTTATTGCTTTTATGATAATGAAAATAAATCGATAGTAAATCAAATTAAGTTCGATAAACTGGATCATGAAGTAGATAGCATTTAGAGGAAAAAAAACCGTAATGACTGCTTATCTACAGTATTTTTTATACTTCGATATCAATGACTGACAATTATTCCTTTAGTTCTTTATACTAAGGGAAGGAGAGAGGGGGAGGATATCATAGAATTCAGCATTGCTCAGAAACACAAAATATAAATAGGCAATGTTAACAGATGTGTGATGACAAAAGACTGACAGAGAAATCTGCGAGGCTGTTAAAATCTTATTCAACTGCGTACATTTGAATATAAATCCCAGCATTAATATATTAAAATGTTTCCT
Organism: Typopeltis vanoorti; assembly: GCF_054136105.1. NCBI lineage: Eukaryota > Metazoa > Arthropoda > Arachnida > Uropygi > Thelyphonidae > Typopeltis > Typopeltis vanoorti. Next base: position 142,757,796 of record NC_143550.1, read on the forward strand.
ATCTATGGTCTATCAAATAAGCAAAAAATGGCATGCTAAACGTGCACAGCTAATTTGAAGCTCTTTAATTAAAGCATTTTAATTTATATCAAATTAATAGGTGTTTGCCGCTATAAAATAAGAACAATGGTGTGAACTACTAGTTCACAGTATTGAAGCTCGAAACGCTATACGGTGTACAGAGAGCTCAGCGAAAACCACGGAAGTGATACGTGGATCATCTAAAAACTGCCAGGCTAATTAAAAAGGTTGTGCCGGGAGGGGGGGGGGGAAATCATCGTTATTTCACTATAAAATACAACAACCGAAAGCAATTCAATCAGATTTTCTTTAAAAATATTATTACTCTTTTAAAACGGCAATCACTGTGCTAAATTATATCTATAATTCATTTCATGACTCGCTTGTAGCTCTATATTAAGGTTTAAATTATGCTCTACATACAATCTTGTGATTATAGAACACAATGCTATCTATTGACACAGAACAACAACAAGAACATCAGATAGCCATCACCATCCTCTCAACATACAGCACCTTTTCTTAATAATTATCTCGCCTTTTATATACCGTAGATGTTATCTCTCCCTCTTGGTAACCAAGACCATAGTAATCTCGTCCAAGTTCCTTTTTCAATAGAATGTCCTTCACCCAACCACTCTTAGTCTCGTGAACATTGGTACTATACTACGATGATGCCCAATGGGATGATTTCCATGATCTATAGTCTTATTTTCATGATATGATTACCATATTACCTCCTCGAATAATTTCTCCTCAGCAGATGACAGAATAACTGAGATAATTCTTTCTGAAATGAAGGCTTTATCCTACCTAGAACTTTCCAACCACTATCGAAACCATGGATCGCCAGCGTGTGCGTTTTGGGTTCAAAAATACTTGCAGATTTTTTAATTTTTTTTTATGATTTTCTTTTTATTGGCAGTTTTGATTTCAAATGATAAAAACAATATTTTTCCATTGTTCGCTGTAATTAATTAAGTTTTGCGTATATATAACTGGATTTTGATTTATCTGATTTTATGTATTCGACTGTTATAATATTGAATGTCATTATACAAGAATGTGATTACGGAACACACCTTTTGATCACTGTATGCGATCATTCTTTTTTTTTTTTTTTATCTTTATATCATTTATGGCAAGAAAAACAGTGCCACATTTGGAATGCGAAAGAAGTTGCTTTTTTTAAAAAAAAAAGTTTGAGATCTTGATCACACAATTTATCCAGCTATAAGTTGAATAAAGTTGTTCATTCTGATTCTTGCTGTTAATATTTCATTTTATTAACAAGAACAGAAAACTTTAAGAACCCCTCTTATGTTTATAAATATCTACCATTTAGTTCGAATTTACGGAATGGACTTTGAACTTATTGACAGATTTCGACAACTTACAAATTCTTCGAACTTGTGAATTCTTCCCTCCCTGTCAAGAAGAGAATGCAATAAAGAAATTAGAACTAACCAACAAAGACTTATTATTAATTATAAGGACTGGCTTAAAGGGGCGAAGCAATATTGCTTTTCATATTCCCCGTTGTCTGTAGAGGACAGTGTAAGGATAAGGTGTTATTGAGCTATAAAGCTCTGATCATGGCAGGAGGGTAACAGCAATAGCCGAGCCTCAGTTAGAATTTCATTGGCTACAGCATTGCCATCCATTACCCTCCAAGGGTACCAATTTTAGTACGACATGCATTAGCTACATTGGTGCTATTCTTATCCCGGCAACCACACGGGGATCCAACAAAGACGAATTGGCAGTATTTTATTTATAATACACTGAAGGAGGATGTTAAAAGATGTTACAATTTTTGATAATAGTATTGTTAATATTGTTAGAATTTTAGAAAAACAATTTTAAATATTAAAATAATATTAATGTTAAATCAGTATTTAATATTCAGTACTTAATTATAGTTCGGATTTTTTTTTAATGTGAAAAGGAGTGGGTGAGGGTGATTGCTTGACTTTGTTATGAATGCTTAGAGTGTGAAAGAATTTAAGCTTCAGTGTAATGATATGTTGCAGGCAGGATTTTCCGTGATAAGTATGTGGACTTTTGTAAATATATGTACTCTTTTTGCTAATGTAATGTATACTTATGAAATGTACATAATTGTCAATAGTAAATCCCTTTTTCTCTCTCTCTCTCGATGAGTATTTAACTCCAAAAGAGTTAATGCAGTAGTAGTAGTAGTAGTAGTAATAATAATAATAATAATAATAATAATAATAATAATAATAATAATAATAATAATAAATAAATAAAATCTACTAACGCCTTTTATTATTCTATAAGGAATATGCGATATCGTTTTAGCCCTAAGTTTTGGACCACTGAAGACTGAGGGGAGGGGGGGATGTTAAAATTTTGTCATATTTTTGCTATAAATAAGTAAAATTTCCAGCTCTGAGTAAGAATGTTTTAACTCGACAAATACTGCAGGATTGAAGTACGTACAGTAACACCCCGCTATACGACTCTAGGCTTTATGTCGATCCGCTCATACGACGCTTTCAATTATGACCAATGTCCATTTATACGACGACGGGTTCATACGACGTTTTTAGCGACATTACGTTCCCACGAATCAACCAATGCTCAGTTTGCCTGAACTGTTTGTTTCCAACATCGTTTGCTGTGCGTCTCTGTGTTTGGGTGAGACTCAGCAAGCAACATATTTTATTGTTGTTAATAATGGTGAATAAAATTCAAAGTAAGAGTGTCGTTACTATTACATTACGTACTAAGATTAAAAGTATTAAATTTACTAACAATATGGCGTATCAAACACTGACATAGGCTGCAGGCTAAACTTACCTCGCACGATTTTGCGAGGTAAGTTTAGCCTGCACCATCCGTGTTATTATTTAAAAACAAAAATAAAGTTGAAAGTTCTACAGTTATTCGTAAACGTGACAATCTTATTGTTGAAACGGGAAAACTTTTAATAGTGTAAATTAGTGACCAAATTGGTTGTCATGTTCGGAATAACTTTTATGTTTGCGAACATTATTCTAAATTTTTCGGTTCAGTAACTGACATGAATTAATACTTTAAGTAATTTAAGCACATATACGATGACTGCTTTAAACGTTATTAAACCGCTACAGGCATCTACAACACACACACACACACACACACACACACACACACACACACACACACACACACACACACACACACACACACACACACACACACACACACACACACACACACACACACACACACACACACACACAGAGAGAGAGAGAGAGAGAGAGAGAGAGAGAGAGAGAGAAAGGCAGTGATTCAGTATACGACGAAATTCACTATACGATAGTCTGTAGCCTAACGTGTCGTATGACTGGGGATGTGTATATATATTTACCTAGTTAGGTGCATATAGGAAAAGAGCAAATTTCATATTGAATGTTTTAGATTTCGTATAGTGCGTTATTCGATTGTTTTGATAGTGAAATATTGGAACTATCCTGCATTATTTTGTAAATATTCAAAATTTAAACAAGAAAAGATTACATGTCAGAATATTTTTCGAGCATTAGTGTAGTACATTATTCATCTGTTTTGTTTCATAGCACTTTTGGTCAGTAGTGAGATATTGTGAACATCTATCTCACTCAAAGTATACGTAATTTCATAAATAGGCAATGAATCCAGATATCAGATGAACGAGTAGGCCAATGAAGCAATCTGTTGTTAGTCGACTAGCATTCAAAAATCAAATGTACACGTGTATAAAAATATTTTCTAGACCATTACAGAGACCTCGATAAAGACCTGCATTGGCTGTTGCAACCTGATTTCTGCTTTTCTAATAAAAAATAAATAATGTAAAAACAAAATAATAATCTTTCTTCTTCTTCTTCTTCTGCAGCTTCTCACACTTAAGTGGGGTCACTGTTGATAATGAGTCTCCTCCACACCTTCCTGTCTTGGGCTGTCACCACATCCAAGTTCTTCATCCTCAAGTCCTCTTCTACCAGCTCCCTCCATCTCTTCTTTGGCCGCCCACGCTTCCGCCTTCCTTGCACATCCATCTGCATGACCCTTCTTCCTACATATTCGTCCTCCCTCCTCATCACATGACCAAACCATCTCAACCTTGCCTCCTGTATTTTCGCTCCTAAGTTCGTAACTTTCACTGTTCCCCTGACATAGTCATTTCTCAGACGATCCTTTCTGGTCACACCGCACATCCACCTAAGCATTCTCATCTCTGCTACCTCCATCCTGCTGATGTTATTTTTCCTCAGGGCCACAGTTTCCATAGCATACATCACAGCTGGCCTCACTACTGTCCTATAGATTTTGCCTTTCAGATTGATCGGCACCCTCTTATCGCATAACACTCCAGCCATCTCCGTACAGTTCCTCCAACCCGCTTGTATCCTGCATCCCTTCTCAGCTCCTCCATCTTCTTCCACTGTTGAACCTAAGTATCAAGTCTCTCACCTTCCTGATGGCATTTCCTTCCAGCTCCAGATCTGTCTCCTGTCCGCCGCCCACTGTGCAACACATATACTCTGTCTTACTTCTGCTCAGTCTCATACCGCTCTTCCAGTACTTTTCTCCATCTTTCCAGTTTAGTTCCCACTTCTTCTCTTGAATCTGCACACAACAAGATGTCATCCGCATACAACATTGTCCAAGGCGCATCTTCTCTCACCTCCTCTGTTACCACCTCCATCACAATATTAAACAGAAACGGACTTAATGCTGACCCTTGATGCAAGCCAACTGTTACTCGAAAATTTTCTGTCTGTCCCAGACAGGTCCGAACACTTGTCTTCACATTTCTGTACATTTCCCGCAACAACCTGACATATTTCTCCGGCACCTTCTTCTCCCTCAGACACCTCCAGACTTCTTGCCTTGGCGCTCTATCGTATGCTTTCTCCAGATCAATAAATGCAAGATGTAGCTCCCTTTGTTTCTCTCTAAATACATCTAAAATATTCTACAAATATTAATCTAAAAAAATAAATAATAATACTTGGAAGTTGTTTTCCACTTGGTCATGCTACGAATTATATACTTGGTTTAATCCTTTATCCAAGTGTAAGCAAACAAAGTTTACGCCTGAAGTATCTTTCAGGAATGGGACAACTCGTGGCAAAGGTGGTATGACTTCATATCGCTTGCCTTAGTATCCCATAATACAAAGCACTCCCCACTCCCTTTCTGACGACGTTTATAATGCTCTGCATTAAGGGAAGGATCACTATCCAGACTGGTTTCGACCTTTATTGTGGTGGTCTCATCAATGGGAGCCAGACCTTGGTATCTCCACCTCTGGGTCTGGCTCCCGCTCATCAGACTTCAATAAAGGTCGAAACCGGTGTGGGTAATGAATGACCCTTCCCTTAATTCATAGTATTATATATGTCTGCAAGGAGATGTGCTTTGCATTATGGGATACTAAGGCAAGTGATGTGAAGTCATACCACCTTTACCGCGAGTTGCCCCAGTCCTGAAATTACTTCAGGCGCAAACTTCGTTTGCTTACACTTGGATAAAGGATTAAACCAAATAAAAATTTGGTTTAATAAAGTTTTTCGTCTTTCAAAAGAGACAACCACAAATTTGTGTTCCCCATTGATCACAAATATCTACGGAAATAGGATAATATTGGACGTGCGAATTAAGGACTGGTTCTCAGTGGCAATCTTCTCAAAGGTAGACAGTTTGATAAAACCTTATATTAATTAAAGATGCCAGCAATGAGTAATGAAGAAATGGTTCATCTAATGCCATATGGCGATTTTTTTTCTTGATGTTGTTAAGCAACCTTTCCTATAAACGGAAAATTGTTAGTTTGTTCAGAGAAGACTTACCATATGCACGATTCCAACCAGTCCTTCGGTGGACAAGTAGTGTTTAATGCCTGTGCCACCGAGGTCGGCTAGTTCATCGGGAATTTCGTTATTATGCAAAAAACGCGTGAGATAAAAATTAAAATTAAAAATATTTATCAGAGGGAAATCTCTCTCTATCCCCTTATCCGACCTATCCCTGCCAACAGTGCGTATAATGAACCTCAATTTTCTTGTTTTAAATAGCCCAACTCAGATATCATTCCCCTTTCCTGTCGTAAGCATGCATTCGAGTCACGAAGGCGTGACCACATTTCTGACCTTTCAATAATGAAGGCGCAAATATTTCATCTCACAAATGACCACTGAAAATCGCCTCTAAAACTACATACAGAATCCAGCATTGCAATCCACGAAGGCTATTGCCAATGTGTTTCGATCTAAACGTCAAAGGGTTTCACGTAGTCGTGATTAACTAAGCCACGCTACTAATGAATCCTCACACGAGGAAGGAAGTTATAAAATCTTCCGAAATGGAAATCGATGTGTGTTTGAAAGAAAAGATGAGTAGTTTTCTGTTCTCCGACCTTTAACTTAAAAATAAAGAATTAACACCTGCCAGGTTTTCGCTTTAGCCATTGTGTATTGCTTATTAATAGAAAAATATAAATCTTTCATTATTTTTGAAGCAAAGGATACTTTAAATCAGGAGTTAAAAATAATTGCGTCCCTATGGTAATTAGAATCTTAAAGTAAAATAATCATTATTATTATGATAGCATATTGATGACGTAATTGAACTACATCGCAGAACGTTTGGAATTAATAGTACTGCGCATCTAGTAAACTTAACTGGGTTGTCATGGAAACATTACGTCACATCCGTCTCTGCTGACACTTTTATATGGATATATTAAGACACTGAAAGTCATCTATTTCTTTTTTTGCATATTCATTTTAACTTATATACTAAAAGAATTAGTATAATTAACAAACGGCATTTATAAACATAAACACCAACTTCATTGGCATAGTAGATTTGGAAGTAATTCCACCAACATTGTATTGTAACATTTGTCATAACACAAATACGTTAATAGGGCTTTCAATAGTAATGATATGAAATATGACCTTAAATAGGATATGCCAATGGGAAAGAATTCATCTATTATCGTTGGAAATTCTCATCTCATTCTCTCCTTAACGTGTGAGGATCAATGGCCTCTCACGGCCAAGTAACTTGGCTTTATATGAACCTAATCAATGTTACGATTAGTCGTCTATTCCTATCCACATACTTTGCTATGTCTGCCAATTATGTGTGTTCTCTGGAACGAGCCTTCAGTACTCACTAGGTAGCGACAATGTCACTACCTAGTGAGAGTCGTCTGAGAATTCGTGCATCTAACATGATTATTTACCAAGTCGAATTTCTTTTATTCTTAGTATAAGAAAAAAGCTTTAGGCAAATGAATAAAATACCCACAATGCACAAAAATAGGTTTTTTAAACATTACTTTCAAACTTTAATGTTAATTCTACTATAGTAACAATTTATCTTGCCTTTCTAACAGACACGGAAAAATAGTATAAACACAAAATTTGTGTTTTAATTTTACTTTAAAAAATCCATTAACCGAATTCGTTTTCTCTCTCTCTCTCTCTCTCTCTCTCTCTCTCTTAGCGTAACGCGACTATCGTACCTCTGCTGTTTCTTGATCATTAGGCGGAGTGGCAGCTCAAAAACGTTTTCTTGACCTTACTGGCCTTCTTTTTTATTCTTCTTCCACCCTCTATTTTGCGGCATGGGTTCATTAGAAGACAGATTTGCGCGAAGCCTGTTATTTAGACTCTCCGAACAGCTGTCAACAGTAGAATTTTCTTCCTCCCCCACCCGGTAAATGGTGCAGCACCTAAAACATCGAAAAGTTTTCCTAATATCATAGATTCAATGCAAACAACGGAAGAGTAAATACCAAACACAAATGGTGTCATACCCAATGAAAGAATATGGGATCGAATCTTTGATTAGTTTCCACTTTTGAATTGACCCCACTTGCTCTGTAATAAGCAGTGTATATGAGTCATGACATTTTAAGAGCAGTTCCACACCCTTCAAAGTGGCACCTTTCTTCTCTAAACTACTCCCTCAATACCAAGAACATTTCGCTAAACTGTATACTTTGTTGAATTTTCAACTGATGGGCGCGATGTTGTATAACTTTTTTTTTTTTATGTAATCCTCTAAAAGAAAAAAAAAGCAATTTTTGATTCATATTCGCTGAGTTATATGATTCAAATTGCATTCTTCTCATAAACAAAGCAGACGAAAACGTATGATGCCCCTACCGGAAAAAATTTGAACTACCTAATACGACATTATTCGAAACACTATAATATTTATAATGTACTTTATTGTAACATTACTTAAGACGGATTTTTTTTTATCTCAAATGTCTATTAATACCGAAATATTTTATTCCATAATTTATAGCAATCATAATAAACCAATACGGATACGGTTTATTTATTAAGTCGTTCGCAATTAAAAACACTGAGTATATTTAAATTAAATGAAGAATTCCAATTTAATAAATTATTAGTGAGAACTGATATTAACAATTTTCTTAAATCTACAGAGAAATAATAAATATTATTACATCTATTATTTGCATTCGTGATTAACGATAAAAACGTATGTAAACATTTTAATATTTGTTATTTTCGCTGAAATTTATTCTATGTATAAATATAAAAAAAAAAAATAACTTCGGCATGAAATTATTCTAGGAAAGCATACATAATGAGAGCTAAATTATATAGCCTATTCCTTAAAATAAAATAGAAGAAAATAATGATAATAAACATTAAAATTCGTATGAAAATTACACAAAAAAATCTCGAATTATCTTTAAAATGTGATGCTCTATTATTCTAAAACATTTATAGTGGAGTTTAAGTAGAAACAGCCTTTATTTTAACAGCCACTGAATAAATTATGAATAATGTTAAGGTATGTGCGTTGCTGTATAGTTCGCAGCTTCAAAACAGTAGGTGGTCATCAAATTACAATCCTCTCCTACTGTTCGCTACTGCTATGCGCGTGCACACACACAGATTTGTTTGTCATCATTTATAACAGACATAAAAAGTTCCTAATTACCTAAGGAACAAAGCAAATGTTTTTGACTTCTGGACCAGTTCTCTCCTACAGTTATTCGGGAAGAATCCTCAAATCTAATAAGTGATAAACTGATTGTATTGTAATAGATTAACGAGGTCTTCCTTTATGTCCTCTTTTATACAACTATGGTAACACACAGGCCAGTACAAAAGCAACTATCATAAATAACTCGAGTATTCTTCTTTTAAATTAAAGCGATACGAATCCTATTACTTTACTTCCCCATTATTTACGATTCACCTTTGATCTTATGGTCATTAACCAGTTGGAAATTTACAGACGTAATAAAAGTAAAAATGTCTCACCACCTTACATTCATCTTGATTATGTCACTTCTCTCATAAATCAATGCAAAGCATCATAAAACCAAAACGGAAATCTTTAACGTCAATTACTTAAACTTTGACATTACTTTTAAGTATTGAATCCTCATTTCTAAAGTGAGAATTTCAATTGACACGAAAAGTACATTGTGTTTAGCCCACGAAGACCCGGATGTGATGATAAACCTTCTATTTATCCTTCACCTATTAGCACTTGGCACTGATTATATAAAAGAATTTGCTGAAAACTTGTCACGAAGTTTTCACGTAGCTTGTCACATCCTTTGATATATGGCAATGTTCTGTATTCGTACATCGTACCACTCTTCCGTTTTAAAAGACATGGACTATGGGATAGAATTTCAAATCATTGACCTTAACTTTAGGGAAATGCTTCAAACTTCTAACACAAAAATCGTATAATTTTTATTTAACATTATATACTTTGTATGATGAGAAAATAACCCTTATTGCAATAAAATTAGATATATATTCATGTAAATAAAATGATGAAATTAATATATAATATAATATTTATTTAAATATTATTTATAATAATGTTTTATTATAAATGAGCCAAGTGTTGACTGTCGCCTATTTTTTTCTTCTCACTCGACATCGCATTACAAACATTCCTTTTACTATTCCCTTAAAATCTCGCTCATTTTCTGATAAAATTTCTAGTAAATGGAACAATTGATTGAGACAAAAGGATAAAATCTTTATTATTAAAACTCTCTGAGGCATGCCTCGAAACACATTTTTTTTTTTACAAACTTAAAAGGTAGGAAGTACAGTCAATTTAATTCAGAAAAGTTCTCAAGAACATCACTATATATATAAAAAAAGCTAATTACGTTATAGCGAGGTACTGTTTTCAAAGATAATGAAAGCGAAGTACAATATATCTTATAGAATAATTGTAGCGACAAATGAGATTTTTTTTATATTATATCTTATAAATTAAAAATTATAATTTAAAAATTTCGTGTTATCCTTGATCCGTATTACATCAAAAGACTTAGTGTAATAATCTAGTGTTTATTATTATTCTTATTATTATTTATTCCAGACATTTCCACGGAGTCGGAAGCTCACCATAGGAGGTCTACATTAAATCATCTCCCGCGGTTCATTCCACTCGTTAACCACCTCAAATAACAATTAACAAAAATTACAATAGTTATTGTTGTTAATCTCTTACTGTGCCTAATTTATAAATTAAACTTTATCATAGATATGTATGTATAGGAAATAGGTGCATATAGGGTTCGGTACTATCCGCGGGATGTCTTGGAACGTATCCCCCGCGGATAAGGGGGAGACTACTGTATTGTTTATATTCTACATATTTTATTTGAAAAACTCTCTGCATACATTGAGAAACTCTCCAAGAAAAACCCGAGTTTCCAGAAGAAAAAACCCTCTACCTCCATAGGAGACCGGCTAACTCAGCTTTAATGGAAAGAGACTAGATAAAGGGTCCTCACGTCATGGACGGGAATCGAACCCAGGTCTTTCCGCCCAAAGGGCGTCGTCTATACCGACTGAGCTACGGAGGCTCATAATAACTAATAATAAAATAGAACAATAATAACGACATACTGTAATAAAGTTATCTGAATGTGAATGGAATCTTAGCAACCTCAGCACACGTTTCCGAATTACCAGCATCACTACGCTTGCACTTTGGGGCCATTATTAAGTAAAATAAGGGTTACTTGAACACAAGCACTGCGATACTGCGACAGTCGATCTGATAGCCGAGAACTACCCAGAACGGCGCCCAATTCCTGATATTCCTCATTTCCGAAAGGCTGCAAGGTGCATGCAGCTTTTCCACCTTTGTAACGAGTTGCCCTGGTGTTGGGATCAGCCGAATGGTCTGCTACTAAAAGAAAGAGCCATACGGCTTCACTTCGGCGATGTAAAATGACAACGGGCAAAGTGGATATTAGATCCAACATTATTTCATAAATTATAAGTTGTTTATTATAATTATAAATTGTTTATTTCTGGAATTTTCCATTTAATACCTTCGGACCGGGGTTGACCGCGGATAGCAAACCCGAGGATAAGGGGAGGGGATTATTGTATATATTCGTTTTTAGTTGTATAATTCTATTTAGTGACTAAACAGAATTAATAATGATACTTTGATTTTATATTAAAATTAAAGTTATAGAAACTTTTGTTTTATAAAAAAAACTGAGCTATTAAAATATAGTTTCTTTAATTTATATACAAGCAACTGGTTCTGCTGTATACTATGTTTTTGGGGATTTATTTGTAATGCACAACCTACCATCATATATATGTACATAAGCTTGCTACCGTGTAAGTGGGATTTCTATGCTCCCTGCGGATGTAGATGTACATAATACTTTTTGTTATAAGAAGAAGAAAAAAAAAGACAGTAAAAAAAAGTTCACATTCCAACTACTGTAACACACCAAGCTTTTCTTAAGAAAAGTTTATTGTAATGAGAATGGACCATTGCGATAGGTTTTTTTTTTTTTCCCTTGTTCCTTTCTAAATACCGACATTCAATGTTAACTCATCCAAACCTCTATGTTCAGTACGTCAACAGATCTATAATTAATGTGATTGGAAAGGACATTTGCGCCGCAAGACACATAACGAAAGATGTTTTCCTCTTTGCAGGTGGTTGTGGAATTTTATTCAACGTGGTAGGTCATCTGGTAATATAGAAAAAGGTCAATTCTTACACAATTCTATTCTTTCCTCTTTCTTACATTGATAGTACCAGCATGTTTCGTGATGTAGTTTGGATGTATTGCAATCGATTGAAAGAACTTGTTCCCGATAAGAAAATGCACAAACATGGGTGGCTCTTAAAAAAAAAAAAAAAAAAAAAGGAAGGAAGTCATTAAAATAAAAGGATATCGGAGAACGAGTTTTGGATTCAATATATAATATGCTGTTCTCATACTATTGATTTATTGGCTCGTGAATGAACAGAATAATTTATTTCATTTCTTGCACCATTTGAAAATTTCAACAAGTAAATATGAAAAGATATTAATCTAAATTTCACTTGTTTCGCATTTTTTACACTCCTATCAGCAATTACTCATTCATAACACAGTCAAAGGTACTCTTGGAGTTTTGCAACGCAATTAAATGACATATCGCCACTTAGGAGAACAACTTGATTTATTTTTATGATTAAAATTGATTAAATGATTAAAACACAAAAGCAAATATTTATTTTCAAATATTTGATTCAAATATTACTCAAATTCTAGTGTCAAACCAGTAGCCTTTCCGTATATTTCGTTACAGATATTAACACGAGCATGTTAATATCGCCAATTACTTGCAGTACATTAAACAGATATTTTAATTAATTAATTATCAATAACATAAATCCATATTAATATTATTTCACATGTCATGGAGACCTCTGCCGTCTTGTGCTAACTTCCCTGACGTTGTCTATAGAAAGTAAGACGGTTTCATTCTTGACACCGACTAGACAAACATTTTTTAACGCTATTCTAGAATTATCTATCTTTGAATTTGAACCAGATCTTTCCAACTAAAGAGCATTGTCGAAATCGACTGAGTTATTCAGGCTCTAAAATTATATATGCTTTGGTAAATATCAATATGATTAAATAAGGATAAACTCCCCTTCTTGCTTGCCATTCTGTAATGCATGGTAGCTACGTGGAGAGTTGGTGCTCCATTTACATGCGTTTCCTCTCTCCCTGCTTTTGTGTCATGTAAACTCCTGTGGCCTATGATTTTATGAAAAATCGATGAAAAGTATTATTCACAAAGCAAAAAAAAAAAAAAAAAGAAGTTGAGAAACGATGACCTATGGTACGAGGTCGGTCTGAAAGGTTCCCGGCCTAACAATGAAAAAACGAATTTATAATTTCAAATTTATTTTTATTTTTCAACATAATCTCCCTTAGGACTAATACATTTATTCTAGCGATGCACCAGCGCCATTATCCCACCCCAGTAGTGGTTCTCAGTAAGATCTGCAAAATACTCCTCTACAGTTGCAATCACCTCTTGATTCACTGACCAGCTAGGAAGAGTTTTAGTTTTGGGAAGAGATAGAAGTCAGAGGGAGCCAAATATGGGGAATAGGGTGGATATTCCAACAATTAATAGTGCAGATCCCTTTGTTTGGGTGTTTGGGAAATTTTCCCATTGCCCAAACACCTTTGTGGGCAGGTGCATTGTCCTGATGAAAGATGATTTTTTTCCTTCTGCAAACCGGGTCTTTTCTCACGAATTTTTTTCGTCTAGTCTGCTTAAGAGATCGGAATAATATTCCCCGGTTATTATTTTACCCTTTTCAAGATAATTAATAAACAAAATGCCTTTAGCATCCCAAAAACACTGATGACATGACCTTTCCTGCTGATGGAATCGACATTTTTCTTCTTTGGCGCTGAACAACCGTCTTCTGTCCACTGTTTTGACTGCTGTTTGAATTCTGGTGCGTAATGGTGAATCCAAGTCTCATCCATAGTAATAAATAGACGCACAAAATCAGTTTTATTCTTGTTAAAACGCTCCAAGCACTATTCAGATATTTTCATGTGAGTGCGTTTTTGATTTGCTGTGAGCAAGCATGGCACCCATCTTGTACAAAGCTTTTTTTCATTTGCAATTCTTTATGCAAAATATATCCTACACGTTCTTTTGAAATGACTATAGTATCAGCAGTTTCACATACTTTAATTCGCAGAAACTCGGCAGCCCATTTCTTAATTGTCGAAAACGAAGGAGAAGAGTGCCCGTAAACTTTTATGAACTTCGAATGAATTTCTTTTGGCGTTAAACCTTCTTTTACAAATAATTTTATAATCACACGGTGCTCAATTTTATCCATTTCAAGGGATACAGACAATACTTTTGCTTTAGACAGCTGTATAAAACAAACTATTTCGTAGAATGACTTGCAATTTCACATGAATGCTTATGACAGATGTACCAACTTAGAAAAAAAAAAATCTTGCCGACAGTGTTGCCCTCTATGGTCGAGGCCGAGAACGTTTCAGACTACCCTCGTACTATACCATTATTCTGTCTATATCATTCAGTCTATCTGTATCATGCATCTTAATGCTTGCTCATAACTAAAACAGTTTTAGCGCAGCAAAAATTGTTTTAGTTATGCCTTAAGATAGGTGTTTGGGGATTAATAGCCAAGCAACTAAGATAATAACGTTTTTCATCTGTCAGTTTTGTGTGTATGTTCATTAGTTTCTATCTGAGCGGATACGTATATGCGTTTATCTTTTTATTATTATTATTATTATTATTATTATTATTATTATTATTATTATTATTGACACAAATGAAGCACAGACAAAACAAGATATCATTCAAATGTAAATTTGACTGGTGATACAGAGCAATTCAGATTCAACCGAAAAATCTAAGAATAGTCTGTCAGGTAGCGTCGTAAAATATGGACGGACTGTTCAAAGTAATGCTTTTCTTTCTTTCTTTTTTTTTCTGTAGATCATATGTGACCACTACGTTGATGTTTAATTCTTGTAAATAGTTGGATAGCTTCTTTGAAATTGTTCCAAGTGCACCGATAACAATTAAGATGACTTTTATCTGTTTAAGCCAGTGCTTCCCAAATGAATGTAAAGGCCCCTTTTGGAAAAATTAAAATATTTCACGGCCCCCATCGAAAAAAAAAAATCGTAATACAGACATATATTATTATAATATTTATTGTATTTATATTCAATACAAAACATACACAGCGAATATCACAAAAATCAAATGCAAATATTACATTTTTAGCATCTTACATCCTCATTTGACATGCCACACTTAGTCTTAAAACATTCAAAATTTGTTTTCAATATTTCACGGTCTCCTCAACAAAACTAACGGTCCCCAAGGGGGGCTGCGACCTACAGTTTGGGAAGTGTTGGTTTAAGCCATATCCGGCCAACTTTGATTGCCAGATCTCGATATTTAGTGATATTTTCCCCAATTCTTTGTTGTTAATGTTGTTATCGGTGGATATTGCGATCAATAATCCAAACTTGTCGATGTTCAATAATTGTGATGTCAGGTCTATTGTGTTCCAAATGCCAATTAGTTTGTATTCTAAACTTTTGCTGTTTCGTTTCCCAATACTGTCTCTATTTTATGCTGCCGGGTTAAGCCATATTTTCTGCATACATGCCAATGAATTATTTTAGTTACTTGATCATGGCGGCATTTATCATCAGTGTGGGACATCTTGCTGCAAGCACTAATCAGATGTTCTACAGTTTCATCTTTCTGATCGAATAATATGCATTTGCTGTTATTACTGCTGTTCTCAATTTTTGCATAGACTGCATTAGTTTGTAACTCCTGTTCTTGAGCAGCTAGAATAAATCTTATTTCTTTTGTAATATATCCACATTGTAGACATTGACACGTCTTGGTCACGTCAATTTTTTCCTCGGTGTCTATGAAGAAATTTGGTGATGCAAGGGTTTATTTTTCCAGCGCACATATCGGTTATTTTGCTGTTCCTTTTGGTAAGCGGATTTATTTTCTATTGCTTTTAGAAGAAATTTGTGAAATGGCTTGGAGCATTTGTTCAGAGCTATTGTCGATGTAATTTTTTAAACTAATTTCTTCTTCTTCAACAGTCTGTCTCACTTTCAGCAGACCTCGCCCACCTATTCATTATCATCATCATCATCATGATTACTGAAACATGTTTTCTAAAATCTATAACAAAGTATGGTTTAAGTGGGGAAAACTGTCCCACAAAATATTACACTCTTGCCGTTGACAAGTGTAATATTTTTTGGTTTCTTTGCATGATAAAACAATTTCGTTAGCTCACAGCAATATGTGAGTATTTCCGCTGTTGCCCTAACAATAACGTCAGCAAATGCTCTTTTTCTTTTTTTTTTTTTTTGTTGCTGTTGTTTAGCTAGTTAGTAATGGGAATTTACCAAACTCCAGTAAATTAAAGTAAATTAAGTAGTTAATTTAATGAGACTTAATGAGTCTTTGGACTCCCTGGAGGCGTCAAATAATAGTAATAGTAATAGTAATTGCTTTTTGTCCTATCAGATTAATCATAAAACTAATTTAAATAGTTACAAATAATTAATTAACTATACGTGGTTATGATTAGAATAATGAAACTAGAATTATTTATATTAACTGAATAACTAAATAAAACAGTTAAACTGTAGGGCAGCGGAATTTTTAAACCTTTAAAAAAAATAAAAAAAAAACAGAGATCCAGAACTTTTTAAGATTTTTATTTATGAGACAAATGAGATCTTAATTGCAATATTTTACGTTAAAAGGATAAGAAATGGCCAAGATACAGAATGTGACATTGTACATTAGAAAGAAAGTTTACATTAACATCTCACTTTGTGGTGCATGTTTTGGTAAGTTTTTTTTTTTTTTTTTTCATATCAAAAATATATCCGTTTGGGCTTAATGGCGCCTACCCCCTAGTGATTTCTCTGCTTGATATAATAAAACGGAATGGAGACTTGATTAAACTATGAAAAGGGTTCTCTCGCATGAAATAAAACCTTACACTTGAAAGAAAGAGTTGTTTTTATTTCTATGAAAAATTCTATAAATATGTCACTAGATATGTTCCAGATAACGTTTTTCTATTCTTATTGAAGATAGTAAACTTGGTTAATTGCTTCAGGTTGTTAGACTTGTTTTTTATTTATCAAGAGTAACTCTCAAGTGTACTCGAGGCTTTGAAGAGTTCAGCGATTTCACAGAAAAGTGGCTCAAGAATTCTTTATTATTGTTTCAGCATATTGTAAGGTGCTTATTACTTTCTGTGTAAGATGATATGGAACCGATAATATAAAAACTGAAAGATTCTCAACACACACACACGCACAACCACACACACACACAACCACACACACACACACACACACGCGCGCGCGCGCGCAACAAAACAGTACGAAATGAAACGTGGATGCAAAATATTATATTAAACTAGAAAATAATAATGATACTAACAAATATCAACCCTTAGGACGCCTTTCCGACCACATTCTGCATATGTGCATCTCAAAAACGATACCTTACGTGCAGTCATAGTTAATGTTCTGCCCAAAACCGACTGTCCCAAACGAAAAAAATTTTTTTTCATCATTTGTGATGGCATCAAAGTAATCTGATTCATCATCAGGATCTAATTTTTATCACTTCCTTAAAAGTTGCTTCCCCAAAAAGCCTTTTTTTTTTAATTTTCACTTCTTTTTTTTTGTCCCATGAAGCATGTGTGACTGTTAATATTCTGATTCTTGCTTGGCACCTACACTTTTTTAAGACACAAGTTGTTCAGTCGTACATTCGAAGGTCTTGGTATTCAGTAAATATCTGCAATGGAAACCTATATGTATATATGTATATTATATATTCTATCCATGTATGCGAAAATCAATTGTATTTATAACTTATAGAATTTTGCTTCTTTATTTTTATTTTTTGACCGTTTTTAAAACCTACAAAAATGAGTCAAGTAGATTAAAAACTATGAGTTACATTAACATTCTTGGAATTAGCCAAAACGTTAGCTAATTCCGAGAACATGAATAATTATGCAATTCTGAGAAGAATAAAATTGCCTATTTGTTAAATAAAACTTCCGAAGATATTTTAATTTAAATTATAATTAAATTTAATAAAATTTCTTGGGTTCTTAAATTGCATTGGAAATTATAATAATCGCATATCAAAAAAGTGGTTAATTAGTTGATTATAATGTTTATGACAGAAAAGGACTTAAGTATGGCATCCGCTGACGATGAGATTAGTTTCTTTGAAGTGAAGCGGTGTTTTTAATATTAAATTGCAATGCCGCACAATATATATATATATATATATATTGCTTGTTTGCGACATGAAACAGTAAAACGACAATAAATAAATAAATAACACTGAATGTTTAATTCAAGAGCATGCTTCTCTACCTATTTACCTCCTGGACATGATAGTTCACTAGCATCGCTCAATTATAAAGCCAACAATTTCGACCATATAAATAAAGTCACCGGGATCATTAGGTGTTAAGAAATTAGTATATTATCTCTGTGACTTGTGTGTGCATTTTCAGGCCTTCTATCTAACAACGGGGAAAAAAATAAAATTTCCAGACTCCACCAAAAATAAACTAACTCTGATTCGAATCCCATATCCTTGGCAGGAACACAGGTTCTTCCAAACAAGAGTTGATATCTTTTCAATATGCTTCATGTATACGTTATGAAGGTATTGACTAAGCCCATATGTGCGTATGTGGTCTACAGTCATCATCATCATCATCATCATCATCAAATTCCTGCCATGTACCCTCAAGGGGTGTACAGTCATGGATGTGCATATGGTGTTAATATCTTTGCAAGAAATCTTAATCAGCGATATTGTAAGAAAAAAAAAAAAAACTATATTTCTGTCCATTTCTCCATTTTCGTAGTTGTACAAGGAAACGGATTTCATAAAAATATATTGTTCACATGCCATATTCAATGTCACAGTGAATACTACTGTCACTCGCAATTAAGTACAGCATTTTGCATCATATATTTGGTCACGTCATCGAGCATTAATTTTCGTCCGAAAATTCGTCACGGCCCCAGACTATGATGCTTCTCCATTAGTTTAAAGTTTCTTGCTATATTTAGTTTTCATTGTCGCTGTTAGATTAGATGAATCTTAAATTCTGTTCTCACTGATTATTTGAAAACTTCTTAGAAAAATGGAAAAATCCAGCTGTTTGTTCATGGCCACGGTGTATTTGTATACGTTTAGTAGTGTCCGATATACTTACTCTAATTGAATAGATACGATAAAAAAAGGAAAGTAAGAGAATTTTATAAAACAAAATTCTCCACTTTGAATGGAACAACGATCTGATTAAAAAAAAAAAAACATGCATATGATAGTTAACACAAAAAATGCTCTTTCCAACTTTCACTCTAATATGAAAGGCATTAATATGGAGTTGGTCCACCCTTTGCTGCTGTAAAAGCAGTTACTCTTCTGGGAAAGCTTTCCACTAGATTTTGATACGTGGCTACAGTTCTCTTCCATTCTTACAGAACAATATTAGTGAAGTCGGTTATTACTGTCAGACAATTTGGCCTGGCTCGTAGTTGACGTTCCAATTCATCCCATAAGTGTTCATGGGGGTTGACAACAGGTCAGTTCTTCTACACGTTTCTCATCCAACCATTCCTGCACAGACCTCTGTTTGTGAACAGGAGCACTGTCATGTTGATACAGGAAAGGGCCTTCACCAAACTGTCACGATAAAGTTTGAAGCACAGAATTGTTTATAATATCATTACAAGCAGTAGAGGATTCAGTCACTGGAACTAGGGGTCCAGCCCTCGAACCATGAAAAACGGCCCCAAACCATGATGTTTCTCCATCAGACTTCACAGTTGGCCCAGCATATTCAAACATGTAGTGTTCACTCCTGGAATCCGTCAAACCCAGACTCGTCCATTGGACTGCCAGATGGTGAAACGTAATTCATCATTCCAGAGAACGCGTTTCCACTGCTCCAGAGTCCAACGGCGGAGAGTTTTACAATACTACGCTCGACGCTTGACGTTGTTCTTGTTGATGTTAGGCTTGTGTGTGACTGCACTGCCATGGGAAGCCATGTTCTTGAACTTCCGACAAAAACTAGTGGTATGGCGTTGCTTGCAGAGTCATTTCGTAACTTGGTAGCGAGTGATTCAGCCGAGGAGAAGATTTTTTCGCGTCACTCGCTTCAGCACTTGGCGATTCCACTTTGTGCGCATACTAAGTCGCGATTGGGTTGCTCCCAGAAGTTTTCACTTCACAATAATATGTTACAGCTGATCTGGGCAGCTGTAGCAAGGCAGAAATTTCTGGAACTCAGTTGTTGCCAAGGGGAACATTTTATAGTGTCACATCGAAAGTCGCTGAGCTCTTCAGTATGATCCATTTATTGTTAGGCACATTCACTACTGTGAAGTGTCCGGATATGTTTGATGAGAGTATAACATGGCTAACGTTCGCGAGATACCATCAAAAATAATGCGATCGCCTTCTACCAAACAAAAGAAATTATCTTAAAAACACGTTTCCTTTGAATTTCCATCCTTTCTTTTTTATGTTTTAATTTTATTGGATACTAAACTAGCCGTGTTTGATGCAGATAATGTATTTCAGTTCTCATTTCGAATTTGAAGTGCCAAAAGAAAACAGGCATTGTATAACAATTTACCTTCAGGACCATTGTAGGATATGTCTTTCCTAGGCAAACAATATTTTATTGTCCCTAAATTCAAGAAAATAAGTAAAAAAAAACAAATAAATAAATAAATGTAAACGGTGTTTTTATAGCTGAGATACAATGTTGTTGCTTTTTTTTTTTTTTTACCCTCCAAAATTACCCCTTCAAGACACTGTCTTAGTTCCTTAGGGATTACGACTGCGCTGTTCGCCTCTATGTCACTTTTCGGAATTTCAGTATTTCAATACGCGCTATCTAAGTATTTCTTTATCTCTGTACCAAGCATCGAATTTCTATATCAGCTGGAAGTGTATCAAAAAAAAAAAAAAAAAAGGAGTCAGGGACACCTGCAAATTATACATCAAGATATCGTATTACCGATTTAGAAATATGTGCATTTAGTGCATCAACTACGCTGTTCTCTGTATCTAATATTTATCCTTGCCAATCATTTATTTTTACATACATATTTAAGTCCTAACCACTTTTTTAACCTTTATTTTTGTTTTTAAATTCTTTAGGCAATCCATTTTATCGTGAAAGGTTCTATTAGAGGGGTGTGTCTGAAAGTTACAGTTACAGCGTATAAAGGCTTCATTAGGACTTCACGGAATAAAGTTCTTCGACTGGGCTGAGGCCATTATGTTTATCTTGATAAACTGTCCATTTCTTTGTATAGCAATGTCAGTGATATAAATAGCCAACTGGATCTGGCCTCTCTCTCTCTCTCTTTCTTTCTTTCTTCGCTAGTTTCTATAATGTATTTTGATTGACTCGATGTTTCTTAAAATTTCTTTTCTATTGTCTGATAAATGCTCTTTCATGTGCTGAGATAATTTAAAGAACATCAACTGCTCAAAGAACAGTATAAAACAGTTCTTTGAGTTGAACTCACATAAAACATTAATTATAAAACAATTGATCGTAGGCGCAATTAATAATAAATATTGCCTAATAGAACATAAATATCGTCCAGCCGAATGTGAAACGATTTTAAGAAAGAGTATGAAGTGGGAAACGAAACCTAGGATTTAAAGTAGACAATAGCAGTAAAAAAAAATAGATGAAATATATCGAAATAAGTATTCGTTTATGCTTTCGGGTATAGTGATATAGTTTCTGGTATAATTTACTATACCAAAAAGTATACTTATGATACCATTTGGGTATATCCGAGGATATATCTCCAAACTCACTCTGTATTAAGTACAGGTATCTCTTGCTTAACGCGGTTTTGCTTAACGCGGATTTGATTATCGCAGCGAAATTAATTGTGGCAATCCCTTGATATACGCGGCAAGAGTTTTGATTAACGCGCCTTTAAATCTACCACGCAAAATCATGCTCACGCCACGAGGCTGCTAGCCTCGTGGTCATCCAAATTCTCTTAATGATCTGTGTGAGAATGTGCAAGTTTTATTTTTCCCACCAAATACAACATCATTGTTACAACCTATGGACATGGGAGTCATTGCAACTTTCAAAACCTATTTTCTTAAAAAGACATTCTCAAAGGCAGTTGAAACAACAACGGGTGAAAATCATGAAAATCACGCCACGAGGCTGAGTGCCAGCCAGGTACTTCGCTGCTAGCATTAAGAGTGGGTGCATTACAAGCTCCAGTTGTTCTGTTTGTACGTATTTACAAATTACGTTCTTCTTAAATTTTACAGCCCATTGATCATGTCGAAGAATAAGAGCAATCCCACCACCGGGTCATTAAGTGAAAAAAAGAAGATTTAAACGTGGTGAAAGTAAAAGTAAGATCGGATGCGAATTTGGTTTTAACGAGTCTACAATACGGACTATTTTATCCAAAGCTGGTGAGCACTGCGAGCAAGGTAAAGTGCCATATACATCTGCAAGTATGCAATGCACACGTAACCGGAGCGCTATAATGGTTGAAATGGAAGATCTGTTGATTATTTGGCTGGAAGACTGCAATCAAAAGAGAATTCCAATTAGTGCCTATAATATCAAGGCCAAAGCTCCAGGCCTGTTTTCAAGACTTAAAGAGACTAAATATAAAGAAAACAATTCAAAATTCGCAGCTACCAAAGGCTGGCTTGAGGATGCTGCATCCACATTTCCTGCTGAGCTGCAGAAAATTATCGAAGAAAATGATTACGATTACCGCCAAATTTTCAATGTAGATGAAACTGGACTCTATTGGAAAAAAATGCCATCTAGAACTTATATATATATATATATATATATATATATATATATATATATAAAGAAGCAGCGCAGCCTGGCTATAAAGTATCAAAAGATCGCTTAACTGTTATGCTTGGAGGGAATGCTAATGGAGATTTTAAATTGAAGCCGCTGCTTGTCTATCGAACTCAGAACCGAAAGGCTTTAAAAGGATGTAACAAGAACTCTTTACCTGTAATTTGACGAGCGAATCAGAAGGCTTGGGTTAACCAAAGTCTATTCGAAGATTGGTTTAAGTAATATTTTTGCCCCGCAATTGAAACTTATTGCAAGAGAAATAACTTCGCTTTCAAAACTCTTTTGCTTTTAGCTAACGCGCCTAGTCATCCAAATTCTCTTAATGATCTGTGTGAGAATGTGAAAGTTTTATTTTCCCCACCAAATACGACATCATCATTGCTACAACCTATGGACATGGGCATCATTGCAACTTTCAAAGCATATTTTTTTAAAAAGACATTCTCAAAGGCAGCAGAAACAACAACGAAAGAAAATGCGATTACGCTCCACGAATTTTGAAAAAAATTTAACATTAAACACGCAATTGAGAAAACATTCGTGATTCGTGGTAGCAAGTGTCTTCTAGTTGCATGAAAACTGTTTGGAAAAACTTGCCAGAATGCGCTAATGACTTAGGTTGTTTTCAAAATCCTGTGAACAACGTGGTCAAAGAAATCGTTGCAATTGGTGAAGACCTCGGTTTTGATGGTGTTGATGCAGAAGATGTTAAAGAATTATTGGATTCAAATTCAAAAGATTTCAGTGACAACGATCATATGTCTTCATATGTGCGTTGTTCAATTTCATTGAACAACGCACATATGAAGACAACGAACAAATGGAATGTGAAGATGAGGTTCCAAAGGAAATAACAGTCAAAGAACTGGATGGAATATTTCGCAGTTTAGAATCGCTTAAGCAGCAAGTAATGGATATGAATGCAGATGTTAATCGAAGAATGCTTGTTTGCCGAGGTCTGGAGAGTCATTTTGCTTGTTATCGTAGAATTTATGTCGATAAGAAAAAAAACTAAAACTGTTCAAACGACTCTTGATAACTTCTTTTGATTAAAAAAAATTGCAGTAACTAATGTAGGTACAAGTATTTATTAAACATTTACTTTGCATTCATTTTTTATCTTTCCTAAACGAGTACCATATAAAACGAACTATTAGTACAGTAATCGATCAGGGACGAATCGTACTTTTTTACCATTGATTATTAGATTTGATTAACGCGATATTGATATACGCGGTAACATCGAGGGATTCATTAACCGCGTTAATCGAGGGATACCTGTATATGATACTTGATGAACTGAAGGAGCTTGAAATATATCTGTGGGGAAAATGCAATGAATACCAACGAATTCGGAATTTAGACCTCTACTTTCCACGAAATATTGACCTAATTATGATATGTAAATACACGCTGACCTTTAAACACCCTGTTGACTTTTATTTATTTTTTACAATGCTTCTTAATTAGGTCGGGAGCTTGTGAATTCTGCACCCAGCTTTCTCGTAGTACTACGCAATCAACGGATCCGTGTTTTGTCTTTAACTTGACCTACTCCCATTCATAAAACAGAAAAAAAAAAAAAAAAACTATCACATTGAAGAAACAGATGAGGCAATGCTTACTCGCGTCAATATCTTTTGAAAACCATTTGCAAATTCCACTTTATTCAATTCCAAAAAGGTATCAAGAAAATAAATGACTTCATTTGTAAAATTCATTATAGCAATTGACCTTCATGTAACCTTGGTGCTCGGCACCGTTATTATAACATACGAGGTATAGGAGAAGTTCATAAATATGCCAAACTGTTTGCACTCTCGATTAGAATTCTACATTCATTAATAGTGCGAGAATGAGGATAAAGTAAAAGAGATAAAACTGGTTTGTTGGTTCGTACAGACGAGGTTAAACTGTTTGTCATACTCCATTAGCATTGTGAATAATTAAATACATTTCATGACTGCTTCTGTAACGAAATTGAAGTTTGATTGCTTTGTTACTTGGAATGTCAATAAAAATGAAGATGTAATAGGAAGAATAACTTCTTCTCATATTATTCGATATTACATTCGATCTTCTTTTACGGGATTTATCCTCATGGTTTTTGTCCTTGGATAGGGAACAGAAAACAGGGATTTTTTCTTTCTTTCTCTTTCTCTCTCTCTCTCTCTACAATGAGGGAGCGAGTTTAACCTATTGGTTAAAACGCCAGGTCGCAATGTACTGCGCTGGCTGCCGCCTAGATCAACAGAGAAGTAGGGCGAATTCCCTACGAGAAAGTCAGTTGTAATATCGCAATTAGCCGAGTCTATTTTCAACATCGGATAAGGGTCTGCACGCAATGCAGTCCTCAATGCCCTCCGCTGTGCTTCTTTATTATTTTTTTTTGGGGGGGGGTGTCAGTAATAGGCGAAATAAATAAAAACCTTGCATCAAAAACACCATTTTCATTGCAGATTTGTAATGTCTTACAATTCACTCAGAAAGATCAATCCTATTTTTCTAAGTTTTACAACGGTGTAGGTTCAAAACTGCGATTCCAAAATTTGGAACCCATTCTGTTTCAGATTGCAAAATACATTCTTTTTTATGTGATTCCCACCCACGAAAGGTTATCAACTTACAGTCATAGTATCTTGGATGGACTAAAGATCTGTTTTTAAATAAAATATATTTATTGTTAACTACATTTTTTTTTTTTTTTGCACAATCCGGAATCCCACTCTAGAGACCAAACATGAACTGTAGACCCTCCTAAAAGCAGAGCGGTGGTCTCACACCTTGTGATGAAATTCATCTTCCGCTTCAAGACAATCATCCATACTCACGGGATTCGAACCCGCATCCTGCTGTTGGGGGGCGGATACAAGTAACCATTTGGCTAACCACGCTGGCAGCATGAAACTTTCGAGTTTTTCCAAGAGCTATACACCTCTAGAGACAAAGGAATTATATGCTTTTTAAACCCCCCCCCCCACACACACTATTGCAGTAGGTGCCGCAATATGGCTGACATATTGCAGCACCTACTGCAATGACCTACAGCAATGACCCAAGAAAGATTGGTGGGTCTAGCAACTATATCGACAGAGGCAACATAGCTTATAATTTCAATTTAGAAGAGCTTATAAACAGTTTTATCGTGCGATATCCTCGTAGAGCAAACGTTTAATTAATATTATTTTGTAATTGTTTTGTATTAATGTTTCTCCAAAATAGCATATGGAGATTTTCTTATATTTTTGTCTTATAATCCATCAGGGGCGATTTGAATTGTTTGCTTCAGGGAGCGATCTAATCTGGCGACGACCGCACACACACACACACACACACACATCAATTCTTAATTTATATCGCATAATATTCAGGTGAGATCGCTTGCAAATCCTGGAGAAGATTTATTTCATACTGAGGACTAAGGATTACAGCTATCAAGCGTAAGTGAATTGTGACATTGATTAGTAGTAGGCAGGGCAAGTCTTTGGGTCTGTGATGAGAAAGATCGCGACATCCAAAGATTGTTCTGCCTTTCATGTCGCTACATTTGTTTTCTACAACTGCATATAGTGAGAAACAACTCAATACATGACTCAGAATATGTCAGCCGTTGAAAAAGGAGTAATAAACCAGATTTGTTTCTTTTTTTTTTTCAGCTACGTAATAGTGATAAACCCGAACATATTCTAGATATTCAAGTAGGCAGGACATAAAATTTTCTAAAGGAGCTATTTCGTTCTATTTCAGAAGACAAACGCAACGAGTACTTTTTTTGAAGCACTTCCCGGTGACATAACCACCATCCTGTGAAATCTCAAATCTCTCAATGGCGGGAACCTGAGAGTTGATCAGGGCGAATGAAAGTGCTTAGGCAGTTCAACAAAAGCTGCAAAGGACCTATCTTATGGGTAACAAGGGCCCTATTGAACGCTTGTTATGAGGAGAAGGAAAATCGTTATGCACTGTTGTGCAACTTTCTTCTTTTAAAGAGAGAGAAGAAAAATGATCCTTGGGACAATGTAGACACCAATAAGAGGGGCGTGTAGAGATATACATAAATAAATACAATGTAACTGTCCTACAACTTGAACGAGACTTCATGATGATGATAATAAACGGTTAGTAATACATGTTGTGCTAAAGGCGTTAATCTGAAACGGAAAAAAACCTGACACTTTTTCCTCGAACTAGTTTTTTTTTTTTTTTTATGTTTTTCCCGTCCACGAAAGGTTATATGCAAAGCTATCGTACATTTTATACTGTGAGTGGGCTAAGGATTTCTTTTCTATTTTTTTAAATCAATTTTATATATTTCCTTGTAGTTTTAATTTATTTTTAACATAGTCCGGGAATCCTGTTCTAGATACCAAACCGAGAACTTTTATCAAGCTATTTTTGGTCTCCAATAAGCGGTGTATGTGGTGTCGTATCGGGAAATGAAATTCATCTCCCACCTAAAGACAGTCACGACCATCCAGCAGCGTGTTGGTTGAAGAGCGCGTATGCTAACCATTTGGCCAAAGGACGGCACCAGTTGCAGTAAGAATTCACCTAAACAGTTTAGTTTAGTAGGGGAAAAACTGCCAAAAAATGAATTTTATAAACGATTTTTACAAGTTTCTGTTACAGGAAGACCAATCACCAACATTGATAATTAGTGAAGAAACATTACAAAAAAATATATATATATTAAATTGAGTCTGCTTCTGTGTGGTGCATTTCAGAAACGATGCAATAACCTTAAAATATTTCAAGGAAAGTTCAATATACAGATGCATTGCGAAGTACTATTGTGTTTCTGAGCTGAGATCACTGTTGCTCAGGTAGCATCCACCGTAGGATAAGGTATGGATTACGCCCCTGCTTCCCTTTAAGAAGGGTAAATACTTCTATTTTAAAATATACTGCATTATAATGAAGTTGAAGACTATACTAACGTGATCTTACCTATTTCAAAATACTTCAGTAAACCAAAGAAAAGATAATTTTAATAAAAATATACATAGAAAAAATAAAAAACATCTTACTCAGGTTATCCAGATAGAACTAATAATTCTACAAGTATTGTATTAACAAAACACGTGATTTCATCTCCATATCGATTTCTCTGAGTTTTGGCATAAACCAGAGTATGTATCGAAACAGCTGTAAGAGACAACAGCTCCCTTCATCTCTGGAAAAGGAGAGTGATCTTAAACTAAAACTAGGGACAAACTCAGAAGTTTAGTCAAGAAAGTTACAAAGGGGCAAGAGGGCTTTTTGCCAACTAATCTGAAACGATCTTAGTCAGTCTATAATGATATCTGTGTAATATTTTTGCCTTTACAAAGGAAAATCTGGAACGATAAAAGATTATGATAAAAAGAGTACTCCAGTAGCAAGCAGACTTGATGCATCAGTTTAACTTTGGTGCTAAATTACATTCGCCTCAATTTTTCACGTAGAAAGGCACGCATAGATCATTAAGTAGAGAAAAAAAAATTACTTACCGTTTTCTTGACCTTGACCTCCATGTTGACCCATAAATGCCAAAAAGAGCAACAAGATGAATATGCTCATAGTTCCGTCCATTTTCCTCATTTTTTTTTTTTTTTCCTTTGGCAACTGGAGACCGATGATTCTTAATATTCAGTGGCGGAGACAGATTCACGTCTTGCTCCACGACTGACCGCACTCACAATGCTTGTCAACTGGGGGTGCACACACGGACGCAATTCCTCTTTGACGCTACTTCATCCAGTCCGGCAGACGCCGTTAAGCGTAGTGAGGGGGAGAGAGAGGAAAGGAATGGGGTGGCAGGGCGACAAAAGCTCGCTTCCCACAGGCTAACTTCCGTAAATGGTTGTTAAGCGAACCTCACGATTGCCCTTACGGTTGGTCAACTAAAAAAAAGTTGGGGGGGAGGGAGAGAAAAAAAAGCAACTTTGAAGCTTCTTTCAGAAGCGAACTCTTGTTTATTAAAAAAATAAAAATCTTTTTTTCATCGCGCGCTGTAACACCATTGGTCAGTTCATTGTAATGTAAGCACGTGCAAGGTAAAATCGACATGCGGTCCTTCTTTCCAAAAACATTCTTAAAGTTGGGCTTTTATAGACTTTTATTTGACATACCAGAAGAAAAACTGGTTACGTTGCTCCGACTTGACAAATGAAAGTATTTCTTCTCCTTCTCTTTCCCTCTATTTTTCAAGATTTACTGCTACTACCTAGTTAAGACTATTATTATGTCGAATAGCGGATGGCTATCATGCCTTCCTGAAATCGAAGGTCATCGCCTACCTATCTACCTGAAAAAACTTCATTCATTGAAATCGGGTTCATTAGAATTCTGACATCTACGAAAATGTTTGCAGGAATGAATTTTAATTAAAAAAGACGAGGTGAAAGTCGTAATCTTACTTCTCTTTCCATGTATTGCTTACAGGAATTTATTTGCGTAAAAATATTTAATTATAATAATAACAGACATTTATTAAAGTATAATATGAAAACATACAATTTTAAGATACGGAAAGTCCAAGTTTAATTGGGCTATTTGCGAATATTGAAACTACTAGAATGTTTGTAGGGTATAAAGGTAGTATGAGAACTAAAGGGAATCTACAGTTTCTGTATACTAATGTAAGAATCATTCAAAATAAGAGGAACGAGTTTTTGGTAGTAGTAGTCAGTGCAATCTCTTCTTCAAAAGTGATAAGAATTAGTGAAACTCGGCTGACAGCAAAAGATGTGTTTATTGGAATTGAGTGTGATGGGATTAATATTTTCAGGGAAGATAGAACAAGGGAGAAGTATTGCTGATGATAGTTGAAGAACTGCAACAACAACAACAACAACAAAAAAAAAAAAGAACAAAAATCAGGCTATCAAGAAGACAGGTGTGTGAATGGTAGTTCTTTGAGGCAATCTGGGGATGAAATAGTGGCCAACAGAACTAAATAATACAATTAGTTGCTGGTATAGGCCAGTGGTGATGTAGAAGACATCATCATCATCATTGACTGGACAACCCTACGTGGGCCCTGGCCTTCTTCAGAAACTTCTGCCAATCTTCCTTAATCAATGCCAAACTCCTCCAATTTTTGACTCCTAAAACCTTAATATCTTGCATCACTCCATCTTCCTATCTTAATTTAAGTCTTCCAATTTTTCTTTTTCCTTCCCGCTTAGCATTAAACATCTTCTTAAGTATTCTATTACACTCCATGCGTATAATGTGTCCAGCCTAACTTAATCTATTTATTTTTATGTACTTAATAATGTCTGGCTCATTAAATAATCTGTACAGTTCATGGTTAGTAGAAGACATGCATCAGCAAATTAGCACAATGAATTCAGGTCTAGTAATTATTATGGGGGATTTTAACTACGGAGATATCGACTGGAAAGACCACGTGGCAAGAAGGAAATGGAATTCATACACATTCTAAGAGATAATTACTTGAAACAGCATATAACTGAAGGGACTCGTCGTGTGAGAGGTCGGATCTGATCATAGGTTCAGAAGACCTTTGCATAAGTGAGGTGTTCATGTTACTTCCGATTGGTGAAAGTGCGGTATTGACCTGAGAGGTTGCAAAATTTGTTGATTTTTCTCTTAAGAAGAGATATATATATATATATATATGCATGGGATATATATATATATATATATATAGCAATGCATGGGAGAGTCAACAGGTATCTGAAGAAAGCAATACCGGAATTTATTTTCATGGTAGAAGTAAATAAGGTAAGCGTTAGAGGTGAGTAGTAGTAGTAGTAGTAGTAACAGGCGTGATCTGCAAAAAAAGAAAATGTTATGGAGGATTTACCAGGAGATTGGAGATCAGCAAGCTCACGAGCAGTACAATGCTCAGACTAGAAAAGTTATCAACACAGTAATGAAGGCTAAATCAGATTATGAAATCTTAGCCAAGAAGATCAAAAGAAATTCCGAAGAATGCTTTCGTTGCAAGTAAAAGGAAGAATGACTTTGGATGGATAACTTTAGTGGGCGCTGATGGCAGCGAGGTGACTGAGTCAGATGTAATAGTAAAGTTACTGAGTGACCACTTTTCAAAAGTCTATCACCCGAGTGAAGATATTTCTGTCTTATGTAATTGTCATATCAGTTATGGAACAAATAACTGATATGAGAATTGAGGTTAATCATTCAGAGGCGCTTAGGATATTGCAGAAATTTAAATGTAAATGCTGCTGTGTATTTAGATGGGTTATCAGCTCGGGTATTACTTGAATGTGCAAAGGCATTATCAATGCCTCATACTTGGCTGTTTAAGTCTGAGCTTTGGTAAGGTCCCAAGGAATGGAAAGAGGGTAAAATAATTTCGTTTCTTTGCATAAAGGAGACTCTAAGACTGCAGTAGAAAATTACAGATCAATCACCATCTCAGGAATGGTGATAAAAGTATTGGAAAAGTTGGTAAGTTGGTTAAAGATAGAATTCAGGAATGGGTGGATAAGAATATGATCCTCTATGGGGGGGGGACAACACAGTTTTGATGATGGCCTGTCTTTTTTAATAGACTAACAACTGAGTTCGACAAGGGGAAATGGCTACACAGTGATACGGCTAGATTTTGTTAAGGCGTTTGAGAGGAGATCCGATGGAATACTTTTAAACTGGGACAAATGATGGGTATTAAACTGGTGACAAGGACTCGAGAATGCCTCATGGGTAGATACCAAACGTAGCGTATGTAGGAGTAGAGTTCAGGATGAAGCAGATGACCAGTGGTGTGCCACTGGTCATCTGCATCCCTACAAATCATTTCCTATGTCAGAAATGACATAGGAAATGATTTGTAGGGAGATATTCAATTGTTTGCTGATGATGCAAATTTAGGTAGCGTAATAATTAAACCTGATGTAGAGAGCTTGCAGGATGATTTAAATAAGCTGGCAGTGTGGGCAAAAAGATAATGGATATCAGTTTAACATGGAAAAGTGTAAAGTTATGCATTTTAGGATTAAAATATTAAAAACTATGTACCATACTGATGGAACGGTACTCCAGGAAATTGGTGAGGCTAGGGACTTGGGGTGTTGGTGGGTAGAGAGTTGAAGTTCAGCGGGCATATTGCTAAGGTGTCCAAGGTAGCTCACAGGATTACTGAATTACTGAAGAATACACTCATACAGAAATAAAAAAAAAGTTATTATTTCTCTTTATAGGAGTTGATACGACTACATTGGATTACTGTGCTCATATCTGGTCTTCTAGAGGCGAGTGACCAAGTTGGAGAGTGGTCTTATGCTTCCTACATTGATGGATTGAGAGTTTTGGGGTTACAGAAGTTAGTTGACAGGGAGAGAAGAGGGGATATGATGGAAACAATTAATTTACTAAAAGGGTTTTATACGATTGATGTAGGGGATATATTTCGTAAGGTGGCTAGTGATGGAAGAACAAGAGGTCATCCTTGGAAATTAAGTAAGAGTGTGGTTAACAAGGGCGTGAGGGCTAGATTTTTTGGTTGGAGAGTGGCGAAGGAGTGGAATGCATTGCCAGACTCAATTGAGTGCTTTGTCTGTCAATAAGTTTAAAGAGAGGTATGATAGATATTGTGGATAGTTTGGGTGCCCTGCGATTAGCCTTTTGGCTACATGGAGATGCAATAATAACAATAATTGTAATTTACAGAAAGTGGTTCAGCAGATACTCACTTCGTCAAGCAGACGACCAAAAAAATTATATATACTGTACTCCTATATGTATACGAGTATATAAACCGGCCTGTATGCGTAAAAATAATTTTATAAATGTTTTATATTAAATTATATTAAACACATTGATAAATATGTTACTATTTATTAATACACTGTAGTATTTAGTTGTTAATAAATATCGCGTATTCAGTCGTTAATAAGCTGTTTACGTATTTTAGAAACTGTATTTGAGAAATCTTCACTCAAGCAGACGAACAAGGAGCGCTGTATAGGTGCTAAACTCGAATATACATACATAATTTTATTTGCGATATTAGTATGTGAATTAGTATAATGCGACGACATAAATTATATTATAATACATTAAATGTTTAATTGCTAGTAATTATGATGTTATGAGCATATTTACGATGCTGCGCGACGCCAGAAAAAAATATAATAAATTATATTGCCGTAATTATTAAGAATTTTGTTTCTGTTACGCCATCTGGAGATATATAATCTTGCAAAATTATTAAAGAGATCACGTATTACTATGAGTGAGGGCAAGGTCATAGAATTATACGTATGTTTAAATCTAGTTTGGAAAAATATTACGTAAATAAATACTTATGACGTAATCAGTCACAAAAAATAGGTGATGTCTATGAACGTTCATGCACATTGCATTTAACAAGGAATATTACTGTTTTTCCATAGCAAATAGCGTAGATTTCTTATCTACGCTATTTTAGTAGCGGGTGTAAACATCAGGAGTGTCACATAAATGATAAATGATCATTAATAAGAAAAAAAAAAAAAGAAAAAAAGAAAAGAAAAAAAAAACGTTTCAAAGTTTATATAAGCTTTTTTTTATAAATTTGCTTAGCTTGTCTTAATATGATAAGGATTTACATAACATGAATCCTTATCATTAAATATTTAATCATTCATAATGATAAATATTTAATATTCATTAAATATTTATCATTATTTAATGAATCATTAAATAATGATAAATAATCATTAATTTGTTTATTTATAGCAAATTTTATAATTACTGTATTTGACATTTTATTTGAAACCCGACAATTTAAATATATGCATTATTTTAAAAATGCTAACAAGAGTTATCGTAGAAAGTGATTAATAGTCTAGGAAACCTTAGGATTACAGCCTCTCAAATCTTTAGGCACCTGAAACAACCATATTTATTGAGGTTCGAAGGTTGCTTCAGAATCATAGGCCAATTCTGGGAAGAATCCTTCAGATCTGCCTTTGTTTCTGTATGTCAGTGAGGTTTCTCCCAGTCGAATCTTATGTGGAGAATCCAAAACATAGTCTGCTTCTTCAGGACCATAGCGGCCATAATGGTGGTTGCAGATATATTATTCTGTTCTCCCGGGTTTATTGTTAGCTCTTTTTCCAGTATAGCTGAAATAGGCTAACTTGCAAAATGACAGAGATTTGGAAACCCAAGAATGATCCAAAGGGGGAAATGGATCCTGAGGAGAGCCGACTAAGGATGCTAATTTACCAATTTACCATGTGATTTCTTTCTCCTAAAGACCATTCTAATGAAAATCACATTCTACCCTTGGATTACCCTGGTACTCTGGTACAGTACCCTCTTTCTATAAGTTAGCTTACTTCTGTCAAACATGAAGATCAGTTAACATTAGACTGGAAGAGAACAAAAACTGTTGCCAGTACAGCCATGATGACTGCTTTGGACTTGCAGACCATTCCTTAGATGCATGCTACATAAAATGCAACAAATGAAAGATATAACAAAATAAAACAACTCACTCACATGTGATATGTAAGACCTCCAGTCCAAACTCCAAGATCATCTGTTGTGATTCTCTCAGAGGGCGTTACTTAGAGCTCATCACCTTACAATCTTTGATCATTCAGTTTGTGACGTGTGACTAAACTTGAAGAGATTTTTTAGTAAGTTCTCACTTAATTAAAGCAAATAAAATCCATTTTAACATTACTCAAAATAGGAATAAGGCGCATTAATATTCTATGAAAGTTATTTTTGTTTATAATTCATTTATAGCATGCATTTTTAATTGAATATGGAAGATAAAATTAAGGAAACAGATAAAAGACACCAGAATACAAATAATGAACGTTTAGATTAAAAAAAAAAATACACCGATAATGGGGAGAAATATGAAAATAATTAGAAACTCGCTTCCCTTTCTTGAAATTGAATATCTAAAAAAGCAGTGTTCTGTTATAGGATGTTTGTTTAATACTACAACAAGGCATTGATTACTGAGACCAAACGACATGTATTGCTTATCAACTGCGCACGTGGTTTATCTGTCTTAAGGTGAATTTATTATAGGACTCCTTAATAGATAAAGAATCCTATAAGAATTTAATATTGGAAGATATAAATTTTCACTGCTTGCTGTCATCACTGAAAGCAACAGCACCCTTTGAATTTTATCGGCCATTATTAACAACAGTAAAATAATAATTCTAAACAGTTTAT
Organism: Typopeltis vanoorti; assembly: GCF_054136105.1. NCBI lineage: Eukaryota > Metazoa > Arthropoda > Arachnida > Uropygi > Thelyphonidae > Typopeltis > Typopeltis vanoorti. The sequence continues at coordinate 142,792,815 of NC_143550.1, forward strand.
AATTCCCAGTGAAACACCAAAACAGAGATGTGGCGAAGAACGTTGTAAATAAACTGAGTTCACGAATGCTGCCCATAAGTTGATGCATTGCAGTGTCATGTAGCTAAAATAAACGTACGAACGAGTACGACGTCGTATAAATGAGCATTAGAATATACTGCTGTAAAGTAAAATAAATGACGACTTGAAGTCTGAACAGATTTTTCTAAGTTTTTTTCTGTTCTAATGTCAATGTTATACAACTCTGCTTCATTGTATCGGATTAAATCTTAATATGAATATACTAACATGCATTAACATAATAATGCATAAGTTCTAATACAATATGCTAAAAAAAAATAATAAATAAAAAGAATAGATAGACGCCTTTCGTTTAATACCGCAAAGTTTTCAAACAGGATAAAGAAATTTCTGTTAGAAGCTCGGTATCTCTTTTAGGAGAGCTTACATGGGTTGTGATTGATTAATCTGACTCCAAGAAAGACTTCAGTTTTTATTGGTAAAAAAAAGGGCTCTTAAATCTTATCAAACTCATCAGAAGTCATTCCTCAAAGTTATTCTATTGCGAGCACCTATTTAAAATTACAACCACGTGGAAACAAAGCAATTCTAGCAGCAGTCCTCACGTGGGCTTTCTCTGTAACAAGATCTCTGCCCATAAACACTTGACAGAGACAAACAGCTTACAAACACAGACGTTTGCCTTGTAAGAAATGCGTCACTACACCTAGCACAACCGTGACGCGATAGCAATACTACAAGCCAACTTGTTACTTCCAAGGATAGTCTAGAATGTGCATTCACGCTTGAATAGTCAGCCCTCCCTCTCTTCCCCCCCCTTTTTTTTTTCAAATACTGCCAGACGAAATACACTTAGGAATCTGCCTTTGTTTACAGAAATCACACAAAACAACAATAAAAAAAGGTCTCTTTTATTTATGTTGCCTTATACCTACTTTGACTTAGGCCGGCTCATATTACTCTGTAGTTCTTAATGTGAAGGTTAAAAGCTCTTCAACCCCTAAAGTTTGATATTTTCAGATGAAATTTCTCTACTTCACACTTTCTCGGCGTTTTTAATACCCAAAAGCTGTAAAAGTTAAGGAATCTAATCCGATGCCATGAAGGACTCTTGATCACATGACACTTCAATTTCAAGCGCGATGTGTATCGACTAAAGACTGCTACAGCGCTCTACTAGGAGAAAATGAGTTCTTTGTCATTTGGTGTACTCATTATGTTTCCTCCTTATTCCATATCGATGTATGAACCTGAATTTTGTAATTAATACCTCGTTTATTTCGTAATTAAACTCAGAAGGTCCGCTATTTCACCTTTTACAAGAGTTCCATGTAGTCGACCTTTGAGAATATCATTGACGGTTAGTATTTTGTCTAATCTGGACCAGAGTTTTCCAAAGTGTGGTACTCGGTTTTCAATTTTGATATATTTCTTTTTACCTTTTTATTTTTATTTTTGTCGCAGATAAGTATAGGTATATTCTGTATATTTTTTCAATAACTTAAAAAAAATTAAGGAATGTTTTAAACAAAATATGTCTCTTTGTATGTGTTCCTTAACCTCCGTAAGGGCAGCGTATAGGTGGACTCAATCTTTCAACCGCGTTCTGACTATTAGAATTGGCCTCAGATGACATTCTCAAAACTAAATATGACCAGAGTATACTAATAAAATTTTGGCTACCTATTAATAATGAATATCCACTTTTATCAGAAAAAGTTACGAAATATCTTCTGCCCTTAGTTTTTTTTTTTTTTTAACTTCGAAATAAATTAAAATAAATTTTAAAAAAAATTAAACCTGCTTCTTGACGAGGAGTCTCCAATATACGGCTAAAAGTAACAAATATAGAACCGGATTTCACCAAACCAACTTATTCCCAACAGAATCAACTTCATTCATTTCATTAAACGTTTTTTTAAATATTATTATCGAGAATTTAATTTTCACGGTTTTTGTTTTTAATGTACGTATTTTGGAATCGTTTAACTAAAACTGTATTTAATAGTTAAAAAATGGTTCACATGTTTGTAATTTATTATAACGCAAATGATAAAAAATATCTTTAGAATTATTCGTGTTTGAATGAAATATTATTATAGCGTCTGCTAACCTACCTTTGCAAAGGTGTAGGAGATAAGCGCCCTCTCTTGTGCAGTTTGCTGTAAAAATTGGAGTGCAACACATTCGCTTAAATTAACCAACCAATATTAATAATAAATAATTATTTCTCAGTGACTTCTGCCGGCTTCCGCTAGAGGGACAAAGCAGTAAAACGTTTTCCATTTACTGTTTGATATTAGTTCCTTAAATTATATACTCAGCAAAAACCATTCAAAGTAATCTAAATCTTAACGGCCATGAGAGATACTATAGTGAACATTTTATGAATATAATCTATATTAACAGAAGGGGAACTTTCTTTTAAATGTGCTGCCACTCGGAATATTATCTAACATATGTCCTTGGCGAGTCTTGTTAGTAGCTACTAATCTTTTAAGTGTTGTACCTGAAATTCATAAGCTGTTGAATGGAAAACTAGGAGAGGAGATAATTTTAATTCGTTCAAAACTGGTTTGCTAAAAGGTCTTGGAAGTAGCTATGGTAATGTTTACAACGCCTCCCGGAGATAGATTTTCCCCTGCTACTATTATCACACTGGGTCGAATGAAAAAAAAATGTTTCATGGACCCACTGAATGAAGGGAAATGTCTGTGGCAACAGATCTTCCCCATCATATAATAAATGCACTGACGTGCCCTCTTTGCTCCACAAATGGAATTCTCGTAATGTCATATTTACTGACAGCATCTCTCAGCTATTCTAGTGCGATGTCTTCTGTCCACAAGTTCACGATAAGTAGAAAATGGCGTTAATAGATAAATCCAAAACATAATGAGAATACTCAGACAAGTACAATATCCTATTGAATGTAGTCCTATGCATAAGGTCAGAAGTTAATTATAAAGAGGTTATCTTTAATTCTTCTTCTTTTTCTAAGTTTATTTCTCAGGCTGTCTTGCGATAGGTTGTTGGTGAAGTACCGGAGTTTTATATTCGAATTTTATTCCTAATGCCAAACACACTTTTTATATGATGTTTTTATTTATGAGGCAGCAAAACATGAAAATTCGTTGGGAAAGAAAAAGCTCATTAATAGAAAGAAAATAAATAACTTAATATTGAATTTAAAAAAAATAGTCCAAGAAAGATTCATGTACTGAGAATGTTTTCCCTTAAGGATATCAGAATAATTCGATGTACATCTTTAGAAGTAAATCACAGTTCGTGATGGAGTTGCGACAGTTCCTTAATATTTACGATTACGGTCATGAGTTGTGTCGGATTATTCTGCTAAGCTTAAGTGTTGAAATTCACCTTTACGAAACCTTCATGTGGACATTCATACTAATTAACATTGATGCTTCCATAAATTGTCTATTTTATTTCTTAAATACGTCATTAATTACGAGTAATGTCTAAGGTGGAAATAAAATAGCAACACGTTTAATATTTAATTTACAATTTAAAATATAATGATAATGATTCTGTTTCAAATTAATTAATCCCACAGCTTTGTAATACCACTGCTGAAGAAAACAACCACCCTGATGAGACTAATGTGGAGAATGCTTCTCTTGCGTGATAAAGCCTTCTACCACTGTCAATAATCAATCAATAAGTAACAATTCAATTAATAATTTTTCAATAATCAATAATTAATTAATCTGTGATGAATAATCAGTACAAAGTTAGCTCATACTCTTAAAAAACATCGCTTAATCATAAATTGCCCCAAATCAAAACTGACAAATATCCGTATTTCTGACCAAGAAAGAAGTATTATGGCAGAAACTGAAAATATCCTACTGAAGAATACATCCATAGAAGAAGTTGACCAGTTTAAATACTTTAAATATTTAATAAAGATGGAAGATCCAGACAGGACATTAGAACAAAAATTACAAAAGCAATAGCATCCAAAAACGAAAATCATTATGGATAGATAGATAACAAGCTTACAATTATGAACAAATTATGCCTTAGTGACACACTAGTTAATTCCGTACTTCTGTATGGAAGTGAAACTTGGAACCTCGATGAAATAGAGTTGTTCATCTGGCTTGGCCATATCAGCGTCTTTGATGGCATCCCAATGAAAGTCATTGAAAAACTTACAGAAACTCGAAAAAGAGGAAGACCTAGAATAAATTGGATAGACTATATGTATATATTGGACAGGTGCTTCATGTAAAAGAAGCACCTGTTCAACTTTTTTTTTTTTTTTTTTGTGTATCCAGTTGAAGCTAAGTGTCGCTCAAGGACTGGCTGAAAGATTTCGTAGAGAACCATTTTCTGATATCTTCTCAAGGGTCCTATTTTGGACTATCGGAAGAAGAAGAAGAAGAAGAATTAAAAAATCAATAATTAATATCATTAATAATTAAATACAACTAAATAAGCAAAACCTTACCTGTATGATGGGGTCCCTAAGCTGCCAACATATCTCCAAATGAGTGATGTCATGAGATTAATTTTTATAAGAATTTAACTTTTTTAGTTTTTAATTTTTTATCATTTTTTATTTATTTATTGTAATTAAATATAAGTACTTAAAATATTATATTTTTGCCAGTATTTTTTTTTTTAAAATAAAAGCTGATTAACATAAAATCTCAGGCACAGTTATTTATTTATTTATTTTTTGCATAAAATTGATAAATAGTTATCTTAATATAATCATAAAATAGAAATAGATAATTATTTTAATTGTAATTTATGCAAGTGAAATATAGGGTTTGTGTTTGTGAAATAATTGTGCTTCGTTTCACCATAAAAGGTGAAAAAAATATTTACTCCTTGCTCTTCGCCCACTTACTCGATTCTTGGTGAAGCAACAGTTCCACTTGACTATGTCGCCATTTCCATGACGTATATAAAAACGTCAATGATGTTTGGAAAGTTCAAAAAAGCTCTTTAGGAACATCTCCGAACATCAATGACCCTTAAGGTTAGATTAGCAATTAATTAAGATACTCATAAAAAAATGGGGGAAAAGCAAAGTGGTTCCCTAGCTGTTTAGTAACAGCTAGGGAATGTTAACAGCGTGATTCATCATATAAACTAGGAAATCATAAAGAAATATTTTAAGAAAGCAAAAAATTTAAATCCGAATCTACTTAAATATTTGATTATTTATATTTTCACTTTAAAGTTTTAAACCTTCGAATAAAAATAATTTAAAATTTTAAACTAATCTACTATTTTCGCAAGACTTTATGATATTTCATTTAAGCATAGTTATCTCAAGTTATTCATTTAGATTTATATTAAAAATGCAAATATCTATATCTGTTTCTCTCGACACTGATAATCTCAAGATAAATATTAATCACTCATTCCCAGTTTTGCAACGTGTGGCAATTTTAGTTAAATTTTGCAAAAATAGTCATTAGATCCACGTGTCGTTTCGTCCTTAGGCGAAAATTAGGTCAAACTTTTGGAATTACCCTTTTCTTTGAACTCTTTCACAGATGATCAAACAAATCGTATCTCACAATGCTAATAGCAACTCGTCCCCTAATAATTCATTCATACTTATGCTTCAGAATCAACACTCATCGTGTACATCTTTACAACATTTTATTCTCGTCTGGCATCAAATCTATAGAACTGGAAGTAAATTCAATTCCGTTACCCTAATCTAAGTTCTCTCGGTAATTCTCAATAATGCAGGTTACCAACAGCGAACTTCTTCACTGCCTGAAAACCCTCCATTTCATTAACGACCGCCAATGTGGATTCACAACTCTCTGTCCACTGAAGGTCTTCTGTCCAAATTATCTATATGCCATGAAATCGTTAAAAGAAACTCGCGTTCTTTTCATGTTCAGGTCTTGACATTTCTACTCCATTTAAGGGTATAGAATAGAGCCAAACTTCCCGAGTTACTAATCCAAATCTGGAAATCAGTTGCCAGATTTACACTCTTCTAGATCATTAGGAGTCATAGCTTCATTTCTTCAGATTTCCTTACTGATGTTGAGGTGTCCCAGGGCTCTGTACTTCCTCAAGTCCTTCCTCCTGTGTTAACGTGACTTTTCGTATTGTCCAGAAATCCCATGTATAGATTTACAAATGATAATGTATTCCCTATTCATTTTCTTCATTCGACAAACCATGTAGTGGTCATAAATTCCAAGCCTCAAGGTCTTCCATAACTGATACTTTAATCACTGGTTATTCTTGTTATTCTTCAGTGGAGTGAGGTCAACTTTATGAATTTCAATGCCACCAAAACACACTCCTATTTCTTGCAAAAAAAAAAACGGTCTGGCTTCGCCGTTCTTTACATAATACTTAGATCTCGGGACAAGATCAAATTTCTCTTCATGGGCTGATTCGACTCACGTCTAACGTTTCTTTACACAATCATATCACCTCCTCAACATTTACAAACATTGATGTCTTTTTTTTTTCAGTAATGATGCTCCTTCTCACTTGTACCTCTAAAAATCCAAAATCCACCCAACATTATTATTATACTATCTTATTATTATTATATATTATCTATTATATTATCTTACCCTTGGAGCGGTAAGCAAACATCTCCAAAAAACTTGATTTTTATTAAAAAACGGGTAATGATATTAACAGATGCTCTCTCTCTCTCTCTCTCGGTCGCTTTGTCATCGACGTTCCAGTTTGCTTTCTGTCCTTTTCTGTAGGATTTTTTTTTTCATAAATGCTCTTCTTCCAAACTAGTTTCACTCATTGCTCTAGGTTATTTGTAAGCGTTTAAAAAACACTTGCGACTGTTCGTCAACATCCATTCACATCCAGTTTTAAACCTGCTGAACCAATGAATCATCTTTCCATCCTCTTCCTCTTCTCTCATATTATTCCCTGGAACATACTTCCTCACATTGTTTTCTTCCCCAAGAATTCCAATCTTCAGCTGTTCAAGAACCACATCAATATGGTCCTTCTTTCTTGTTGCCTATACATAGTACTGATATGTTAGATTTGTTAACGACTCGGGTGTAGGATTAAAATTATATTATATAATATTATATTTGGGATTTTTATTCAAATATCTAGAAAGATTTCGATTTTTGTTTCTGACTGGGAATCATTTGAGTGATAAAATTGATAAAACGATTAGGCATTATAAAACTGTGTGACAAGATATCATAGAGAAATAAACTATGTCTTGTACATTAATCAAAAAAGATCCAGGGTTTTTTGTGATTAATAATAAACTCCTTACAGAATAAGCTATTGTAAAAGGACCTTTTTTTATGAATGTCTCTGATCATTTGAATACTTGTATAGAGAGTCATTCTTAGGTAACTAGGACGATAGCTTTACCATGATCTTTGTATCTGGTTTAATTCTTATGCGAGATTGTGAAGGAAAAAAAAACATAAATGCATAATTAAATTGAAAATGCTAATGAATGGATTTTTTCTCATCAGCTTTTTTAACAACAGCATCATCAATAACAGAAGAAAATGTCTCATCACAAATCGGCATATTATCCAGGCTTGCAACTACACTACAAAAAATAACAAAATGCATCAAAGTAGTTAAACAGCAACGAACATAAGCATTGAAATAATGGAATAGTCTTAAATCCCAACTTGGTCCACGACGGAGATATATGAAAGAATGTCTTTAATGCATAGAGATGTGTTTTTGCACTCATGCCATTTGCGGTACTGGAGTATTGCAGTTTCAATCATCTTTCTTTTAACATCGTCATAAAAAAAGAGCCCTTTGGATGAAGCAAAAAAGAAAAAAAAACAGAAATTTGATACGTGGTAGAAAATCCAACAAAGAAAAGACCAGAAGATTAATAATAGAAAACATAAAATGCTGAGTGGCAGAACAAGCCACTTGAGTTAGAAGGACAGACGGAGATAAAGGTAGTGGAATGGTTTAGCTACTTAAGAAAACTACTAGAGAAAGGAAAAAGGAATGTGAAAAAAAGGAGGAGGATAAACTGATCAGTAAATGGAAGGTAATGGCAACAGATGTGTGATATGTCATACGAGAATACTAACGCAGCAAAATCCAAAGCATATTAGTTATTCTTTAATGTAAATTTACATGGTCGAAAAAACTGTAGCTACGGATTAGTTTCTTTTCCTAGGGATGCCTGCGTAGCGTAGTAGTAATCTCCATGACGCTAGATTGGCAGAAGAAAGACAAAAGTTCAATTTCAGGAAATGACTAGAATAACTTTATCTAGGGTTTATTTTCTTTTTTATTCTTCGGTCTTTCGAATTAGTCGATCTTCGACGCAACTTAGAAATATGGATGATCTTAACTGGATAAACAGAGCGATACATTGCGTGCAAAACAGGAAGAATCAAGATCGATGTCATCCATTAGAACTAAATCATACACAGCAAATGCTGAATTATGCATATATCAATTGTTAAGTTGGAGACAAACAAAGAAACGCTATCATTCAATATTCAATATCCGTTAATTGCATTCATTTCTCTGGTCGGTTTGCCTAACTCACACTGAAAAGCTCTTATAAAGGTGATTTGCATCCTATACGGGATTCGAACCTAAGTCTTCAGCGTTCGGTACGACTGAGATTTAAGCGACCGGAGTAATCCAGCCTTCGTAACAGATTTGGTATTGACGATGTCCTTTTGTTGAAATGACCTGGGCTCAATAGTGTAATGCTGTGGTACACTGAAAAAAATTTCCTCTCCCTTACGTTGTAAGAATATAATATTCTATTATCCACATGCATTGAATTCTCACTGCTTTTCTGTCTCCAAATTCAGTCTTATGAGAATAATTCTGTACAGAAATAAAGGAATCGGAATAAGGTCACATTTATATGACTTCTCTGATTTATTAGAAATATGCTTAATCATGGATATTTTAAATTAAAAATTAAATGAATAAATTTTAAGAGCTTTTCTCTTATAGAGGAGAAATTGTTAAAAACTTATCTCTTAAACATTTTAATAATCTTTGAAGAAACATAAATTGTATTAAGTGTTGTTTATTTAATTCATAATTAATATATATTTAATTAGTGAATGTAATTTTGAAGAGTTGGATTTATATGATTATCTCTGCATCTCATTCCTTACGAGACGGTAGGGAATGAGATGATTAGTTTCATCATTACATGATTTAAAAAACTAGGGTTAGGGCTTAAAAGACACCTGGGAATCAGGTGTCTTTTTAAGGGATTTTCAACTTAAGAAATGTGTTAGCTGGTCTAATTACAGGGGAGGCGCAGTTTTCCATGTTGAAAGCAGTCAGCCTCGGTAGTCCGATAGGTAAAGTCACTGCTTATTTAGTACAGAAGGTGTGGGTTCAAATCCCCAGTAAAGTACAGATATTTATAAAAGCCTGCTCCGTTCAAACTTCTATAGCTTCCTGAGTTTATTAAGCTTCTCTTTTTATTTATTTATTTTTTTTATTAAAGAGTATTATTAGATACTTTGTGATATATCTACGAAACGCCACAAAGCATTGCATTGTCAAAAAAGGTCCAGATGCCTCTCGGAGGTCAATGTTCGTGGCATCACAAACAGAGATCCGAGGCCAAACCAGGAAAAACAGGATCATACCATCACACCGCCACCTCCGAATTTCATAGTTGGGATTACGCACTCTGATAAAAGACGTTCACCGCGCATCCGCTGCACACACCCACACCCGTCCATCTGCTGAGTAGAGGGTGTAGCATGATTCTTCGCTCCATAACATCGCTTATCAAACTTCGATGCCCCACTGAACTCGCTCTTTGCACCACTGAAGACTCTGTATGTTGATTCGATGTTACTTGAGGCTTGCAAATTGCGGTCCTACCATGGAAACCCATGTGTGAACCCCGGTTATGAATATTTTTGTGCAGATTCTTGTTCCAATCGATCCCAAAAACACCACACCACATTGAACGTGTCGGCCGACGAATGGCGGTTTTTAAGTTGACCTCGGACAAGGCCGGATTAAGACCCATAGAGGCCCTAAGCACTTAAAAGATTTTGGTGCCCCATATATATGTAATTCAAAATATAAACAATAATAAACAATAAAATAAATTTTTATTTTTCAAAATGAAACAAAACTTATAGTAAGATGGAAAATAATGTTTCTTTTTGCATACTTCAACTTTATTTAGATTTGTAAAGGTTTCTCCTACTTTTTTTAATTGCAAAGTCTTTGATCAGATCCTCAAAATTAATCTTACGTAACACATCTGCTTCTATACTTAGCAGAGATAAGGCATTCAACCTGCCTTGTTGCAAAGTTGTTCTGATTGGATTTTTAATATACTTAAACTGAGAAAATGAACGCTCAGCTGAGCAATTTGTAACCATTAATGTTAAAAATATACGAAAGGCAATGTCTACGTTTGGAAAGGCACACTCAATATTGTCTTCTACAATTATTTTATAAAGTTCAGCATGACTGAATCTTGTTTTTACATTTTTTGTTGCACTGAACTTATGGCGCACATATGAGTGAAACTGCTGAAGCTCAGCCGAGAAATTAGAGTTCAAATCCTCTGGGTAAGCATCAGTCAGCTTTTTACAACACTGAGAATACCTTTCAATTTCAGTAGATGATGAAGTCACTGAAGTAGCATTATGTGGCACATCACCTTAGAAAAGAAAATCCCTCTGATATTTCTTTGTATATCTCTCCTCTTCTTCTCACTCAGTTTCAAGTTTGTCAACAATTGTGTAAAAGGTAGTGATACGAAATTTACCTCTGGCATTCAGATATACTTCTGGAGTATCTCCGTCATTGGGTACCTTCTTTCTGATACGTTTGCGAGTTTGAGCTGCCTTGTAATCAACATCTGGTAGCACTTCCTTTGTAGCTGCTTCATATCTTTCAAATTCGTTTCGTGAAGTGCACAACTGGCCAACTAATGATCCATACAGAACTGCACATATTTTTAAGTTGACATCATCATTCTGTATAACTTAGATTACTCTATGAAACTTTTGCAAAATCTCATCCCAAAAATTCAACATAAAAATAATTCTAGCTCTTGCATCTTATTTGCAATATTATCTGCTTCTCTTCTAGTGTCTCCCTTTTGTGACTAGTCTTCGGCTATACAGTCTAACGCTTCTAAAATTTGAAGGAAAGATTTCAAAATTGCTGCTGTTGCCATAGCATGTGCCTCCCATCTGGTATCAGAGAGGAATTTTAAGACATTAACCGCCTTTTGACAGCAGTCAACAGTACTTTGGCCTACCGAATTTAGTGAATGAGCTGCACAGGGCACACATATAGCAAACTTGTTTGTTTCTAAAAAATTTTGCTGCATCCGCTTATGGCGCCCAGACATGTTAGCAGCGTTGTCATAAGACTGATCCCTACATTTTGAAAAGTTTAGCTGACAAACTTTACGGAAGTATTGCAACACCTGATTTGCCATTTCCTCACCGGTATGGCTTTTCATTTCCAGAAAGGTTAAAAATCGTTCAGTAGGCTATCCATCTTTTAAGTACCTAAGTACAACACTTAACTGGTAGATATGTGACAGATCTGGTGTTGAATCAACTGACAAACTAAAATAACCAGAAGATTTTACTTCATCAACAATAAGCACGTGGACGTTTTGAGCCATCAGTTGAACGAGTTCCTCACAGGTGGCTTTGGACAGATAAGAAGGATTTTCTTTGCCACAATTTCCATATTTCGCAATGTGACTTGCTAAAAATGGACCAAACTGACTTATGAGCTCAAGCAGCCCTATAATGTTCCCATTTTGCAATGATCCAAATCTTTCTTCTGTTCCTCGAAAAGCCAAGCCACATCAGCTAACGTACGAATAACAGCTATGACAGGCCGCAGGACATGTTCCCAATAATCACACTCTTCTTGAATTTGTTTTTCAAACTGTTGTCACAACTCTACACCTAGTTAGCGAGTTAAGTATGTTAGCATAGAGTCTCGGTAAGTAATGCTTTTTTCATATTGATCAATTACAATAGTACTTCGCCAGACACTGAACCCTTCTCTTGTAACAAAATGTGAGAAATTTTTAGGAGCAAACAGTTTACAAACAAAACAATGAACTGATCCCGTTGATGGTGAATACAATAACCACTCTCTCTTGTATTCCTCACCACTAGCTTTTGTTTCAACAAAATGTTTCTGTGAACAGTATCTTACTGGTTTGCTACTACTGAAATGTCGGTAAGACTTGTCAAATGGCCTATTGTGGTATTGACAGTGACTGGGTCCACAATCAGTCCAACAAGCCACATCATCAGCAGCAGAGAAATCAAGCCACAACCCTAGATCTTTTGCTATATTTACTTCATCTTTTGCAGACTGAATCATTTCACCACCATCACCATGGCCTACTAAACTTTCATTTTCAGCAATTATTTCAACCTCAGAATGTTTTGCAAAGCAACTTGCATCAACATTTGCAGTAGAGACATCAAGAGAATTTACAAAGTGAGGTCAGTAGTGAGACATGTGCTAGATGAACCTGCTTGTGACACCTTGATGATTCCAACATCAGCATATTTTGATTTTGAAATGATCAAAGTGATATTTGTGTCCACTTCTGATGACGGAGATTTGCTCTGATCAGGAATTGGTATATAATGTTGTGGAACTTGTGTGAAGAAATCAGTCAGCTTTGCAGTCTTGGAATCGAATTCCAAAGTCTCCTCGTTTCTTTTTCGATAGTTTTTCGCTTTCGTGCATCACTTAACTGAACACGTTTCATCTTGGTTCTTGGGATCTATTAAATACATAAATAAAAATATTATTTTGTTGAATATTAGGTGGCAATCAGCACAGTTACAGATATATCACAGGCAAAACCATACGAACAATTTAATTTTCGGCTTACAGCTGAATCTTGTGCTTTCGTGCTTTAATTAACTCTTATTTTACCAGAATCGCACTTCTGCGACAGCTAGGCCTTTTACTGGAGGCGCGTTTCTGAGACAACCATGTGATTTGTTTTATATTTGGTTCTGGAGCCTTTTATAAGACATACTTTATTAAAACAAGACCTAAAACAGACAGGAAAATAAAAAATAAAATGGTTTAATTATAAAAAATTACCTCATTTGACGCAATGTTAGTGGCAGAAAGCGTCCTGAGCGATAATACGGTGTAATCGAACCGTCATGCACGTGGTTAGAGTTTTATTAGGTCTTCTACACGTCATTATTTATTGAAACAAAGAATATAACAATAAGAAAAGATAAAAACAATGAAAAACTAATTAAAAGTTAATTTAAATTAAATTAAATTCGTCATCTAACTAAAGCAGAAATTCTGTGGTGCCCCGCCTTTCCATGATGCCCAAAGCGCGTGCTTATTTTGCTTAATGGTTAATCCAGCCCTGACCTGGGATGGCCCAATGTGAAAAAAATGTGCCGAACAGATAAATTCCTTTCAAATTCCGTCAATTCCCTTTTCGCTCATTTCACCAGGACACAGTTGCACTGACTTGGGAGCATCATATTCCTCCAATTTGTATTAAAGGCAAGGGGGCCACTACCTCTGTATTACTAAAATCTTGGTATTTTTCTAGCCTGGCTCCCACTGATGAGACCTCAATAAAGGTCGAAACCGGTCTGGGTAGTGCCCCCCCCCCTTGCCTTTAATACAAAATATCATACATCTCCTCCAGGAGATGTGCTTTGCATTAAGGGTAAATATTAAGATTAGTGATCAGAGCTTATTCTACTTTTACCATGAGTTGTCTTGGTCTTGCACTACGTGTAGGATCAGCTAGACTTGCAACACTTGCAGGCGCAAACTTGACTTGTTTGTCTGTTTGCTTACTTGGGAAATGGAGTAAAACTAGGTTTAAAATAGCTTGGTATCTTTAACATTTATTATACCCAAGGTAAAATACTTTCTACATATATATATATATATATATATATATATATATATATATATATATATAATCTTGAAGGAGGCAGTTGAGTAGATGATTTGAGAATAGACGCTCAGTCATAGGTAGTATGCAATGCGTACGACCTATGACTGAGCATCTGCAATGATCGCCAATACATGAAACCCGTGATCTCCTCTGGCAAACGAAGTAGCGCTCGGTCCGTCAGAGCACTACCTCGTTCGCCTTGCGTTCACAGCGACCGTGATTCCCGAGAGCTCTAGGTATAGAAATAGAAGACACGACAAAACATAAATAAAAAAAAATCATTTTAATTAGGAAAAGATTTTTGGAAAATTTTCTAGTGTTTTTTCCTTTCTCTTTTTTTTGGAGGGGGGCCTTGGCTCCCCCCCCCCTGGGTGCGCCACTGATATGCATAAACCGCCATTCGTTGGCCGGCACGTTGAGTGCAGAGTTACAAAAACATTCAGAATCGAGGCTCACAACAAGTTTCCATGGTAGAACCGCAATATGCAAGCCTCACATTACCGGAACTAACATGCTGCGTCCTCTTCAGTAGTGCAAAGAGTGTGTACAGTGGGAAGTGGAAGCTTGGAAAGATGTGTTATGAAGAGCAGTGAAACACGCTACGCCCTCTACCGAGCAGATAGACGGGTGGGGTTGGCGGATGAGAGGTGAACGTCTCTTACTTCAATAATAATATACCAGGGTGCGTAACCACAACTATGAAATTCGGAGGTGGCTTTGTGATCGTATGTTCCAGTTTTTTTTTTATTTTTAGTTTGCCTCGGACCTCTGTTTGAGGTTCTACGAATCTTACAGCTGAATCTTGTGCTGTTGTGCTTTAATTAACTCTTATTTTACCGGAATCGCACTTCTGCAACAGCTTGGCCTTTAACAGGAGGCGCGTTTTTGAGACAACCACGTGATTTGTTTTATATTTGCTTCTGGAGCCTTTTATAAGACATAATTTATTAAAACAAGACCTAAAACAGACATAAAATAAAATAAAATAAAATGGCTTAATTATAAACCATTTAATTATGGTTTATCATGAACTCCGAGAGGTATCCGAACATTCTGGGCAATGCAATGTTCTGTGGCGTTTCTATGGAATTGATCATTGTCTTGTTCAGTAAGACAATGCACCGTGTCATAAGGTTGCTGCTGTAAATGTCACCACGCTCGACTGCCTCCGCAGAGCAGCCGATTTTAACCCTATTGAATATCTGTGAGATGAACTGGAGCGTCAGGTGAGGTCAACGGACGTCGGCCCACAACAGCCTAGGACCTCATTGCATGACTACAGGAAGAATGGTCCAAAATTCAAATTGATTGCTATTGATTGCATAGGAAAAGTATGCCCCGTAGAATTGCGGAACCAACGGGACCAACGAAAGAAGGTCCTACATCTTATTAAGATGGACTCCATGAATGTTTGTTCCTCACACTATGGTGTCCGTTGACTTCTTTCCAAGCAGTGTGTATAATAATAATATAGTCCGTTTGCGTTGCATATTCTCTTGTATTTGTTGGTTGTTGATGGTTCAACTTTTGGAGAAAAAGACGGTGCTCTTTCCTCTTCCGATATTACAAATTCGGGAATAAATTCTTAACAATGCTCAATAAAATTATGACACAATATTAACAACTTTTATTTTGAAACCTCTTGTTGCAATTTTTTTTGTTATTATTTAGAATAAAAATAAGTTTTTTTTTTTTTTAATATTATCCCATGATTCTCCCGAATAGGAGCATTAGTGGTTTATTAATACAATCGTGATCTGTTTAATATCATATTACAACTTCAATGTCCTCGACGTTAAAAAAAAAAAAAACACAGGTCACTACACCCATTATAGTGTCTTGTTCCTCTTATTAAAAGATCGCATCTTCTTGCTCTTAAAATAGTCACGACACTCCAATTACACACGAAATCACTTGTTATCAAAGTGACGATACACAGATATATCATCGAAGAGAGTTTCTTTCAACAGAGGCCTGTAAGTTTCACATGTAGAATACTGAATTTTTGAAAGTGAAAATAAGCAGTTCGTCCTATAGTCTTCAGTAAGAAATGAACAATTTGCAGCCTCACAAGGTCAACGATCTCAATTGAGTTCATCCAACAGTATATTATATCGTTGTAATGGATAATACCGCTAAAGCATACGCCCATTATTTATTTATTTATTTCGAAGTTAATATATAAAAAAGAAAGGAAAAATTAATTTTATTACATAATTTCTTAATAGTATTAAATTTTAAAAGAGTTCTTTAATTTAATGAAGTAACTAGTCTAGCACCTTTAATTTGTATAAATAATTTTAATATATAAAATATGTTGTTTATTATAAAAGAAGGTGATCTGGGAAGAGTGGGATCAATCGACCGTGAGATGCGGTCGATTGGTTCATTAATGCCCTTGGGGGTAGCGGATGGCAATAATGCAATGCTGTACCAATGAAGTTTAAGTGAGGTTCGGCTGTTGCTGTTACCCCCTTGGGCGATGAGTTTTTGAGTTCGCTCTCTTAAGGTTTTTGCCTTAAGGGAGCACTTTGAGTCTCCGGGGAAAGTGTTCTCCGGCACGGCCCGCTGAGGGGCTTTGTCTGTGAATTATTTTCCTCGGAATTTGAGCGGTTCTGCTCAGTGGTCGGGGAGCCCGTCACTGAGTGGAACCAACGCTGAGATTAGGACGGTCTTTCGCCCACTATGGAGTGGCCTAGAGATCGTCCGTATCCGTATATTTTTGAGATTTCACCTTTACTTACATAGTCGGTCGATTGGTTCATTAATGCCCTTGGAGGTAACGGATGGCAACAATGCAATGCTGTACCAATGAAGTTTAACTGAGGTTCGGCTGTTGCTGTTACCCCCTTGGGTGATGAGTTTTTGAGTTCGCTCTCTTAAGTTTTTTGCCTTAAGGGAGCACTTTGAGTCTCCGGGGAAAGTGTTCTCCGGCACGGCCCGCTGAGGGGCTTTGTCGGTGAATTATTTTCCTCGGAATTTGAGCGGTTCTGCTCAGTGGTCGGGGAGCCCGTCACTGAGTGGAACCAACGCTGAGATTAGGACGGTCTTTCGCCCACTATAGAGTGGCCTAGGGATCGTCCATATTTTTGAGATTTCACCTTTACTTACATAGTCGGTGATTGTAATGGATGGCAATGCTGTAGCCAATGAAGTTCTAACTGAGGCTCGGCTATTGCTGTTACCCTCCTGCCATGATCAGAGCTTTAATTGCTCAATAACACCTTATCCCTACACTGTCCTCTACAGATAACGGGGAATATGAAAAGCATTCTTGCTTCGCCCCTTTAATCCAGTCCTTATAAGGACTATAAAAGAAGGTGGAGATCAATCAATCGACCGTGAAATGCGGTGATTGATTCATTCAATCCAATACTCTTGGAGGGTAATGGATGGCAATGCTTTAGACAATGAAGCTCTAACTGAGGATCGGCTATTGCTGTTAACCATCCTGCCATGATCAGAGCTTTAATAGCTCAATAACACCTTATCCATACACTGTCCTCTACAGATAACGGGGAAGATGAAAAGCATTCTTGCTTCGCCCCTTAAAACCAGTCCTTATAAGGAAAGGAATAAACGAAGGTGACTCATTGCATCCTCTTGAAGTTTCTCGTAGTAATAAGTAATAGGAGTGGTGGTCGGGAAAAAAGGAGGAATTCGAAGCGTTCTTCATTTTATTTTATGAAATATCATCAAGGTAAGACTTTGATTAGATGCAATTTAATTGCTATTGCTTTCTTTAGCCTATGCTTGGTATTTCAAGGTAAGACTTTGATTAGATGCAATTTAATTGCTATTGCTTTCTTCAGCCTACGCTTGGTATTGCTGGCAGTTCCTTGCAGCTCCGGGATATTCTACAAAAATTTCTGCTGGCAGGTCTTTAGACCTACGGGATTTTTATTAACTCATACGCAGTTAAAACGATATGAGCGTACCTGACCTAGACGTATTCACTGGTTTGCTCGATAAATAGCCGGCTCTTGTACTTATTGATAAACTCCAAATGAAGTTCAAGCTGACATGGCCTGCTAGCATGATGGACCCCGACATCATTATCGAGTCACTCGATAAAAAGCTAGCACTCACTTTTATTAAAAAGCTTTCAAAAAGTTTGAACAGGATTGGCCCGGCTACTTAAACTTATAATTTTCATCTGAAGTCGACGTTGAGGAAAATGAAGAATCTCCTCAAATGGAGGAAAAACTCAATCTAGTTGTCGTTACCTCTAATCCTTCTGATCAAAGAGAAATCCACGCTCGTAAGAAGAGAAAAACTCTCGCTGCTGAGCCAACAAATGATGTTGGTATGGACGAGGATGTTCCCATTTCAGATCCCTCTGCCTCCCCCAATGAAAAGGTGTCACTGATTATCCTAAGGAAAAAGCAGAGATGGACAACACTAAGAACCATCATGGCTAACTTACAAATAAGTTATAGATCTGATAAAAATGTAGACGAAGGCGTAAAAATTCAGCCTACCACAGTGGCTGATTATAGAAATCATACAAAGGAACTGGACTCAAGAGGAACTCAATATCACACATTTTCACTTGCCTCCGAAAAAAATCTGAAAGTGGTCCTACGAGGAGTCCCGAGGATATTGACACGGATGAAATAGTTACTGACCTTAACTTACAGGATCTACCTCCCATAAAGGTCACTAGAATGTTTAGATCAAATAAGACACCTATGCCTTTATTCTTAGTAGAAATTCATAACATTTACAAAGACATCTATAATCTAAAATCAATCTGTGGACTCAAAATAACCCCAGAACCATTGAGAAAGAAAGCATCTTCTGGGCAGTGCCATAGATGCCAAAAATTTGGCCATGCCCAGAAGCTATGCAAAGCTCAGTTCAGATGCCTAAAATGTGGCGAGAATCATCCCACAAACACCTTGCACCAAGCCAAAATCTACCCCGTCATCTAGTGCGAGAGTTCCTGAAGCTCAGGCTCCTCAGTTCGCCAAGCGTGAGATCATGACAACAGGTGCTCGCCCATCATTAACTGAGCCCCTTAAGAAAATGAATCTTCAACATCAAGCGAGAACATATGCTGATGTGGTCCGCTCCAAACAGATGGTACAAACCCAGAACCTGAATAATCCACATTCAAATCTATCAGCTATTATCACCTCTTCTCTTGCAAACATGCTGCAGGATTTCAGCAACTCAAATCCATCAATAAGTGTTACAAAAAATTCTTACAGCAAACCCAATCCATATTATCTGCACTCTCTGATGCATAGGAAAAAATCGTCCCAAATTCTCTTAGGATTATTGCTTGGAATGCCAACCGTATCAAAAATAAACTGTTAGAAATCCAGGAATTCAATAATAGATACAACCCAGATATATTTCTAATCAATGAAACGGATTTCTTGAGGCCTGCTGACATCCTAAAAATCAGAGGGTATCAGATTTACAGAAACGACAGACTTGGGTATAGAGGTAGAGGTACAGTCACATCAAAAACTATATCAGTCATCATTCAATAACCAACCCTACAACCACCAACCACGAAATCACAGGAATTAATGTCCTCACAAACTCAATTGGAAACCTTAAAATTTTTTCTGCTTATAAGCCTCCATTAAAGACATTATTGACCTCAGATCTGGATGCCATCCTTGGAGTAAAAGGACTGGTCGTCATTTGCTGGAGACATCAATGCAAAACATCCTGCTTGGAACAGTAAATCTACCAATAAAAATGGTCGCTTCCTTTCTAGCTACACAGGATCAAACTATGCTGTTGTGGCTGGACCTACCGAACCAACACATCTCAGTACGTCTGGCACTGCTGACATCATGGATATAGTTATCCTGCAAGACATTAAACTACAGTACAGCCTTAAATCACTAAACGAGCTGTCGTCGGATCACAACCAAATTCTACTGCAATTGGGAGATCAAGAATGCCTGTCTCCTCCCTCTCATTCAGGCATATCGTAGGAGAGATTGTCTAAAGCACTTAAGGGATCAAATTGGACCTGTCCCTCACATATGCACACCAAAAGATGTGGAATCTGCAGTGACTAGCCTCACCCAACAGATTAAGTCCGCTATAACGGTTGCAACCTTCCACAAACCTGTTCCCAAGCTTGGTCGTTTGCCTGAGGATATTATGGGCCTGATCAGAGAGAAGAACAGAGCTAGGAAGAGATTTTGTAACACTCGCGCTCCTCAGGACAAGACAGTGCTTAATAGATTGAATGGAGCAGTAAGAGATGCACTTAAAACTCATAAAAAGTTAAAAAGTATAAAAAGTTAACCTCTATCTCACCTATTGATCACTCTATCTGGGGGTTACTGAGAAACATCAAAAATAAAAGCAGATCCCTCCCCCATAATCTCAAACCAAGGCCTAGTCCACACTGATGCAGATAAGGCAGAAGCCATACTAAAGAATCTTGAGCAGCAGTGCAAACCTTCTTATAACAACTTAAATTTCAATCACTTGTACAAAATCCACAGACAAGTCAGGCATGCATTAAATCTCCCAGGTACCAGTGCTGACCATATTGCACCCGCAACACTTGTTGAATTATATGATATTATTAAAAAACTTAAGAACAATAAAGCTCCTGGACCAGACGGCATCTCAAACAGAGTGATCAAGCTGCTTCCTCGAAAAGCTGTAGTGCACCTGACTAGTATAATAAATGCAATCTTAAGACTTCACTATTTTCCTTCCACCTAGAAACTGGCTGATGTAATTCCTATACATAAGCCAGGCCAAGACCCACACTTACCGCAAAATTATCGTCCAATCAGTCTCATCTCCAATCTGACTAAAGTTGTGGAGAAGGTCATCCTCTCACGACTCCAAACCTCAGTAAATGAGCTAAACATCCTCCTTAAAGAACAGTTTAGTTTTCGGCAACACTATAGTCATCATCATCACGGGCTCACTGCCAGTTGATGTCTGATGCCTGTTTCACTATCACTATCTTCTTCCACCTTTCTTTGTCCAGTGCACAGTGTCGCAGTTTTTGTACACCCATTCCACACCAGTCTTTTATATCGGCTATCCATTCTCTGTATGGTCTACCTCTTCTGTTTAAGCCATCCAAAATACCAAACGTAAATGTCTTTATCTTCCAGTCCTCACTCATTCTACAGATGCGTCCAAATTATTGCAGCTTCCGTTTTATAATCTTCTGCATTAGATTCTGTTTTGGTTGTATCTTCTGATAGAGCTCTTAATTGGTGATTTTCTGTACCCATCCTATTCTTAGAATCTTCCTGTAACAAGTTCTTTCAAATGCCAAAATTCTTTTTCTTGATTCCTTATTTATTACCCACATTTCAGATCCGTAAAGTACACCACTGAAGATGCATGTTTCCAATACTCTTAGTTTTGTTTGCAGACTGATCACTTTACTTTTCCAGATGTTATCCACGGCCTTCAGATTCAACACCATAGTACTACTCAGCAAATCCACAGAATTATCGAATACATCATTACCAGTTACAATTGGCGCCAGTGCACAGGAGCTGTTTTCCTAGAAATGTGCCAATTGTGGCGGTCCTCACACTGCCAATTACAAAGGATGCGCTCACAATCCAAGAAATAGAAAATCAGAAGCAGAAACATTTTCTTCCTCACTCAGCACACACCTGTGACAGAGATTACTTCACAGCTTCCTGAAGTTCAATATAAAAGGTCAGATGCCCTTCAGATGAAGCCAGAGGTTCCCAAAAGAGTAACTCCGCAACAACAATCTAGGAGATATGCAGATGTAACTCGTCCTAAACAGTCATCCCGTGAACAGACAACACCACACACAAATCTGACAGCTATCATTACCTCTTCTCTCGCAAATATGCTGTTGGATTTTAGCAGATTCAACCCTTCACGAAGTTCTACTAACAGATTTCTAAAGGATACAAGCCATTATTTCAGCGATCTCTAATGAACAGTAACAAATTAAAACCAGAATCTCTAGAAATCATTGCGTGGAACGCGAACAGCCTGAGGAGTAAGATTTTAGAACTTCGAAATTTTGTCCAAAGACATCAGCCAGATGTCTTTTTACTAAATGAGACGCACCTAAGACTTTCAGACAACCCCAAAATTTGTGGATACCAACTGTACAGAGCTGATAGACTGTCCCACAGAGGAGGAGGCACGGCAATTTTCATTAAAAATTTTATCTCTTATCACTCCATAAACATCCCTCCTACCACCAACCTCGAGGTCACTGGCATTAAGATTCTCACGAGTTCTGTCGGCAAATTAAAAATCTTCGCAGCATATCATCCTCCACAAAAATCATTACTGTTCTCTGATTTGAACACCTTATTCGATACCGGAGAGCCTATCATTGTGGCAGGTGATTTAAATGCCAAGCATTCAACCTGGAATAGCCGTTCCACTAACAAAAATGGACAGATACTACAAAACTATGCTGCTTTCAACAACCTTCATGTCATAGGTCCCGCTGACTTCACTCATCACAACACTTATGGTCGGGCTGATGTGTTAGACATAGCTATATTGCAGCACATCAGACTCCAATACAATTTAATGACGATTAATGATCTGTCATCAGACCATAACCCAATATGGTTAAAATTGGGAAACCCTGAAAAATGATCTCCCGTCCTCACTCATTCATTCCTTGGGAAAGGCTCTCCAAGGTACTTCTAAAATATATTGGTCCTGTTCCCATCATTAAATCAAAAGAGGAAATTGAAACAGCTGTTAAAAAATCTAACAGAACAGATTAAAGCAGCCTGCGCAGCAGTTACTACCCCTGCAACTACCCGCAAATTCGACCACTTGCCAGAAGATATTATGAATCTGATTAGAGAAAAAAATAAGGCAAGAAAAAGATACCACAACACCAGGGCGCCGCAAGACAAACAGATCTTGAATAGGTTCAATGCAGTGAGAGATGCCCTCGCAGCCCATAGAACTAAACTCTGGGAAGAAAAACTGACCTCCATCTCTACTGATAACCACTCCATATGGAATCTCATCCGAAAGATTAAAAATAGAAATAAACCTCTTCCCCCCCTCCAAAGAGATTCAGGTCTCATCCACACTGATGCTGATAAAGCTGAAGCAATAGCAAATCATCTTGAAAAACAATGTAAACCTGCATACGATCACCTCGATTTTAACCATATATACAAGATCCACCGTAACGTCAGATATTCACTCAATTCTGTTCTCACATATTCCACTCAAATTGCATCCTCCTCACCTGCTGAAATATATGCTATTATTAAGAAGTTCAAGAACAAAAAGGCTTCTGGATCCGATGGTATCTCTAATAAAGTAATAAAGCTTCTACCACGTAGAGCTATTGTCCATCTGACAAATATAATTAACTCCATCCTTCACTACAAACATTTCCCTTCCTACTGGAAACTGGTGGACATAATACCGATCCATAAACCTGGAAAAGATCCCAGATTGCCTCAAAATTACAGACCAATCAGCCTCATCTGAAATCTCGTCAAAATTGCCGAGAAGGTAATTCTTATTAGACTCCAAGATTCAGTACTCCAACTAAGTATCCTGCCTGAGGAGCAATTTGGCTTCCCACAATCGCATAGCACCGCGCAACAAATACACAGATTACTGGAACATATCATCACGGGTTTTAACTGGCGTCAATGCACTGGGGCTGTTTTCCTTGGCATAGCCAGTGCATTTGACACGGTTTGGCATTATGGTTTGCTATACAAACTGATATCATCTGGTGTACCAATCGGAATCATTCATCTTATAACGGCATACCTCTACGATAGGCGCATGCAAGTCAGGATGTGCGGGGTAGTCTCGACACAAAAACGCATTTTGGCTGGAGTTCCACAAGGATCCTTACTACCACCAATCCTATTCTCCTTATATGATATACCGCACAACCCATTATCTTCAATTAAAGCTCTATACGCTGATGATTCGGCGATATTGGCCAGATCTTTAAAGCCTCACCTAGCCATCAAGAAACTGCAAGAAAACCTACTGCTAATCGAACAATATTTCTCCAAGTGAATCCCTTGAAGAGCGTAGTCGTCCTATTCTCTAGAAGATCAGTGCTTCCTAAAGAAGATATTCTCCTTTTCAACACTAAAATTCCGTGGAAAACAGATTAAATATCTTGGTGTGGTATTGGACAGAAAACTGACTTTCAGCTCCCATATCAAGACTCTCTGTGCAAACACATCAAAAACCATAGCCCAGCTCTACCCGCTAATTAACAGAAACAGTAGGCTGAGAACCAGAATCAAACTTCTCATATACAAACTGATGGTTCGTCTAATACTCGTCTACGCTTCACCGGCCTGGAGTCATACTTCAAATACTAATGTTCTCAAATTGCAACGTATCCAGAATAAATGTCTCAGAATGATCCTGGGCGGCCCGTGGTTCATCCGAACTGTCCAGCTACATCGGGACACGAATGTTCCCTATATTTGCACTTTCATGCAGACTATAGCAATCAAATTCTTCTCAAAAGCATCTGTGCACACTAACAAACTGATCCAACTGGCTGCAGATTATGACGCAATGGATTATATCAAACATAAAAGACCTAAAGCCATCCTAACCTTCGCCCACTTAGGGAGAGCAATTAGCTCATAAACTTTCTCCACTCACAGTTTCTCTCAAGATAGCCGGGAATATGAAAAGCTTTTGCTTCACCACTTATGTCAGTAAAGTTGATAGTTGATAGAAACGAAGGTAGAGTCGAATTGTGATTGCTGGGTTTTTCGCTTTTGATTGATGTGATCGGACGTGTTATGTTATTTTAGGCTGTACCTGATTGAAAGATTTTTCAGGAAACTCACATTGCATTGGAGTTAACACACTTTGAAAAGTACTGTTGTCTCCCCTCTGCATGAAAAATGCACGAAGTCTGATGGCAGTGTAGGCCCCACTCGCTGTGAGGACAAGTGGTGGGTGTATGGTATTTTAGGGAGGTAGGTTTCCACACTGTGGCGAAGTGAGTTCTTGACACTCCTTTTCCAATTTTATTAGGGTACTATAAAACTAAAAATTGCTGTTACTTCGCGCGTTTTTTCCATGCTTGGTTTTCCTGGCAATCTTTTGCGGCTGCGGGATTCTCTTTGCCGGTAGACCATTGATTGGGTCTATGAAACATCTATGCAGACTCAAGGACCTGCGCTCTAAACAGTGATTTTGCATCTCGTTTTCTCGGTATGAGTGGGATTGACGCTGACGCCCTGATAGAGTCACTGGATGACTAGCCATAAATATACTGAAAAAGATTCTCAAAAAATTTGAACTTAATTTATACTCTATGTCCTGGGATGACGACAACAATGCTCCAGCAGATGAGAGGTGGGAATTGATGATTTCTGCCCAAGATCTTCACGGAGGTCCGCTTGCGCAAGAAGCTCAAAACCACGGTCTCTGAACCACCAAAAGAGGATGGAATGGAAGGAGACGGTCCCGTTTCGGACTCCTATGCCTCCTGATAATACTGCAAAAAGATATCTCCGATTACACTACGCGAAAAACAAAGATGGATGTCTCTAAGGGCTGCCATGTCCAACCTACAGATCTCTTATAACTACACAAAAAATTTCACTGACGATATCAAGATTCAGCCCACCACAGTGACTACTGAAAACTCACAGAAGAAATGAATGCCATTCAGCATCACACCTCACTTGGCTCAGAGAAAAATCTAAAGGTGGTGCTCAGAGGAGTGTCTGAAGACGTATCCACAGAAGAAATGGCTGCTGACCTACACTATCAGGACCTACCACCCATCAAGGTCAGTAGAATGACCAAAAAAGACAAGACTCCGATGCCACTAGTATTAGTTGAGATCAATCAAGCTTGCAAACATATATATGACCTGATATCCATCTGTGGACTGAAAATCTGCCAAGAACCATTGAGGAAAAGGTCTTCAACAGGTCATTGCCACAGATGTCAAAAATTTGGCCACGCCCATAAAATGTGTAAGGCTGAGTTTAAATATCTAAAATGTGGGGACAGCCACCCAACTAAATCTGTACAAAACTGAAAACCACCCCGGCTAAATGTGTCAACTGCAGTGGCCCCCACACAGCCAACTACAGGGGATGCATTCAAAACCCAAAAAATAGAACATCGGAGACAGACAGTAGATCCACGGCAGAGGCCTCAGCTTCACAGCCTCTCAATGACGAACAAAAATTGTCAGAAGTCCATCTGCCGTAGTCAGACGCCTTTAAAAGAACAACTCAGCAACGACAGACAAGGACATATGCGGATGTAGTCCGTTCTAAACAGATAATTCATGAACAGGAGCCAGCCAGGACCACACACAAACCTGACTGCTATCATCACCTGTTCTCTGGCTCTAAACTTCTTCAGTTTGTGTATCCTAAAGGATACACAAACCGTCCTCACAGTGTTCACTCATGAACAGGAATAAACTAAACCCAGAACTCACTACAGATTATCGCGTGGAACGCGAACGGCCTTATAAATAAGGTCTTGGAGCTCCAAGAGTTCATCCAAAGATGTCAGCCGGATGTAGTTTTGATAAGTGAAACGCATATGAGATCATCGGACAATCCCAAAATCAGGGGATATCATCTTTACAGAACTGACAGGCTGACCCTCCTCTGTGGGTCAGCGGCACTGCCATTTTAATCAAGAATTACATTAGTCATCACTCTGTAAATATCCACCTACCACTAATCTAGAGGTTACAGGTGTAGAGGTTCTCACGAGTTCGGCTGGTAGACTAAAAATCTATGCAGCATACAATCCTCCATTAAAATCATTACTGTCCTCTGATTTGGACGCCATCTTCGGCATCAGAGAGCCTGTCATCATTGCCGGTGACTTAAATGCCAAGAATCCCGCCTGGAACAGTCGAACTATCAATAGAAACGGCCACATACTTGCTAAACTATACAGGATCCGACAACGCGGTTGTGACAGGTTCCACTGAACCTACCCATCATAATACGTATGACACTGCTGATGTCTTGGACATAGTCATACTGCAGACTGTGAGACTCTAGTACAGCTTAATGACACTAAATGATCTTTCATCGGATCACACTCCAATACTGCTACAGTTAGGAAACCAAGAAAAACTGCCCCCTCCCCACACACACATCATTCTTATCATGGGAAAGGTTGACCAAAGTACTCCCGAAATATATTGGTCCTGTTCCGCTTAAAATCCAAAGAAGAAATTGAAACAGCTGTTAAAGATCTGACCCAACAAATTAACAGAGCCTTTACAGCAGTCACTACTTCCACAACTGCCCTCAGGCCCAATCACTTGCCAGAAGATATCATGAACCCGATCAAGGAGAAAAATAAGGCTAGAAAAAGGTTTCATAACACCCGTGCACCACAAAACAAACGAATCCTGAATAGGCTCAATTCTGCAGTGAGAGATGAACTTAAAGCACATAGAAGTCAATTTTGGGAAGAAAGTTTGACTCCTAACAACTCCATTTGGAATCTAATCAGAAAGATCAAAAACAAATCTCTTTCCTCTCTCCAAAAAAAAAAAAAAAAAAAAAAAAAAACTTTGCCTCATCCACACTGATGCAGATAAAGTCAAGGCAATAGCAGAAAATTTAGACAAGCAATGTAAACCCTCATGTAAACATCTAGACTTCAATCACATCTACGAGATCCATCGACACGTCAGATGTTCATTAAAATCTTCTGTAACCTGCTCCAATCAAAATAAATGTATGACATAATCAAGAAATTGAAAAACAAAAAGGCTCCTGGAACTTACAGCATCACCAACAAGGTGATAAAGCTGCTGCCTCATATATCTATTGTACATCTGACCAACATAATTAATCCCACCCTCCGTTTCAAACATTTCCCCTCCTGTTGGAAGGTGGCGAATATAATTCTAATCCATTAGACCGGAAAAGACCCGCACCTGCCTCAAAATTATCGGCCAATCAGCCTCATTTCAAATTTGGGTAATATTGCAGAGAAAGTTATTCATACCAGACACCAAGCCTCCGTACACAAGTTAAATATTCCTAAAGAGCAGTTTGGGTTCCGTCAATTCCATAATACCACACAACAGATATATAGACTAGTCCAATACATCTCAATTGGCATCAATGCACTGGGGCTGTTTTCCTTGACATAGCCAGTGCATTTGATAAAATTTGGAATTTCGGATTACTGCATAAACTTATCTCAACTGGAATACCATTGGAAATGAGTCACCTAATTAAATCATAGCTTTTTGATAGGCGCATGCAAATCAAGATCAAAGGTGCGGTTTCGGCACAGAAACGTATCTTGGCTGGAGTCCCACAAGGATCCTTACTGGCACCGATTCTGTTTTCCATGTACATGTGTGATATCCAGCACAATCCATTGTCATCTATCATGGCCCTCTACGCGGATGATACAATAATATTAGCCAGATCTCTACAGCCGCATCTTGCCATCAAAAACTACAAAAAAACATACTACTGGTTGAAAAATGGTTCTCCAAATGGAGACTGCAGGTGAGTCCCCAGAAAAGCGTAGCCATGCTGTTCACCAGAAGACCGATGCTTCCTAAAGGGGACATCTTCCTGTTTAACACAAAAATCCCTTGGCTAACAGAAGTCAAATACCTCGGCGTACTACTGGACAGAAGGCTAACTTTCAGCTGCCATATATAGGCTCTCTGTGTAAAGGCATCAAAGGCCATTGTCCAACTCTATCCTCTAATCAATAGGAACAGTAAACTAAACACCAGATTCAAACTACTGTACTTATCTACAAACTGATGGTTTGTCCTATACTCACTTATGCTTCTCCGGATTGGAGTCATACCGCTGATACCAATATTCTCAAGTTACAACAAGCGCAAATTAAATGTCTACGAATGATCCTAAACGCTCCATGGTTCATAAGAAATGCGCAACTCCATCGAGACACAGATGTCCCCTATATTTACACTTATATGCAGACTACAGCAGCAAAGTTCTTTTCAAAAGCATCTGTACACCCCCAACAAATTGGTTCAACTATCTGCAAATTACGAAGCAACGGATCACTTCAAACATAAAAGGCCAAAAGCCATCTTAAACTACAATTCTGATGTTTAATATTCAAGCCCGCTCTGGGAGAGCAATTGGCTCATGAATTTTTTCCACTCACTGTTTCCCTCTCAGATAGCAGGGAGTATGAAAAGCATTTTGCTTCACCCGTTATGTCAGAAATGTTAATCGTTATTAGAAATGAGCCCCGTGTGGTGGCCGGGATAAGAATAACGCTAATGTAGACTATGCGAGGCGACTAAAATGGGGCGTAGAGTTTCGAGAGTTTCACTCTCTTAGGTTTCTTCCAGAATTTTGCTTCCGGTGAGGGAGGCTTAGATTTCGAGGGGTTTACCCTGAGAGAGTATTTTGAGTCTCTGGAGAGGGTGTTCTCCGTCGTTGCCCGTGAGGGGCTTTGTGGGTGGATGCTTTTCCCTGGAATATGAGTGGTTCTGCTCAATGATGGGGGCGTCACTGAGTGAAACCAACGCTGGGTTGGACGATCTTTCGGCTACTAGGGAGGAGTGGTCCGGGGATCGTCTTAATTTTTAGAAAGGGCTTTACTTACATACCAGCCCCACTGTAGCCCATGCATGTCGTACGAGGCGACTAAAATGGGTATCCAGAGAGGGTAATGGATGGCAGTGCTGTAGCCAATGAAGTTTTAACTGAGGCTCGGCTATTACTGTTACCCTCCTGCCATGATCAGAGCTTATAGCCCTATATTTCCCTATCCATTCATTTTCTTTACAGATAACGGGAAATATGAAAAGCATTCTGCTTTTCATATTTGGAGACTAATTTGTCTCATGTTTGGAGACTAATTTTAATCCACGAAATTTAGCGCTCATTTCAATCGGGAAACATACTGTTATCAGTTTTGGGCCTTTGAAAATTTTATCAGATGCTTCCCTGGTGTTACAAAGAACCCAACAGTCATATGCAAAAGGAGGGTGGAATAAAATCATTATTTATCCATCTATTTTAGTAGGGGATTTCAATGCAAAAATGTGTTGCAGGACATTTAGTCTTTGTAGAAGACTAAATGTCCTGCAACACATTTTTGCATTGAAATGCAAAAATGTGTTGCAAAAATTTTTGCAACACAATAGATAGTTCTTCACGAGGAATCGTGAAGAACTATCTATTTCCTTGTCGTCCATGTTTCCAATAATACCTACCAGCTATTCAGGTTCTTCAACATCCTAGAAGATTTCTTTCACCGGACTCAGTATATCATCGCAGCAATGGACCGGATGATAATACTGACCTCGTTGACATCTGAAGGAAGCAAAGTCAACGCAGAGTCAATACCACATGGTCGCGGGGAGGAGTCACTACCGCTTTTATATCTCCAACAACCTTGATCCACACGTTGTTACTGTAAGAAATATAGTTGTTGATAATAGACCGTAAATAGTTGGAAGATCGAGTAATCTGATATCGTTGAAACATTCAAGGACCTCGGAAGCTTCCGCCAAACTTGATTAACAAGGATTTGTAGCTACTAAGTGACAAATGGAAGAAAGATCCTCCAGGGAAGGGAACTTACAGGCCACCTTCAAAAAGTACGGGAAAAACAATTCTTCCTGAACTGTGCTAGAGAGAAAGAGAGAGAGAGAGAGAGAGAGAGAGAGTACGAAGAAAGGAATAGTAATACAGAGAAATACCGGAGAAATTCTATTCTCAGTTATTCTTTAATTAAACCTGGAAATCGTGTTCGTATATATATATATATAGAAATTCAGAAATAGAAGCTCAGAAAATTGTATAACTCATGCTATTTCGCATAATTATATCCCATATACAATTCAGGATCACGATATGACAGAAATTATCTGCTCTCTCTCTCTCTCTCTGATACCTTTAAAGTCACTGGTAGCCATGGCCATGATATTGGTCATGTAAATAACGGAGAGCCATTGCCTACCAATTCCGAAAAGGTGGCATGGCTAAAGGAGTCCTGCTTACTCTCATCAAGGAATAAAAGGTGTCAAATTATTCGTTTTCTAAAAGGAAAACAATCAGTTATACATTACGCTCATGAAGCAGCATATGATATAAAACAACTTATGTGATCCTTGATCTAATAAATTACTTGAACAGGAGTGTAAAAGTAAAGGAGCATTCATCATAGGCCTAGAGTAGTAAGGATAGAAGAGATTCTGAAGCTATTAGGAGAAATAAGACACAGATGGACAGGAGAGGTAAAAAAAAAAAGGTAGCCGTAGGTTATCTTGTTTTCTCTCTAATTATTTTACCAGTTTCATGAAGATGGACAACCAAAAGACCAATAAAATCCAGAGACCGCTGGTACTGATACTCAGGTGGTTAAATTTTTTTTTTTTTTTTAAAGTTAACTGCCTTAGATTGCTCATCCCTTCAGTTGGTTATTAGACCACAGTGAACTAAGAGGATGGAACAGTATGAAAAACCCCTCATAATAAAAATTAAACGAATTTTGTCTCCGCCAAAAATTTGGTATCGCCTAGACTTATTTCTCAATATACTGTACAACAGAATTTTCATAGTATAATATTCCATAAATGATCTTTTAACTCCTTAATTATAAATATCAAAATTGTCTTCCCGTAGCTTACAGGTGGGGCTTATGAAAAAAAAAAAAAAACTGTTCTGATATAAGTAATGGAATGGCAAACACGTTATGCTGCTTATTATTCTAAATACGCAGAGCAAGAGCCGAACTGAGTGTTCTATTGTTTTCAGTCTGTAATTAATGCCACAGATTGGATATCGGATTTAAAATGTCTCCATTTGATGGCATTTACTGGAAGGCGACCATATGCAATTCTCCACGCAAAATCCATCCTGTTAGGCTATCCATGGAACTTCAGTAAGTTATTAAACAGAATGTTGTTTTGGTATACAACTGTGGAAGCTCGTGACGGAAGTGTGATTTCCTTATACCAGATTCTGTTGTTATTAATGGAAAGAATGTCGGTAATAGAATGATGTATCACTCTTTGGGTTAAGCACAGAATGCTGCAGACGGATGCGACTCAATTTTCCAATATTTTAAAGTTTAAATTTTTGTGTATAACGTATTGAACTGGTAGTATTGGACGGTGAAGTAAAAAAAAAAAAATCCAACCATGGTGAGAGTTTCTCTCTCTTAGGAATTAGTCCAAGAGTTCCCATCTTCCAAAAATGTTTATTTTCATCTTGTCAGCAGTTAATCCACCGACTTAGCTGAACTTTTCCAAAATACCAGAAACAGATGTATATTGAATCATTATCACTCAAAGTGCCTACTGCCTCCTCCGCATATGTTAATAATTTATTTTCCTTCATTGTCAAGGGAACTGTTATCCCTCGCACAGCATGTGAATTGTCACCTTCTGCAAAAAAAAAAAAAAAAGTTTCAGAACACAAAAAGATGTGGAACAGAACACTGGGTATTGTCAAATGCTTGTAAAATCCACCGAGAGTATGGCCATTGGATACTTTTTTCGTATCAACTAGGTGGAGTACACCACATAGTAGGAACAGATTAAATTCTACTATCCGGCCCACCTCATAATTCCTATCCCATATACTGTGTGCTTTTGATTATGTTTCATTTTCTGCTCAAAGCCTGTTGTTGATAATGAAAAAAAAAAAAAGTTCTCGTAATCAATATGTTGTATTTAGGTGTGATCTTGGAATGAGAACAATTTGCTGGCTACAAATCCACCTGGTATATGATCTGTAGAGAGAAAAGGATAAAAGAATATAACTAGATTGGGAAGAATAAAATCCAAGATCGGGTTTTTTGCGTCTTTTTTTTTTTGAGATTTCCTGATTTGGCATTCTTTATATCAGCGTTTCCCAAACTATGTTCCGCGGAAAGTGAATAAGTGTTCCGTGAAAAATTCTCAAAATTAATATGAGCCTAGAATGGTGTAAATACTGCGACAAGTTCAAATATGTTTGAAAATCAGGCTCTCATCACTTTGCGTGTGGATTGTCCTATTAAGGACAGCGCATGCTGGCCCTAACTCAGCCTCTCGCGGTTGTCGACACCTCCGAGCGCGAGTGAGTACGGATGTATCTATTCTAGGAAACGTGCGGTCAATGCGATGCGATGCGGCCCGGCACGCCTATAGTGTGCCCTGTCGCATTTTTGCGTTGCGATACAGCCTGCTGCGGCGATAGTGTGCGCTTAGCGTTACATTGAATACAAGACCAATGATACTCGACTCTAACCAAAGTGTTCCGTTAAAATTTTAGGATTTATGAAGTGTTCCATCGTAGGAAAAGTTTGAGAAACCCTGCTTTATTTATATATGCAAGTTTCAGTAGCTTTGCTGTTATAATTGGTCTGCAGAGCCGACTTGAATTAAAACAGAAATTGTATGTTAGGGTGCAGGGGTACCTCTCCAAAAAACTGATTGAGTGATCTACAAGATCACTGCTAAACTCGTTACTCCATACCAAGAGAATCGGTGGTGGTTCCACTCAGTGAGAAGCAAAGACCAGCCACCGAGCAGAACCTCTGTACTTTTCAGCAGTAATAATAGAAGCGTTGACAATACTTATTCTTATAGTCCTTATAAGGACTGGCATGAAGGGGCGAAGCAAGAATGCCTTTCATCTTCCCCGTTATCTGTAGAGGACAGTGTAGGGATAAGGTGTGATTGAGCTATTGAATTGAAGCTCTGATCATGTCATAGCAGGAGGGTAACAGCAATATCCGAGCCTCAGTGAGAACTTCATTGGCTACAGCATTGCCATCCATTACCCTCCAAGGGTATTGGATTGAATGAATCAATCACCGCATCTCACGGTCGATTGATTAATCCACCTCTGCATCTCCGCCTTGACAATACTTCCATTTCAGATATAAATATATACATTCATATATAAATTACCAAATGGTGTGATGAAATTTGAAGAAAAAATGAACCAAAATTCTCCAGATCACAAAAAAGTCTACGAAAAGAAAACATATATTATATTATTATCTTTTTTTAATAAGAAAAATTTAATTTTTCTCAATAGCATAAATAATAATTGATTAATTATTCTCAATCAACCATAATGATTTTAAATATCACTGCATCAATTTTTGTAATCCACAAATTTTAAATGATCATTCATGTAAGAAATATGCAGCTATCTTCTTAAAATATATATATATATATATATAAATAACAAAAAATTCAGTGTCAGAACTGTCGTCTTATTCTCCAGACTCGACAAACAAGTCACTAAGGGTTTTTTTTTTTTTTTTTTTTTTTTTTTTTTTTTTTTTGTGTGGAACTATATCATTCCTTTTAAAGAGAAAAAAAAATAAAAAAATAAAATAAAATTGTCTCCACCTCTGACCTTTTGGTGGGGATTCCGCGACAACAAGCACACACACACACACACACACACACATGTGACAACATCGTTTAGGAGATGAATGATCTGTCTTTTTTTCTCTTGTCTGTTCTCCCCCTTCATTTCGCTCAATACTGCTAGTCGAAATTCGGGAAAGTTATTTTGTGATGTTCAGAGACCTATTTCCGTGCTAGAGAATAAGATGGACGTCTTGTGCACTGTTGGAGACATTTTAAAATATAGCCGCAAATCTACTCCGTAGAGTTGTGGAGTGACGTGACTGTCAGAGAGTGACTAATAAAGTAAATATCCCATCCCCCTTTTGTAGTCTTATAACTTGAGCATAATTTTTTAAAGTATGTTGGCGGGAAGTAAAAGAGAGATGAAAGAACATAAAATATCTGGCTGTTTAGATAAAGTAAATTAGATTCAAAGAAAAATGTCGGTATTCAATTTTAAGCTCATTTTAAGGGTTGGAAACTCATTTTTCAGACAAGCTAAACTACTTGTCTGAAAGGGATCAAAATTGTGAGATAGAAAAGGTTGAGCAGATATAGAAAATAATACTATGCGATGCAAATTTTGTCCTTTGCATGAATTTTAGTGATTTTTAGGTATTTTGACAGGCAAATACATTATTTTCGAGGAATTTTGCAAGATGTTTCAACACCTTAGATTGGTTTTGTGTTCCTATATGCGATTATATATTTAGATCGAAAAAGGAACGAAGACATTTTAAAAGAACTAAAAAAAAAATCAATAGATGAAAAACTATTATCATCATCTTCATCATCATCAAATTCCTGACATGTACCCTCAAGGGATGTACAGGATATGATAGTACTACATGAAAAATTTACATCATTACTAACTTCCCATCTACAATTTTCCTCCAAATCAGCCTGTTACTTGTCAAGACTCCAATATTATCATGAAAAACTAAACAATTATAAACAAAAATGGACAGAACATGCAAACCGAATGGCCAACACCCGACATCCTAAACAAATACAAAAATATAAGTCAATTGGAAAGAGAAGAACGGGTAGATCTCAAAAATGGATATTAAATGGATAATGAGACCGGAACAGACCAATATGGTCTATTCCCGTATTTAGTGTTATGATGATGATGAAATTATATATCTTCTGGTACATTTTTTAATGTGACTGCTGTCCATGAAAGGCTGTAACCCTATAGTACGTTAGTACCGCGCGTGTGCTATGGATTTTTTTATATTTTTTTAAATAAACTTTCTAATTTTTTTTGTAATTCGGATTTATATTTTTTGCATGTTTGTTAAGTCGCTATTGTTAATAGTGATGCCACTATTAACTTAAGTGAAATAAAAACGTATAGTTTTTATTAAACGTATAGTTGCAATTTGATTCTGTTGCTAAGCTTGCTATTTCTATTAATTAGCGGATAGCTCTGAGCTATGGCTTTAGATGCCTTTGTGCACGTAGATTTGATGTGTTGGTTGAAAGATAGCTTTTTGTCGAGAATTACACCCAGGTAATTTGTTTCTGTCTGCCAGGGAATTTTAGTATTGAATAGTAACACATCTCCTGCAGGAGACATTGGCCTTTTTGAGAAAAGAACGGCTGAGCTTTTCTGGGGGTTGACTTCCAATCTCCATTTGGAAAACCAACCCTCCAGCTTTAGAAGGTTTTCGAAGCTTTCTGGTAATGAAATGGGGTCTGAGAGATCTGGTTAATATTGCCGTATCGTCCGCATACAGGGCCAAAATGGAAGTCATCGGATTGTGCGGGATGTCTGACATGTATATAGAGAACAGCAATGGAGCCAGTAGAGATCTCTGCGGCACTCCAGCAAAGATGTGGCGCTGGGAGGATGTAGAACCGTTGATTTTTACATGAATTGATCTGATCTGAAGATATGAATGGATTAAGTGGACCATTTTTAGTGAGGTACCGGCTGAGATAAGTTTGTGCAGGAGTCCAAAATGCCAAATTTTGTCAAATAAGTCTAGGAAAACAGCGCCTGTGCACTGGTGCCAGTTGTAGCTGGTGGTGATGTACTCCACAATTCTGTGGATTTGCTGGGTAGTACTATGGTGTTGCCTGAAACCAAACTGTTCTTTAGGGAGGATGTTTAGGTCATTTACTGAGGTTTGGAGTCGTGAGAGGATGACCTTCTCTGCAACCTTACCCAGATTTGAGATAAGACTGATTGGACGATAATTTTGCGGTAGGTGTGAGTCTTTGCCTGGTTTATGTATAGGAATTATGTCAGTCAGTTTCCAGGTGGAAGGAAAATAGCGAAATCTTAAAATTGCATTTATTATACTGGTCAGGTGCACTACTGCTTTTCGGGGCAGAAGTTTAATTACTCGATTAGTAATGCCGTCTGGCCCAGGAGCTTTTTTGTTCTTTAATTTTTTAATAATATCATATAACTCAACAGGTGATGTTGGTGCAATATGGTCAGTGCTGGAGATAGGAAGTTTGAGTGAGTGTCTGACCTTGCTGTGAATCTTATATATGTGGTCAAAGTCAAAACTTCTATACGAAGGCCTGCGTTGCTCCTCTAAGTTGTGTGCTATAACTTCTGCTTTGTCTACATCTGTGTGAGCAAGGCCCTGGTCGGAAAATATTGGAGGAAGGGATCTGTCTTTGTTTTTGATATTTTTCAGTAGTCTCCAGATGGAGTGATCAGTAGGAGAAATGGGGGATAACTTTTCATCCCATACTTGGTCTCTATGGGCTCTGAGTGCATCTCTTACTGCCCCATTTAATCTGTTTAGATTTATTTTATCTTGTGGTGCACACGTGTTACGGTATCTTTTCCTAGCTCTGTTTTTGTCTGTGATCAAGTTCATGATGTCTTCAGGCAAACGATCTGGCTTGCGGGCAGATTTGTAGGAGGAAGCTACCTTTATAGCAGAATTAATTTGTTGTGAGATTTGTAACTGCAGTTTCTACTTCTTCTTTTGTGCGTATGTGAGGAACAGGTCCAATATAATCCTTCAGTGCTGCTGACAGTCTTTCCCATGCAATGTAGGAGTGAGAAGGAGGATATAGGTATTCTTGATTTCCCAGCTGTAGTAGAATTGGATTGTGATCGGATGATAGTTCATCCATAGATATGATGCTGAATTGAAGTTTAATGTCCTGAAGGATAGCTATATCCAGGATGTCAGCAGTGCCGAACGTACTGAGATGAGTTGGTTCGGTGGGGCCTGCCACAACAGTGTTGCCTGATCCTAAGTAATTGTAAAGGATGCAACCATTCTTGTTTGTGGTTGTACAATTCCATGCAGGATGCTTGTAGTTCAGATCCCCGGCAATAATGGTGGGCTCTCTGGTGCATAAGATGGCATTTAGATCAGAGTGAAGTAGAGATTTTTGGGGAGGATTGTAAGCTGAGTAGATTTTCAGTTTGCCACTTGAGCTGGTGACTACTTCCACTCCTGTGATCTCAAGGTTAGTAGTTGAAGGAATGCTCACAGAGTGGTGCTTAATGTAGTTTTTTATAAAGACGGCAGTGCCGCCGCCTCTGTAGAGTAGTCTGTCATTTCTGTATAGGTGACAGCCTATACAGAAATGACAGACTGAGGGTTTTAAATGAGTTTCACTGATTAAAATAACATCTGGTTGATACCTAAATGTGAAGTGTCGGAGTTCCAGAATTTTGTTTTTGAGGTCATTTGCGTTCCAGGCAACTATCTGAAGAGATGCTGGAATGAGTTTGTTACTATTCATTTATGAGAGTTGTGAGGATGACCTGTGTTTCACGAAGAAATCTTTTAGTGGAGGTTTCAGTAGGGTTTGATAGGCTGAAATTTTGTAGCATGTTTGCTAGTGAGGCCGTAATAACAGCTGTTAGGTTTTTAGGTGCTGTTGGTTGATTTTGTTCTGGATTTGGTCTAGTTGTACGGGTCGCATCAGCATAGCTTCTTGTTTGCTTTCGGATGTCTCTATTATTGGAGGTCTCCGACTGTGGCTGCTGAGTCTCCGGTTTTGATATCTGGGCCACTGATGTTCTTGTGCTGAAGGAGGAGGGCTGATTGATTGCCTCCATCCGTCTGTTCTTTGGGTGCTGAGTACATCCTTTGTAGTTCGCGGGATGAGGGCCACTGCAGTTGGCACATTTGGCAGAGGTAGTCCTCGGTTTTGAGCAAGTATTGGTTGGGTGGCTGTCTCCACATTTTAAACATCTATATTCCGCTCTGCATAGATTTTGGGCATGGCCAAACTTCTGGCACCTATGGCACTGCCCAGATGATGATCTTTTACGGAGTGGTTCCGGTGTGACGATGAGACCACAGACTGTTTTTAAGTTGTAAATATCCTTGTATATTTTATGAATCTCAACAAGGACCAATGGCATGGGAGTCTTGTCAGCTTTGTACATTCTGCTCACTTTGACTGGGGACAGATCCTGAGAATTTAGGTCAGCAGCTATTTCTGCTGTGTCAATGTCTTCACAGACACCACGAAGGACTACTTTTAAGTTTTTTTCGGAGCTGAGCGCAAAGGTATGATACTGGATGCCTCTGTCGTCCAGTTCTTTGGACAACCTTCTGTAGTCTGTCACTGTTGCTGGCTGGATCTTTATGCCTTCATCCATGTTTTTGGCCTTAATGAAGCCAATATGCAAATTGGATATTGTCGATCTTAAAGCTGCCCACTTATGCTTTTCTCTAAGGATGATCGGAGGCACCTTTTCTTTGGGAGAAATAGCGGCGTCCGAACCCTGAGAATCCTGTTCCATTTCACTATTGTCATTGTGCGGTTCATCTGTTGTTCTTCGCTTTTTGCGCGCACGCACTTCTACAAAGTCTGAAGGAGTAGAAGGCACCGATTCTAAATGATCTTCAGCGACAACGTCTGAGACACATTCGGGCGGAAACGTATCATACAGTTTCACTTTTCCCGGCCAATTATCACTCAGCAGCTTTCCCAGTCTGAGGAATT
This sequence comes from Typopeltis vanoorti, assembly GCF_054136105.1. NCBI lineage: Eukaryota > Metazoa > Arthropoda > Arachnida > Uropygi > Thelyphonidae > Typopeltis > Typopeltis vanoorti. The sequence continues at coordinate 142,832,024 of NC_143550.1, forward strand.
CCTTATATACATCCTCGAACCTGGTTTCATTCACAAGTTTTGCCATTTCAAAACACATATGGAGAAAGAGTAGAGATTTCTCAGGTGTCCCGAGCAGGTAAAGATAATCCTGTGGACTTTTGAGGGTCCACTAGCAAATCCCGTAGACACTCTTAGGTGTCTACCAGCAATAAAATGTCACTATAAGAAACAAACAAAGGAGATACTAGCGGCTGTAGGCCTAGAGTATTGCCCTTGTAATTACAAATGACTTACCTGGATAAACACTATGGAAAATAAAGTGACTGTTTAGGGTAGCAAGCAATTAACTACTATTACTAATGAATAAGTATAAATATAAATCGCTAAAAACATATCAAACCAATTCATAATTCATCATCAATAATACATGACACTAAACACTAACACACGAGCCGCCATACAAAAAACACAACAACTGTCAATTGACAAAACAAACTGTCCTTATAAGGACTGGCTTAAAGGGGCGAAGCAAGAATGCTTTTCATCTTCCCCGTTATCTGTAGAGGACAGTGTAGGGATAAGGTGTTATTGAGCTATTAATTAAAGCTCTGATCATTGCAGGAGGGTAACAGCAATAGCCGAGCCTCAGTTAGAACTTCACTGTCCACAGCATTGCCATCCATTACCCTCCAAGGGTATTGGATTGAATGAATCAATCATCACCGCATCTCACGATCGATTGATTCTTAACCAAAACAAACTGTCGCTAAATTAATTTCTCATTTCATTGTTTTTAATATAAGATGATTTTTGGTGTCTTTTTATTCACTCTCATTACAATTATGATAATCAGCTGGTCTTATTGTTGGAGTTAAGCATTATTATTATTTTATTTTATTTTATTTATTTATTTATTTATTTATTTATTTTTGAGAGAAAGAAGAGAGAGAAACCTGGTAGCGCATATTTTCTCTTAAATATTCATGAATAATGCAAGATTAGAAAAGGAACTCTTGCTCCTTTTCTAACTCACATTTTAGCTTATGTTTGGTCAAAAAAAAAAAAAAAAAAAAAAAAAAAACTTTCTGGGTGGTGGTTTGTAGCATCCTGTTCTATTAATGTATAAAAATCCAACTCATTTTCTGTCGTGTACAAAATGAAGGGAAATTTTAAACTACAGATTTATTTTAGTGAGAGCTTTCATTTATCATTTTCGTTGACACAGTTAATGAACATGACTTATTTACCAACGTTCTTTCTGGTTTCACCGATGAAAGTAAATGGCCAAACATAAAAGTAGATCCGGGAGGTCTTGAGTGTGGCTAATTTTCTTTTTCTCTGCGGTCATGCATCTAAGTTACGCTACAAAAACAAAAAGGAGAAAAGTAAAAAACAAAAGGGAGGAAAATAACTCACTGGACTCTCTCAGGGTATATATAAAAAAGAAGAAATAGGAACAAGTTATCCAATAACTGCTTGAGACAATTTATCTTGTCAACTCCAATCCTCGTAGCGCGTGTACAATAATAGAATGCTAAGCTCACAGCTCTGCACGGGTCCTCACATTGTCACACTGACCTCGACACTTGCGTTGCTAAAATAACTATTCATGTTGACAGCTCATGGAGATCAGAAAAATACCAAATGCTTCGCAATTATTTTCGACCATTTACCTAAGCAGTCGAATTATTAAAAATATGTTGTTCTTTTAATGATATATGAAATATTTTATATAGAATAATATAGAATCTTTTATTATAATTTCAATAATTTTGAATTTTTCTTAAGTTTTTAAAACATATTTAAATAAACTTTTATTTTATTAAAACACCTGTTTAATTTTTAAAACATTTCTTTTTAATTATTACCATCAGAGATGGTGTGATTTGCTACAACTGGGTTATCAGAGGGATTTTCCCCATTCGCCTCACACCTTCATTCCCTGGGAAAAACTATCCAAAATGCTTCCAACCTACATTGATCCCATCCCTCATATTAATTCCAAGGAAGAAATTGATTCTGCAGTCAATAAACTTACTGATCAAATCAACACAGCCATAGCATCTATCACCTCAAATTCAGCTGCCTTCAAGCCTAAACGATTACCAGATAACATAATGAACTTAATCAGGGAAAAAAATAAAGCAAGGAAAAGATACCACAACACCAGAGCACCCCAAGACAAAAAATATCTCAACAACATGAACAGTGCAGTGAGAGATGCACTCAAAGCCCATAGAAACAAACTATGGGAAGACAATTTAGCCTCTTCCTCCTCTCAAAACTGACCTGAACATTGTTTACACAGATGCTGAAAAAGCCGAAGCTATAGCAAAAAATTTAGAAAAACAGTGTAGCCCTTCGTACAAAACTCAAAATTTCAATCATATTTACAAAGTCCACCGCCACGTCAGATACGTGTTAAAACGGCATGATACCTGTACCAGCCAACTCACACCTACTTCCCCAGCTGAAATTTACGACATCATAAAGAATTTAAAGAATAAAAAAGCTCCAGGGCCTGACGGCATCTCCAACAAAGTTATTAAACTGCTACCCCGAAAGGCCATCGTATATCTCACAACAATAATAAATGCTATGTTCAGGTTTAAGTACTTCCCCTCTGCATGGAAGTTGGCAGACGTAGTTCCTATATACAAGCCGGGCAAGGATCCTCAGCAACCTCAAAGTTATCGTCCCATAAGTCTGATTTCTAATTTGGGCAAAATAGCAGAAAAAGCTATCCTTTCCAGAATTCAACTTTCAGTAAAAAAATTAAACATCCTTCCTTCAGAACAGTTTGGTTTTCGCCAATTTCACAGTACCACCCAACAAATTCATAGACTAATAGAATTCATTATCACAAGTTATAATTGGCATCAATACACCGGAGCAGTTTTTCTTGATTTAGAGAAGGCGTTTGACAAGTTATGGCACTTTGGACTACTATACAAGTTGATTTTAGCTGGCATTCCATTAGATCTAGTTCAAATTATAAAGTCATTTCTTAGTGACAGACAAATGCAAGTCAAACTAAATGATATATTATCTACCCAACGACGCATCTTGGCAGGAGTTCCTCAAGGGTCCCTTCTGGCACGGATACTTTTCACGATTTACATGGCGGACATTCCGCACAATCAATGTCATCCATCATTGCCCTATACGCAGACGACACAGCTATACTAGCCAGATCTATTAAACCGCACCTTGTCACCAAGAAACTGCAAGAAAACTTGCAGAGATTAGAACACTAGTTCTCGGAATGGAGACAGCAAGTAAACCCTCAGAAGAGTATTGCCATGCTCTTCACTAAAAACTCAATATTCCCCAAAGATGATATCTTCCTATTTAATACCAAGATTCCCTGGAAAGCAGAAGCCAAATATCTGGGTGTACTGCTGGACAGAAAACTAACTTTCAGTTCACATATAAAAGCCTCATGTTCAAAAGCATCAAGAGTCATTGCACAGCTTTACCCTCTTATCAATAGGAATAGCAAGCTGGATACCAAAATAAAACTGCTCCTTTATCAACTGTTGATTCGACCCATTATTACTTACTCGTCCCCAGCCTGGAGTCACACCTCAAGTACAAATATCCTCAAACTACAGAAAGTGCAAAACAAATGTCTCCGCATGATATTAAACGCACCATGGTACGTCAGAAATGTCCAACTCCACTGGGATACAAATATCCCCTACATCTACTCTTTCCTGCAGTCTTCAGCAGCGAAGTTCTTCTCAGTGTCCTCTTCACATCCAAATGAATTAGTGCAACAAGCAGCCAATTATGATGAAACAGACTTCTCAAAATATAGGAGACCGAAGGTCATCCTACTTCCAAATGAAGATCTCTGAAACGCACCCACTCAGGCAGAGCTCTTAGCTCATAAACTTTTCCTCACACAGTAATCTTTATCAGATAGCAGGGAATAAAAAAGCATTTTGCTTCGCCCTTATAGTCAGCAACGTCTTGCGTCTTGCGGTGATTAATGAGGATTCATTCAATCCAATATCCTTGGAGGGTAATGGATAGCAATGCTGTAGCCAATGAAATTCTAACCGAGGCTCGCCTAATTCTGTTATTCTCCTGCCATGATCAGAGCTTTAATAGCTCAATTAATACACTGTCCTCTACAGATAACGGGGAAGATGAAAAGCATTCTTGCTTCGCCTCTTTAAGCCAGTCCTTATAAGGACTTATAAGCGGTGATTAATGAGGTATATGCATTGTGTTGCATGTGCATCTTGAATCAAGTTGATTAGGAGTGATTCGCTCGTGATACTTGTTGCTATAGGGTAGTTAATAGTTAAGATGAAATGATATATATAGAGGTAGGCGTTCTATGCTGTATATAATGGTTGAGACTTCCGAATGATATATTTAGAGGTAAGCTTTCTTCCTTTTGTCTATTTTTGTGATTACACATTGCTTAGCTGGTAGACTCTTGCGTGAGTCTGAGGGATTTGTCAATAGACCACCCTCCTAGATCGTTAGGAATAAGACATCGGAATCTTCCCTCATTGTACACAAGAATGGAGAATGTAAAAGATATCAAGGACGCCATTCAACATCTAAACAAAGATATGTCACTTGACACTCTCAAATTCATCCTAAAGAAATTTGAAATGGATTATCCTGGTTGCTTGAATCTCTTCACTCAAGTAAATGACACTGAAGATGATGGTTTGAACATCGAAGAGGAGGACATTACACCTGTTCTACCTACAAAGACTCTCCGACAGTTCGATTGTTCACAGGAGGAACAATCTAATAAAAGACTTTGTAGAGGTCCGCGCACACAAGAAGCGCAAAAGAACCATTCAAAGATAAAGAAATGGATCAAGATCCAGTTTCGGACTCCACTGCTTCTCCCAAAGAAAAGGTGCCTCCGATCATACAAGAGAAAAACATCGATGGTCAGCTTTAAGATCTACAATGTCCAGTTTACAAATTGATTACACAAAGGCCAAAAATGTGGATGAAGGTATCAAGATACAACCCGCCACGGTGTCAGATTATAGAAAATTAACAAAGGAAATGGACGTCAGCATTCAGTACCACACCTTCTCACTCAGTTCAGAAAAAAATTTTAAAAGTGGCCCTCCGTGGCTGTGAAGATATTAATCCAGAAGAGATAGCTGCTGATCTTAACTTAAAGGATCTGCCTCCGATTAAGGTCAGCAGAATGTACAGATCTGACAAGACTTTCATGCCGTTAGTCCTCGTAGAGATCCATGACATATACAAAAATATTTACAACTTAAAATCAATCTGCAGGCTCATCACCATCACACTACTCCGGAAAAGGGCATCTTCTGGGCAATGCCACAGGTGCCAAAAATTTGGCCACGCCCAAAAACTGTGTAAAGCTGAGTTTAAATGTCTGAAATGTGGGGATAGCCACCCAACCAATATCTGTACAAAGCCGAAAACCACTTCGGCTAAATGTGCCAACGGTGGCCCTCATCCTGCCAACTATACGGGATGTACTCAGTACCCGAAGAACAGAAGGTTGGAGACATCTAAACAGTCGTCCTCCTCTAGTACAAGAATATCAAAAGCCCCTGCACCACACCGGAAGCTCGGCAGCCACAGTCGGAGGCCTTCAAAGATAGAGGGTGCCAAAGGCAAACAAGAGGTTATGCTGATGTGGCCCGTACAAACAAGTGAACACCAGAACAGAATCAGCCAACAGCTCCTACAAATCCTACGGCTATTATTACTGCCTCTCTAGTAAACATGCTACAAGACTTCAGCCTGTGAAACACTTCAGCAACCTCCACTAAAAGATTCCTACGTGAAACATAGGCTATCCTTATAGCACTTATAGATGAATAGGAACAAACTAATTCCAGCCTCTCTTCAGATCGTTGCATAGAATGCAAACTGCATCAGAAACAAAATTTTAGAGTTCCAAGATTTTACCCATAGATATCAACAGATTTTATTCCAATAAGCGATACACATCTAAGATCCTCGGAGAGCCCTAAAATAAGTGGTTATCTCCTATACAGAACCGACAGGTTAAACTATAGAGGCGGTGGCACTGCCATATTTATTAAAAATTATATAAAACACTATTCTGTAAACAACCCTCCAACCACTAACCTTGAGGTCACAGGCGTGGAAGTATTCACTAGCTCGGCTGGCAGACTGAAAATCTACTCAGTTTACAACCCACCCTTAAAGTCGCTACTGCATTCTAATCTAAATGCCATCGTAGGCGTTAGAGAGCCCATCATTATTGATGGAGACTTAAACTCCAAACACGCAGCCTGGAATTGTAGAACCACCAACAAGAATGGCTGCGTCCTTTCCAACTACATAGGATTAAACTATGCTGTTGTGGCAGGCCCCACCGAACCAACTCATCTCAGTAAGTTTTGCACTGCTGATATCCTGGATATAGCTATCCTGCAAAATATTGAACTTCAGTACAGTCTAAAATCATTGAACGAGTTGTCATCTGATAATAACCCAATTCTACTACAGCTGGGAAAACAAGACTACCTGTCTCCTCCCTCTCACTCATTAAAACTTCCTGATACAGATGCTGGCCATATTGCACCCGCATCACCTGCTGAAATATATGATATTATAAAAAAAATTAAAGAACAAAAAAGCTCCTCGTCCAGATGGCATCACAAATAGGGTGATCAAGCTGCTTCCCCGAAAAGATGTGGTGCACCTGACCATAATAATAAACGCAATCTTAAGGTTTCACTATTTTCCTCCCACCTGGAAACAGGCTGATGTAATCCCAATTCATTAGCTAGGCAAGGACCCGCACCTGCCTCACAATTATCGTCCTATCAGCCTCATCTCCAACTTGAGTAAGATTGCAGAGAAGGTCATCCTCTCACGGCTTCAAGCTTCGGTAAATGAATTAAACATCCTTCCTAAAGAGCAATTCGGTTTTCGGCAACACCATAGTACTACCCAGCAAATCCTCAGAATAGTTGAATATATTACAACCAGCTACAACTGGCGCCAATACACTGAGGCTGTTTTTCTTGATCTATCCAAAGCATTTAACAAAATATGGCACTTCGGATTGCTACATAAACTTATCTCAGCTGGTATCTTACTGAAAATGGTACACGTAGTTAGATCATATTTACAGAATAGAAGCATGCAAGTCAAGATCAATGGTACTACCTCATCCAAGAGCCATATCTTGACACAGGAGTACTGCAGGGATCCCTGCTAGCTCCATTGCTATTCTTTATATACATGTCAGACATTCCGCACAACCGAATGTCATCCATCATGGCCCTATTTGCGGATGATGCAGCATTATTATCCAGATCTCTCCGGCCACACCTCATTACTAAAAAAGCTTCAAGATAATCTTCTAAAGTTAGAGAAATGGTTCTCCAAATGAAGACTATAAGTGAATCCCCCAAAAAAGCTAAGTCATTCTCTTCATGAAAAGATCGATATCTCCTGCAGGAGACATCTTACTATTCAATACTATAATTCCCTGGCAGACAGAAACAAAATACCTTGGTGTCGTGATCGACAAAAAAATTACCTTTTAACCAACACATCTAGACTACGTGTGCAAAGGCATCTTAAGCCATCTCCCAGATCTACCCCTCTAATTAAAAGGAACAGCAAGCTAAGCATCAGAATCAAATTACTTTTATACCAGCTGACGATTCGTCCCATAGTCACTTATGCTTCTCCAGCCTGGAGCCATACCTCCATTACTAACATTCTCAAACTGCAACGTTTACCAAACAAGTGCCTGCCAATGATTCTAAACGCCCCATGGTTCATCAGAAACAATCAATTATTTCATTGTGATTCTTCTCTTTCCTACAATCTTTAGCAAAACGTTTTTCCTAAAAACGTCCATACATCCCAACGATCTAGTTCAGCAAGCTGTAGCCTACGAGGCAACGGATATATTCAAACATAAAAGACCAAAAGCCTTTTTTAACTTCCTGTAGCGATGCATAATCTCCATGCCCATTCAGGGCGAGCAAACTGCTCATAAAAGTTTTCCCTCACTGTAGCCATAAGAGATAATGGGAAATATGAAAAGCTTGCTTCACCCCCTAAAGCCATCAATGCCAATAGTCAGTAATAAGCTTTACTGTAGTAAGTCTTACTGATCGGTCAAGATGAAATGTTAATACAGTATAATATAAAAGACCAAAAGCCATTTTAACTTCCTCTAGCGATGCAGAATCTACTGTAATATAGGTTTAAATAAATATTTAAATAAATAATATATTAAGTAATGTAAAAAAGAACACTGTCACCAGAAACAGAAATGTTGGAAGGATTTTTCTATGCGTAAAGAGAAAATATTACCATAACAATGGCATTAAGAAACAGCCTAACACAGTAGCAAGATGAAAAGCATATAATAATAATAGACTGCGAAACTTCAAAGGTCCAAGATCTTGGGCCTTTAAAGTAACCATAATTTTAGGAAAAAGTAGTCTTATGTCTATATATATATATATATATATATATATGTGTGTGTGTGTGTGTGTGTGTGTGTGTCATTTGTATAAAATCACTTGTATAAAATTCATAGACAGGTCAGACACTCATTAAAACTTCTGATACCGATGCTGAGCATATTGTACCCACATATCTATCTCGATAGATATAGATATGTATTTGTGTTAAATTGCATATGTTTTTTTGGTCGGTTTGCCTTGTTCCGGGACGAAAAATCCCAGTTTCTGAGTTGAAAACTCGTCTTGCTTTATAAGAGACCGACTGAAAAGTCCTAACAAAAGTTCTCATGTTCTAAAAGAGATTCGAACCCACATCTTTCCAACTTCGTCGAAACTCGTAGAACTACGGAAGAAACAATCAGGGTGTAGGTTGTCAATCCTTAAAATAGGATCAATCAAGCACCCGTTCCAGAAAATTTACTGCAAAAATTAGGGGAAAAAATCAAACCCTATCCATCAAGGATTATTCAACTCAATTTGTGAAGTACTCAAAAAACAAGAACAGAAAACTAGATGCATGTTCGAAAAGAGCAGTGTATACTGAAAGAATGGAAAAAAAAGATGAGATTAACAATGTTCATTAGTAGATCTCATTACGAATAAAGAATCAAAAGAGATCAAATAGAAAGATTACCTCAATACGCAATACACAGAAACGATAGAACTGAAAAGGTTGAAAATTCCAAAACAAATTAGATGCTTCTTTGACACAGTCACGAGAAAATGACAAGCACCATTCATTTAGAGAGTAATAGATTCGAATTCCCTGTATTATACAGAGGCAGCAGCCTTGAAAAAAGCTGCTACCTCTTCCGCAGAGAAAAAAAAAAAAAAAACTGAATGTAGAACATATGCATTTAATTGGCATAATAAGCTGTTCTTGATCTCGGATATCTCTTCCATAATACGAAACAGTGTCTGAAGAAGTTAAAGAATTATGAAAAAACAATTTGTACTTAAAATGCGAAATAGATTTCTGAATATTATCGCAAGATGGCGCCATAATACAATTCTAAATATTTTGCAGTCAGAAGTTTAAATTAACTAGCATTATTATGAGGGGAAGTATAGTAGTATTTATAAAACCTCATGTTTTTAATCCTTAAAAACATTCAAAATAATGGTGTAATATTATTGCTATAAAATCAAAAACAAAAATGCAAGCAATGGAATGTCAGCGTCATCCTTAATTTCCCTCCCCTTTTCCACTTACGAGCATCATCTTTCTAAGTTATCAATTTATTTCAATATTCCCGTAAAATGCAAAGTTTTCACCAGGCTACATGGATTTCATAAAATAATACAAATGCTAATCTGAAAATGCGATATCTCTTCAAAATTCTTTTAACCAATTTTTCATCAGTAGAATTGGACATTATGCATCGGAAAACTCCAAATACAGTACGATTTGCTATTTCAAACCATAAAATAAAAATGACAACATTGACAATTGACATTCATGTCTTTAAGGGTGAAGCAAGGTGCTTTTCATATTCCCCGCTATCTGTTGTGGTCACAGTTAGGTTAAATTTATGAGCAGTTTGCTCGCCCTGAATGGTCATGGAGATTATGCATCGCTATAGGAGACTAATATAGCTTTTGGTCTTCTATATTTGAATATGTCCGCTGCCTAGTATGCTGTAGCTTGCTGAACCAAATCGTTGGGAGAATGTGGAGGTCTTTAGGAAAAATTTGGATGCTAAGGATTGTAGAAAAGAGAAAATATAAGGAATATTTGTATCTCTATGAAGTTGATTGTTTCTAACATACCACGGGGCGTTCAGAATCATTCTCAAGCACTTATTCTGCACTCGATGTATCTTAATAATGTTAGTATTAGAGGTGTGGCTCCAGGCTGGAGAGGCATAGGTGATTATAGGACGAATCGTCATCTGGTATAGCTGCAATTTGATTCTGTTGCTGAGCTTGCTATTTCTATTAATTAGCGGATAGATCTGAGCTATGGCTTTAGATGCCTTTGTGCACGTAGACTTCATGTGTTGGTTGAAAGATAGCTTTTTGTCGAGAATTACACCCAGGTAATTTGTTTCTGTCTGCCAGGGAATTTTAGTATTGAATAGTAACACATCTCCTGCAGGAGACATTGGCCTTTTTGAGAAAAGAAGGGCTGAGCGTTTCTGGGGTTTGACTTCCAATCTCCATTTGGAGAACCAACCCTCCAGCTTTAGAAGGTTTTCTTGAAGCTTTCTGGTAATGAAATGGGATCTGAGAGATCTGGTTAGTATTGCTGTATCGTCCGCATACAGGGCCAAAATGGAAGTCATCGGATTGTGTGGGATATCTGAGATGTATACAGAAAACAGCAATGGAGCCAGTAGAGATCCCTGTGGCACTCCAGCAAAGATATGGCGCTGGGACGATGTAGAACCTTTGATTTTAACTTGCATTGATCTATTCTGAAGATATGAATGGATTAGATGAACCATTTTTAGTGAGGTACCGGCTGAGATAAGTTTGTGCAGGAGTCCAAAATGCCGGATTTTGTCAAATGCTTTGGATAGGTCTAGGAAAACAGCTCCTGTGCACTGGCCCCACTTGTAGCTGGTGGTGATGCATTCGACAATTCTGTGGATTTGCTGGATAGTACTATGGTGTTGCCGAAAACCAAACTGTTCTTTAGGGAGGATGTTTAGGTCATTTACTGAGGTTTGGAGTCGTGAGAGTATGACCTTCTCTGCAACTTTACCCAGATTGGAGATGAGACTAATTGGACGATAATTTTGCATCCAATCATGTGTGGATCTTTGCTTGGCTTATGTATAGGAATTACATCAGCCAGTTTCCAGGTAGAAAGAAAATAGTGAAATCTTAAGATTGCATTTATTATACTGGTCAGGTGCACTACAGCTTTTCGAGGCAGCAGCTTGATCACCCTGTTTGAGATGCCGTCTGGTCCAGGAGCTTTATTGTTCTTAAGTTTTCTAATAATATCATATAATTCAACAGGTGATGTGGGTGCAATATGGTCAGCACTGGTATCTGGGAGATTTCATGCATGCCTGACCTGTCTGTGGATTTTATACACGTGATTGAAATCTAAGTTGTTATAAGAAGGTTTGCACTGCTCCTCTAGATTCTTTAGTATGGCTTCAGCCTTATCTGCATCTGTGTGGACTAGGCCCTGGTTTGATATTATGGAGGGAGGGATCTGTTTTTATTTTTGATGGTTCTCAGTACCCCGAGATAAAGTGATCAATAGCGGCTAACTTTTTATCCCAAACTTGGTTTCTATAAGTTTTAAGTGCATCTCTTAATTCTCCATTCAATCTATTAAGCACTGTTTTGTCCTGAGGAGCGCGAGTGTTACGAAATCTCTTCTTAGCTCTGTCCTTCTCTCTGATCAGGTCCATAATGTCCTCAGGCAAACGACCAGGATTGGGAACAGGTTTGTGAAAGGTTGCAACCATTATAGCGGACTTAATCTGTTGGGCGAGGCTAGTCACTGCAGATTCCACATCTTCTGGTGTGCATATGTGAGCGACAGGTCCATTTTGATCCTTAAATGCTATAGACAATCTCTCCCACGATATGCCTTAATGAGAGGGAGGAGACAGGCATTCTTTTTCTCCCAATTGCAGTAGAATTGGGTTGTGATCCGACGACAGCTCGTTTAGTGATTTAATGTCTTGCAGGATAGCTATATCCAGGATGTCAGCAGTGCCAGACGTACTGAGATGAGTTGGTTCGATAGGTCCAGCTACAACAGCATATTTTGATCCTGTGTAGCTGGAAAGGATGTGATCATTTTTATTGGTAGATTTACTGTTCCAAGCAGGATTTTTGCATTGATGTCTCCAGCAAATGACGACCAGTCCTTTTACTCCAAGAATGGCATACACATCTGAGGTCAATAATGTCTTTAATGGAGGGTTGTAAGCAGAAAAAATTTTAAGGTTTCCAATTGAGTTTGTGAGGACATTAATTCCTGTGATTTCGAGGTTGGTGGTTGTAGGGCTGATTATTGAATGATGGTTGATATAGTTTTTGATAAGGGTGGCTGTATCTCCGCCTCTATACGCACGTCTGTCGTTTCTGTAAATCTGATACCCTCTGATTTTTAGGTTGTCAGCAGGCCTCAGGTGAGTTTCATTGATTGCATTAAAATGACAACATTTTAACTAAAAGCTACTTATGAAGTAATGGATTAATTTCATTTCAAGGTGTGAAATTATCATCCTGCTTTTTGGAGGTTTGATGTATTTTAAAAACTTTTTACATAGTTTTTGAATTAATATTTGATTTAATAAAATTTTATAAAAAATAATAAATAAAAGATGCCTGTTTTACTTTTTTAATTTGTCCACCGTACTAACATGCTACTGATTTATAAATTCCATGATTTTTTTTTTCATGAACTGCAATCACATAAATATAAAAAAGAAAGAAAAAACTACTGTTATCTACTACATAATATATGACTGGAATTAGGGACAACAGATACGAGGTAAGTACAGTATATTATGTTTATTAATTGAGCGTGTTCGAAAAGTTTGCCTATTTCACAGAATTTAAAAAATCCAACAATACCAAGAGGCATCTCGGTTGAAAAGCTTTTACGGTAAAGTTTTCTATAACCTGTTAGAGAGAAAACTATGTAAATTCAGAGGATGGTCCAATTCTATTTAACTTATTTTCGTTGTTGAGAAGAATCACATTTTTCTATTCGCATAAATAGAAACAGACCTAAGTAGGAAAACTTGTCATACTGCGTTACTTGATCAGTAGATGGCGCGAGAGTGTTCTATATTTTATTTCGTTTTGTATTACTATGAAGTTTCATTTTAGAAAAGAACAAAGATGCTTGCAATTTATTTATTTTGTTATATATTATTATATTATTTTTGTCCATGATTTTCATTATATTATGCTCACTATTGCAGGAGGGAAAAAATATACTATATCTAACATCGCATAAGTAGCGTTACAGATTAGTATTTTAAACTTGGTGTTGTTATTTCCAGAAAAATACCATCAAAAATAATTATTTTCGTTGACATTTTCTTCGCTAATAATACTTTTAGGACTGAGTACTGAGCCCCCCAGGGCTCAGTACTCAGTCCCTTACTATTCCTTCTATATGTCAATAATATTCATCCCTACCTTACAGAAGACACAAAAGTAACTTGCTATGCAGATGATATAGCCATCTGGCACACTAGTGCTAAAATCAAAGAATCAGAGGAAATTCTAAACAAATCCATGAGAGGATTAGAAAAATGGTCAAACGAACTCAAACTTAAAATCAACCCAGACAAAACAAAACTAAGTACATTTAGTACAGACAGGAAAAATAGACATTCCTACAATCCCAAAGTCATGATCAATAACAAGCTAATTGAAAAAGTCACAAATCCAAAATACCTTGGTATTACGCTTGATCAGGAATTACGTTTTGCACAACACATCTCTAACACTTCCAACAGAGCTCTAAAAAAATTAAATATACTGAAAAGGCTTTGTGGAACAAATTGGGGTGCAAAGCCAAAAATCCTCAAAACTACTTACACTACACTAATAAGGCCAATAATGGAATATGCAGCACCTATCTGGTCACCTTCGGCTTCATCGATAAAGAAAAAATTAGACAAAATACAAGCAAAAGCATCCAAGATTATCATTGGTGCAGTCTCATCCACTAACAACATCAGAGCCCAACAGGAATGTGGGCTTGACCTGCTGGAGGACAGACGAAAATTTGCCACCATAAAATTCATAAATAATATCAGAAGCTACCAAAGTGATCATGTCTCCCTAAAAACCTATGAACATTGGAACCAAATTTGCAGACTTCACAGATCATCGACTTTACAATATGATGACACTATCAGGAAAGAAATAGGTCTTGATCAGCTAAATGTCCACATAAACAAAGAACCTCTATTTTCCAGTCCTTTACCTTCAAATACCTTCATAAATCTAAACCTTACCAAACTCTGTACAAAAAAAGAACCAAAAGAAATGCTTAAAGAAAAAGGCCTAAATACCATCAACCTTCTTTCATCCTCCAAACAGGTTATTTGTTTAATTTTAAATTAAAATTAATTAAATATTTTAATTATATATTAATTAAATATTTAATATTTTTATTTTTTTAATTCTTTATGAAGTGATTTTGCAATCCGCAAAAATAAGTATTATTATTATTAATCATATTTTGATTCACTTATTAAGTTTATGGTTTGTAATTTTTTTTACATAATTTTAGGAAGATAGACAATCTGATCTTCGAAATATACAAGTTTCATTTTAAAAAAAAAATGCTGTTATTGAACAATTGATTAAATTCACATGAATGATTTAGCATAAAATAATGCTACTGTTTCTTAATTACTTAGCTTACATAATAAACAAAACTTAAGAAGAAAAATCTTTCACTTGCACTCTCGCTGTCGATTGAAAACTATTTTTATATATGTCATTTTATTTTATTTATTATTATTTTATTTTATTTTATTTTTGCTAGAAACACTGTTCCAACAGATTTAAAACTGTTTTATTCCACAAATCAAGCAAGTATGAGATACTGAATAAACATTTAAAGTTTTAACTAGTTTTTGTTTTGTTTTTTTCCATAATGAGAATCACTATCGGAAAACATAATTAGAACTGTTATAAAAGCGACCGATTAATTTTTATATAGCAGATTATTTTGCGCAACAGTTTACCATTCAATACAGAAATAATTGCTATTCAGCAAGTCTTACAACGTAATTTACAATTCTTAATATTTAATTTTTTTTAATCAATGTGGAATAAAATAATTAACTATAAAATTATTCTTTGCTTTATTCATTAAAAAAAAATCTAGTAAATCCGTTCTATGGAAGGACATCATAATTTACTTTGTATCATTTACAAAGAAGTTTTCGAATTTTTGTTCATTGCATCCTGAGAGATTGATTGAATTGATGAATGAGATCGGACGTGATATTTTATACTGTGCCTGATTGAATTTTATACAAGGTTTTTCGGGAAACTCACGTTGCAATGCCGCTAACACAATTTGATTCCTACTGTCTCCCTCTCTGCATGAAAGAGGTCTGAAAGTTGTGTAGGCACCAGCCGCTATGAGGACCAGTGGTGGATACATGGTATTTTAGGGGGGATAGGTTTTCACTCTGTGGGCAAGTGAGTTCTTGACACTCCTTTTCCCCATTTAGTAGGGCATAACAAGTTTAAACATTGCTAGTAGACCACTTCAGTCTACAGGATTTTTTGCTGGTAGGCCCCTAATCCTGTGGGATTACATTTGTAGGCCAACAGGCTTACTTCACTGCGAAATCTCCCGCATTCTTTACTGCTCTCAAACAGTTCCAGCCAGCAGGAGACACCACCTTTATATGGAAAACACCAAAGAGCAGATCCGGATCCTTAATAAGGAGCAGTCACTAGAGGTGCTGAAGTTCGTAATGGACAAGCTTGAATCCGTCTGGCCGGGTTTTATAAAGCAGTACACTCAAACTAATGATCAGAATGGAGAGGAGGTAACACAAGGAGA
Source organism: Typopeltis vanoorti (assembly GCF_054136105.1). Classification (NCBI taxonomy): domain Eukaryota; kingdom Metazoa; phylum Arthropoda; class Arachnida; order Uropygi; family Thelyphonidae; genus Typopeltis; species Typopeltis vanoorti. The sequence goes on from NC_143550.1 coordinate 142,847,987, forward strand.
ATTCACTACTGTCCTGCCATCAAAATCCCCTGCCAAAACAACTCACAAGAGGAGCATTCAAACAAAACATGCAGAACTACAGAAGACTCACCAACACGGGATGTCCCGAAGAACACTGAAAAGGTTCCCCCTGTTATATTAAGGGACAATGATAAATGGACCACTGTCTCATCAGCCCTTAGGAACATAACATCTTATATTCCTGGGCTAAAACCAAGATGAAGGAATCAAAATCCAGCCAGACTCTGTAACTGACCATAAACAAATGACAAAGCAAATGGACAACAAAAGTCTTCCTTACCATACATTTGCTTTACCCAGTGAAAAGAATCTGAAGGTGGGTACTTCGTGGAGTCACCACAAGTGTCACCCCTGAAGAAATCACTGCTGACCTTATGAGTCAGGGCCTGACCTCAGTCAAAGTGAGCAGGATACTCAGGTCACATAAGCGGCCTATGCCACTGGTGCTGGTAGAGATTGGCAAGATGGAGAAGCAGATATAGGAACTGACTGCCATCTGTGGCCTCAGAATTTCCACTGAGCCGCTATGGAAAAAGTCGTCAGCTGGGTAGTGCCATAGGTTTGGCCATGCCCAAAAACTATGCAAGGCCAACTTCAGGTGTCTAAAATGTGGTGAGGGCCACCAGATCATCACATCCACCAAACCAAGATCCAAGCCTGCTAAATGTGGCAACTGTGGAGGACCTCACCCCACAGAAACACTCAAGGCAGCTGTGCAGATCACCCCCCCCCGGTACAAATAATCTCTAATTCGACAACTCAGGAAGGAAAACAAACTGCAGCAGTGACCAAAACTTATGCTGAGGCTGCACGAACGAAGGCACTATTCCATCCCATGAACAAATAAGCTCTAATCTAACATCAGTATTAACTGCCTCACCAGTTACGATGTTACAGGAATTTAGCATTACAAATCCTTCGCCATCCTAGACGAAAAGATTCCTGCAAGGCACCCATTCAATTCTGTCAGACCTCAATCATGAATAAAAGAAAATATAAGCCTAACTCCCTCATCATCACTTATGGAACACAAATGGACTGAGCAACAAAATCTTGGAACTGCAAGAGTTCACTCACAGACACAATCCTGATATAGTCTTAGTAAATGAAACACATCTTAGGCCAGCTAACAGCCCTAAGTTACTGGGTTACGTGTTGTACAAAACAGATAGACTCACTGCCAGTGGAGGAGGCACAGCAGTATTCATTAAAAACTATCTAAGCCACAATGCCCTGACCAATCCGCAAACCAAGAACCTTCAGATAACAGGTATTGAAGTTCATACTGACAATACCGGCAGCAGCATCAAAATCTACGCCGAATACAACCTACCGACATCCCATTGCTGGCATCTGATTTGGATTCCATTCTCGGCTCTACAGAATCCATTATTATGGCTGGAGATTTCAACGCCAAACATTCAGCTTGGAACAGCTCCACAATCAACAATAAAGGTCGTACATTAAACAATTATTCACCAGAAAACTCTATACGTATAGCCGGACCTACAGAGTTCACCCATCACAGTCCAGCTGGAAGCTCAGATGTACTTGACACAGTCATCCTCAGAAACATTAGATACTGGTATCAGCTTGAAACACTAAACGAGCTATCTTCCGAACACAACCTCATCCTGCTTAAGCTCGGTATGCTAGAGCAACTCACTCCTCCGCACTCCTTTATACCATGGGACAAACTCTCTAGAATTCTCCCAGAGCACATCGGCCCAGCCCCCGCTATTCACAATAAAGAGGGGATAGATATTGCTGTAAACAAACTAACCAGCCAAATCAGAAAACAATAAAATCAGTTACTCAAACTATACTCTTGCACCCGATCAGCCGGATCCCCGAGAAAATCATGGACCTAATAAGAGCAAAAAAAACAAAGCTTGAAAGAGATACCACAACACAAGAGCCCCACAAAACTGAACTGAATAAATCGGCAAGTCTGTGAAGCTCTTGAAGAACACCGAAACCATGATTGTGAAACCAAATTAACTAATTTAAACCCAGACGACAAGTCCATCTAGAAATTCTTGAGATCCCTCTGCACTAAAAGGCAACTTCTTCCTCCAATACAGACCAAGAAGGGAATAGTCCACACAAACAAAGAAAAAAAGCTGCAGCTCCAATAGATAACTTGGAAACACAATGTAACCCCTCTTAAGAAAATTTAAACATCAACCTTATCTACGAAATTCACCGCCGTGTCAAGCAAGCCTTAAAACAACAAAAGGATAATTCAGAACATATCGTACCTTCTTCTCAAGCAGAAATAACAAGTATTATAAACTACCTGAACAACAGAAAGGCTCCAGGGCCAGATGGCATCACCAACAGAATAATCAAATTACTACCCAGAAAAGCTATAATTCATTTAGTCAACATAATCATGCTACTCTTAGATTTCAGCACTTTACACAATCTGGAAGACTGCCAACATCTTCCCTATCAAAAAGACTTGAAAGAGACCCCCTAACTCCCAGAAAGCTACAGATCTAACAGCCTTCTACCTTGTCTTTGTAAGGTCGCTGAAAAAGTTATTCTCACCTCACAAGGCTTCAATCTGAAACGGACAAGTTAGGAATCATTCCAAAAGAGCAATTTGCATTCCATAAAGACCATAATACTATATAACAGATACACAGGCTGGTTGAGCATATCACAAAAGGCTACAATTGGAAACTCCATACAGCTGCAGCCTTTATAGATGTTGCAAAGGCTTTTGACAAGGTGTGGCATCAGGACTTGCTTTATAAACTCATAGAATTCAACCTACCAATCAAGCTAATAAAAATGATCGATGCATACTTAAAATACAGATATATGCATGTCAAAATAAATGAAATTACATTAACTAGACACAAAATCCTGGCTGGTGTACCTCAGTGCTCTATCTTGGCCCCTGTTTATTTTCAATTTACATAGCTGACATCCATAAAAACCTTAGTACAACCATCACTGCATCATATGCAGTGATGGTTGTACTACTAGCTCTACTAGCAAGATCTCTCAGCCCCCAACTAGCAATCAGAATACTCCAAATCAGTATTCCTATACTAGAAAAGTGGCTGATGGAGTGGAGGATTCAAGTAAACCCCATAAAAGTTCAGCTATAATGTTTTCCAAAAAGAAAATCCAGAGCAAGAAGGACATACACCTATTAGGATTCAGGATTCCATAGCAGACTTTACATAAATACTGCAGTACCTGATTTGCCATTTCCTCACCGGTATGGCTTTTCATTATCAGAAAGGTTAAAAAGCGTTCAATAGGCTGTCCATCTTTTAAGTACAACACTTAACTGGTCGATATGTGACAGATCTGGTGTTGAACCAACTGACAAACTAAAATAACCAGAAGATTTTACTTCTTCAACAATAAGCACGTGGACCTTTTGAGCCATCAGTTGAATGAGTTCCTCACAGGTGGCTTTGGACAGATAAGGATTTTCTTTGCCACAATTTCCATATTTCGCAATGTGACCTGCTAAAAATGGACCAAACTGACTTATGAGCTCAAGCAGCCCTATAATGTTCCAATTTTGCAATGATCCTAATCTTTCTTCTGTTCCTCGAAAAGGCAAGCCACGTTCAGCTAACGTACGAATAAGAGCTATGACAGGCCTGAGGACATATTCCCAGTAATCACACTCTTCTTGAATTTGTTTTTCCAACTGTTGTCCCAACTCTACACCTAGTTAAGTGAGTTAAGTATGTTAGCATAGAGTCTCGGTGAGTAATGCTTTTTTCATGTTGATCAATTACAATAGTATTTCGCCAGTCACTGAACCCGTCTCTTGCAACAAAATGTGAGAAATTTTTAGGAGCAAACAGTTTACAAACAAAACAATAAACTGATCCCGTTGATGGTGAATACAATAACCACTCTCGCTTGTATTCCTCACCATTGGCTTTTGTCAAAACACAACGTTTCTGCGAACAGCATCTTACTGGTTTGCCACTACTGAAATGTCGGTAAGACTTGTCAAATGGCCCATTGTGGTGTTGACAGTCACTGGGTCAACAAGCAGGCCAATAAGCAACGTCATCAGCAGAGAAATCAAGCCACAACCCTAGATCCTTTGCTATATTTACTTCATTACTTCAAACTTTCATTTTCAGCAATTATTTCAACCTCAGAATGTTTTGTAAAGCAACTTGCATCAACATTTGCAGTAGAGATATCAAGAGAGTTTACAGGCAAAGCGAGGTCAGTAGTGAGACATGTGCTAGATGAACCTGCTTGTGATACCTCGATGATTCCAACATCATATTTTGATTTTTTTAACCGATCAGTGGTATTTCTGTCCACTTCTGATGACAGAGATTGGCTCTGATCAGGAATTTGATATAATGTTGTGGAACTTGGGAAGAAATCAGTCAGCTTTGCAGTCTTGGAATCGAATTCCAAAGCCTCGTCTTGTTTCTTTTTCGATAGTTTTCGCTTTTGTGCACCACTTAACTGAACACGTTTCATCTTGGTTCTTGGGATCTGTTAAATACAGAAATAGAAAGATTATTTTGTTGAATATTAGGTGGCAATCAGCACAGTTACAGATATATCACAGGCAAAACCATACGAACAATTTAATTTTCGGCTTAGAGCTGAATCTTGTGCTTTCGTGCTTTAATTAACTCTTATTTTACCGGAGTCGCACTTCCGCGACAGCTACGTGATTTGTTTTATATTTGCTTCTGGAACCTTTTATAATACATAATTTATTAAAACAGGCAGGAAAATAAAAAAATAAAATGGCTACATTAATTATAAAAAAATTATCTCATTGGACGCAATGGTAATGCCAGAAAGCGTCGTGAGCGATAATACGGTGTAAACGAACCGTCAGGCACGTGGTTAGAGTTTTATTAGGCCTTCTACTTGTCATTATTTATTGAAAAAAGTATGTAACAGTAAGAAAATATAAAAACAATGAAAACTAATTAAAAGTTAATTTTAATTAAATTCGTCATCTAACTAAAGCGCAGAAATTCTGTGGTGGAAAAAAATCATCTTTCATCAGGACAATGCACCTGCCCACAAAGGTGTTTTGGCAATGAGAAAATTAAGGGATCTGCACTATAAATTGTTGGAACATCCACCCAATTTCCCAGATTTGGCTCTCTCTGATTTCTATCTCTTCCTAAAACTCTTCCTCGGTTGTCAGCATTTTTCTTCGAATCAAGAGGTGATTGCAGCTGTAGAGGGGTATTTTGCATATCTTACTGAGAACCACTACAGGGAAGGGATAATGGTGCTGGAGCATCGCTGGAATAAATGCATTAGTCTTAAGTTAGATTATTTTGAAAAAAAATATAAATATTTCGAAATTATAAATTCGTTTTTTCATTGTTAGGCCGAGAACGTTTCAGACTACTACTATATATATATATATATATATATAGTGTATATATATTTTTCCTATACATACATACACATGATAAAGTTTAATTTATAAATTAGGCACAGTAAAATTAACAACAATAATAAAATAAAACAATTATAACAACACACTGTAAGAAAAGTTATCTGAATGTGAATGGAATCTTAGCAACCTCAGCATAAGTTTTTTTTTTAAAATTATTTATTATTTTATGAAGTCAATAATTTTCACCTTTTTCACTTAAAAGGAAGCACTTTATTTCATAATCGAATTGGCAGCATCACTACTCTTATGCTTTGGGGTCATTATTAAGGGTTTGAACACAAGCAAAGTGAGAATTATTTAGAACAACTTGCAATTTAAAACTTAAGAATTGTTTATTTCTGGAATTTTCCATTTAATATTTTAGGGCCAGGGTTGACCACAGATAAAGTCATGATACATAACATACCAGCCACTGAATTGGAAACCTTTATTCATGTATATGTAAACGTCACTTACGCAGTGTATATGCAAAATACTTGATTACGTGTGTCACCACGTGTTCTAGGCAACTATTTAAGAATGCTGCTGGTTAATAATCGTTAATAGTGTTGATCACAATGGGAAAAACAAAGGATCTTTTGGAGTTCAATAAAGGGCTTATTGTGGGTGCCCATCTGGCTGGAGTCACAATGTTGGAAACAGCAGAGCTGACTCGTTCTCAAAAGGTGATATATCTCGGGCGTGGCATCAGTAGAAAAATAACCCACATTGCTTGTCTAAGAGGCATAACTGTGGTTCTAAGACAATCTGTTAGGAATGAGATGTGTCGTCAAGAAGGCTTGTACAGACAACTTCCTCTGTGCAACTGAAGGAGGCATTCAATGAAGGCTGTTCCCAACCCATATCTCACTGAACTTTGTGTGCAGGGAATTGAGGATTAGTATCATCAGTTGCATGATGGAAAATTCATCTATCTGCAGTGGTGTCAAGAACACTGTGACTTGGCAGTGGAAGAAAGTAATGTGGTCCGACAAGTCACGGTACCTTGTTCTATACTGACAGGAGGCAGAGTGTTTGGAGGGAGTCCCACGAAGCAATGAATCCAGTTCGTCTTTACTGTGAACACAACTCAAGGTTTTGGAGGTGGTGCCATGGCGTGAGGCACGTTCTGTTAGTACAGAACAGGTCCCGTGATATTGCTGCAAGGTCGGAATATCTAAACATTTTGCCAATCAAGTCCATCCTGAAATGCTGACTTTTAATCCAGCATGGTTGTTTCATGGACAATAGTGTTGCTGTCCATTGTGCAAGAATTGTTCAGTAGTGGTTCAATGAGCATGACAGCGACTTCCACTATCTTTCCTTTCCACCACAAAGCCAGATCTGAACCCCATTGAGAATGTATGGGACATTAGAAAAACAGATCCAGGAGCAAAATTCTCTTCCATCAAATCTGAGCTAGTTAAAAGACTATCTGGTGACAATCTTAAATGAAGGAAGTGATGAACATAAGTGGGTAGAGTACGAGTTTAGACCCTCCTCTGGAGACCAAATGCAGTACTTTTTTCAAGCCACCCATAAGCAGGTTTGTGGTCTCACACTAGACAACTGGATTTCAGAAACATACATGCTACATCGGGATTAAAATGCCATAACTTACTGGTTGCAAATTATCTCTGCAGTCAATGCAACCTAGCACAATCTAATCAGCTACCACATTTTGTGGGAAATTTACATTTTACAGACAACACTTGAGAATTTCATAAGTTACTTTGAATGTAATATATTTTAATAGTACACTGAATCATTAAAACAGTAGACAGTGTTAAGAAAAGTAAAAATATTTATTTCAGGTGATGTGAATAGAAAATAGATGTCATACAAGACAAACATTTCCACTTAAATTCATCACATACCATTCTGCATTAATATGTGTATTAGCTCAAGAATTACATTAAACATTAATGGTTAAAATAAATAAATAATAAAAACCTAGAAATACAGTGAAACTGCTTTTTTTTTTTTTTTGTGAAGGGAAGGATAAACAATATTCAGGAAAAGGTAGAAACTCAAAAGCTGATACTTTTTTACCATTCATGGGTTTTACTCCAAAATCATTTTAACTTGATGATACAGCATTTCCATCAATGTATGTTCAAGTACCTTCTATTCATGCAAAATGAACATATAATAAATTCAGAATTTCAAATGAAATTCTGATTTTTTTTTTTTTTTTTTTTTTTTGTACAAAAACTTCCACTAATAACCACATATACATCTTGTACTACTACTGTCCATAGCTAACAAAGCAAATCATAAGGAATCAGAATATTCTGACTTCACTAAATGGCACTGTGGTAATAAACTAACACAGGAAATAGAGTGGAAGTGAATGAATTCAGGGTATTCTGAATATTGCATAATCTAAGTGTGAATAAGACTCGACTAAATGGGATTTTATTTGCCTCATGCTATTTTTAAGTGCTAGAAAACTGATATCCAATACTGTTGCTTATTTAATGAGAGTCTCGCTTGTGAAAGAGTACCAGTGAAGCAGAAAGAATGTTAAAATAGTTCCACGGCACAAAGTTGATATTGCACTGAAACAGACTAGTTTGCATCCCTGAAGTGATTATGATTTCAAAGAAATTGATTAGGACTACAGTTTCCCTACACTGATTATAGGGGAAACTGTCTGAAAGAACAAGTGGAGTACCAAAACGTTCTTGTTTTCTCTACTGCTATTTATCAATAAGATGGTTTGGGGATGAGATATTCAGTAGTTTGCTAATGATGCAAAGCTAGGCAGAATTATCAGAAATGAGACAAATAAATGGCAATTAAGTCCAGTGTAAGATTTTGTCTTTGGAATACAGACATCTAGGTCTATATACTGTACTGAGGAATTAGTGTACGATGATAGGGAGGTGGTAAGAAATTCCTGAACAGTAGTAGACAGTGCACTGAAGTTTTAGAAAACAGTGCATAGCAGAAATGCTTTGAGTGGTGAAGACCACCTAAGTATTTCTGGCATGAGGAAGATGTTGAAAAGAGGTAGTTGTCTCCTTGTACAAGGTTTTGATCAGGTATGGACAGATGTATAAACAGTACAGAGCAAATGCAATAATTCAATTAATTTTAGAGCTTCAGAATGTAGGTTATGAGAGTAGATTGCAGGAGCTAACATAAAATGTACTTCCTGGTATTGAAGGGATTTTTCAAAGGGTAAAAGGAATAAGAGGTCTTCTTTTGAAAGTTACATAAGGACATAATGAACTGGAGTAAAGGGTAGTTTTTTTTTTCAGGAATAGAAGTGAATGAATTTAAGATGTATATAATACATTGGTAATGTGGCCTCTAGGGTACACTTCCAGTAATGAGTCTTGATTACATGCTGTAATAATTTAAAATCTTAAATCTAACCTTATGGGGGAAAAGTGGTGTTAATGAAATAATGTATAAATTATAATTAATGTTGGTTCAATCATATTTCTTTTAAAACATGTCTTTAGTGATTTGTACACGATGAAAAAGACTGTTAATTTTTTTGTTTTAGAGATAGCTTTTTTTTTTTTTATCTTAATTTGCAGGCATTCTATTTTATAAGCATCATCAAGAACCATTCCACCAAAATGTAAATGAGCTTTGGGTTAAAATTTTGCATGTGGAAGAATTAAAAAAAAAAAAAAAACTTTTTTAAAGACATTGAGAGATATTTGCAGAAATTTCTCTCCAACGAGAATATAATGTATTTTCAAATATGTATAATTTACTTTCTGACTTGGATAAAGGATGAAAACTTTGTAAAGATAATGGACAAGTCCAGTTCAGGTTGTCATCACTAAGGATGAAAAACCCCAAGTAAAACAAAATTTAAAAATATAACAGCATAAACATTCATCAAATGATTTTTGAATACTAAACAACTGAGTTAATGAAATATTGCTTTCAACTAAATTGAGATGGATAATAAGATAAACTTATAGCTAACTCAATTGTAATTTAAATAAATACATGCCGAAGAAATACAAGAAAACAATCTTAAAGTTTCATGCTTAATAGTTTCAAGATTTCATTTTTTTGCTTTCAAGAGGCCTTTTCAGGAAGCAATAAAAAAAAGACACTGCACAAAAAACTATATCCTCTTTCAGATTAGATACAGAATGCACGAAAATATGCCTACATAAAATATCCTTTGTGAGTTTAGATTTGTACTATTTTTCAATTTATGATAAAAGTTACATGCAGGGTAGTTTGTCATTTTTTTGAGGAAAATAAAAGAGTTATAAACTGTACACTATTGCTTATATTCAGCTCTTCAATAATTTTTTTAATGTGCACATCAAAAAAAGAAAGTGATTGAACTTCCTATGGTTAAATCAGCAAGATACAAAAACAATTAATATTGTTTTTGTCAATTCTTCTGGTCTCTCTGGAGAATGAGAGGCCATTCCTGGAAACTATAAAAAAAATCATGTGTGAGAAAGTGAAAAGGAAATATATTTTCCATGGTACATGGTGAATGAGTGTCTTCAAGGCAAGATATGATGGTTACTGTCATCTGTCAGTGTTCAATCTTCTGTGAGAAGTCTTTGGACTTGTCACAGAAGTTTTCTTCTGATCCACCAAAAAAAAAAAAAAAAAAAAAAAAAAAAAAAAAAAAAAAAAACAGCAAGTTTTTTTTTTTTTTTGGTGGATCAGAAAGTAAATTATATTCTTGTTTCCCTCCTTTCTTGGAAAAAGAATGCAAACAAGAATATAATTTATTTTCAAATATAATTTATTTTCTAACTTGGATAAAGAATGAAAACTTTGTAAAGATAATTTCAATTGGATTATCATCACCAAGATATAGAATATATTTGACTCTCTTCACACATCACATCCATTGGTGTAATGCATGGAATGCAGTACAGTAGATTCTGTTTGTCCAACTTCTGGGTAAAGCCTGTTGAACGATTCTTTTTAGTCAGCTATACAAGGCTGAATTTACTGGTACTCATCCAATGATAGATGTTAAGCAGCTTAAGACTTATTTTACTTTGTTTGAAGCTGAAACAATTGAGACTATGAGGCCATATACATTGGCAAATTGTGTCTATATTCTGGCTGATTTGCCTGTGACTTCTGTATGAGACTTGCAAACTCATGAAGGTAAGCTGCACTGAGCTAGGTTAGTACTTGGGAGTGACCACCTGCAAACCTTGGGTATTACTGGCTTCACACAACTTTTGGGAGAGACAGGGATAGATAATATTAAATTGATCAGAAGGATAGGGTATTGATCAGAATGACCAATAAGCTGTGAATGGGGAAGGTTAAGTGTTCCTGAAAAGGAGAGTAGCCAGTGGCATACTTCAGGGTTCTGTTCTTAGGCATGCCTCTACCACCTAAACTTCTTGATATTTCATGTAGATTGACAGAGGATATTCATTTCAATTTTATTATGTTTATTCACTAATGCTAGAAGTATTCGAAATAAGGGGAACGAAATTGTTGCTTTGCTCGAGTCTGTTCGCCCCAAAATTGTTGGTATAAGTGAGACATGGTTAGATGACGATGACATCCTGACAGGAATAGAGATGAACGGATATGATATTTTTTGTGAAGATAAACAGGGAAGAAAGGGAGGAGGAGTACTGCTAATGGTAGCAGATGAGTTGTGCCCATCTAAGGTGGAATTGCAAGGTGCAAATTGTGGTCACGGTTTTGAGGCCGTATGGTGTGAGGTAGAAGTTAACAGGAGGAAATATTTAGTTGGGTGTTGCTATAGACCTGGTAATATGGAAGGTAATGAGAAGGAAATGTATAGGCAAATTGGCCTAGCTAGCAAGAAACGAGTTATCATTATGGGCGACTTTAATTATGGTGATATAGATTGGAAGCAAGAGACTGCATCTGGGGGTAAAGAAAATGAATTTTTGGAGTTTTTGAAAGATAATTACCTTAGGCAGTACGTAATGGAGGGTACACGAGGATCAAGAGTATTGGATTTGATCATCTCATCAGATGATATTATAAATGAGGTGTCAAATCTTCCACCAGTTGGTGAGAGTGACCACAAGGTAATCACGTGCAGGGTGACCAGTCATTTGAGGACGTCTGTGGAATTATAAGACTGGTAATTACGAAAAGCTCAGGAAACAGCTTGTGATAATAAATTGGAAAGAACTGGATGGAAAGGATATCAATGCTGCTTGGGCCATACTCAAGAACTATTTGGTGGAGGCAATATCAGAGTGTATTCCGAGGGTCAAGAGGGTAAACAGAGTGGGTGTAAAATGGATGAATCAAGAGATAAGGTATGCAATATGGAAGAAGAAGGTATTATGGAAGAAACACAAAATGAGTATATATAACAACCAGTTGCATGAGAAGTACAAAGAGCAGGCGAGGAAGGTGACTAGCTTGATAAGGGTAGCAAAAATGCAGTATGAGCAGCAGTTAGCTAAAGCGGCCAAAAAAAATCCTAAGGAGTTTTTCGATATGTTGCCAGTAGAAGAAAGAATGATTATGGTAGAATGGGATTGATTGGTGAAAACGGAGGAATGATAACCGCTGAGGAGGATATAGTTGAGATATTTAATGAGCAATTTCTAAAGGTATTTCACTCTTGCGAATGTGACATCATGCAGAACTTGAAAGTTGTGGGAGAAGAGGAGGAGGAACTGTTAGTAAGTGAACAGGAGGTATATGAGGAATTGAATAGACTTGATGTAAATAAGGCTGTGGGACTTTATGCTATTTCACCACGTGTCTTGAGGGAATGTGCCAGAGAGTTACCCTTTGGTGGCCAGCATGGATTTACTAAAGGAAAATCATGCTTTAGCAACCTGCTTACTTTTTATAATAAAGTGACAAATGCGTTGGATAAGAGTATTGCATATACAGTGGTATATTTAGATTTTGCAAAGGCGTTTGATAAATTGCCACATGACAAGCTGGTAATTGGAACGGATGGGGCTGAACAGTAGATTGGTTCACTGGATTGGAGATTGGTTGTCTGATAGGTATCAGCGAGTTGTCTATGGAGGAGCGATATCGCAGAAGAGGAAAGTTACTAGTGGTGTACCTCAAGGGTCTGTTTTGGGTCCATTGCTGTTTAATTTGTATGTAAATGATATCTGGAGAGGTCTGAATGGTGATGTGCAGTTGTTTGCAGATGATGCAAAGTTGGGCAGAGCTATCAGGAGTAGTGTGGATGCTGTAGCTTTGCAAGATGACTTGAATACATTGTCTGAATGGGTAAATAGGTGGGGATGTCAATTCAATGTCTCAAAGTGTAAGGTTTTGAAATTTGGGAAGCAGAGATGGGATGTAAAGTACATAATCGGTGCGAATATCTTGGAAGAGGTAGAGGAAATGAGAGATCTGGGAGTGATTGTAGACAAGGACCTAAAATTTTGGGGACATGTTGCTAAAATAGTGAAGACAACACAGCGGATAATGGGAATGATGCGGAGGACATTGACTTGTAGAAGTAAGGATGTTATGGTTCCTTTGTATAAGGCTTTGATCAGGCCACATATGGATTACTGTGCACAGATCTGGTCACCTGGTTTTCAAAAAGATCAAATTGCGTTGGAAAAAGTTCAGAGGCGATTGACTAAGGTGGTTTCTGGTCTCTGGAATGTAGAGTATGAAGACAGATTGACAAAATGCAATTTGCAGAAATTGGTGGATAGGAGGAGGAGGGGGGATATGATTGAGACATATAAGCTGTTGAGTGGTTATTACCAGATTAACATTGGGGAGGTTTTGCACAGAATGGGTGAGGATAGCAGGAGAACAAGAGGTCATTCCTGGAAGCTGTATAAGGAGGGTGTGAGCAAGAGAGTGAGGAGCAGGTTTTTTGCATGGAGAGTGGTGAGTGATTGGAATGCTTTGCCCGAGAGTGTGGTGTGTGCAGAGACAGTGAATATATTTAAGGCACAGTATGATAAACTGTGTATATAACAGTGGACCTCCCACGATGAGTCTTTGACTCCATGGAGGTTTTTGTAATAATAATAATAATAATAATTATTTAAGGAAATTATAACATACACTATATATTAATAAGTTTTAATTAATATTTTCAATATTTCATCAAAGTCAAACTGCCATTATCAGGGGAACAATGAACAAATTGCATATAGGAAATACCTGGGATAATTAAGACTGAAACAGAGTAAAAAAGACAAGCCTAAAGTCTTAAATAGTACTCTGAGTGGGCTAGGATGGGTGTTGGACTGAAATTCTAAGGATGAATGCTTTCTAGATTTTAGAGTTTCAATGCAACCAAATTTGTTGAAGTTTGGATAGCAGATTCCAGGAAAAGTCTTTTGTATTTAAATTTGCTCCTGTGGAGTAAGGTGATTTATTATTATTATTATTTTTATGGTGGTTGTATTCTATGGTGGGTGTCCAAGGCATGGTCAGCAAGCCCTAAGTAGCAGTAATGGTGGGACCAGATGTAGCCCTCATGTATGGTAATTCTGATGTGGACTGTCCTGCCCATTTGGCTATAGTAGGGCAGCATACAACTGAACAGTAGCTGGTCTTTAGGGGAGTAGATATGAGATGCCAATTTTTTTATATGATCTGTAAGTGATTACAAGGTTATATCTTTTTAAGGATTTTCTAGTTTTTCAGATATACCTCAGATATGCAGGATGGTGATAGATTTGGTGTAGTTGTTGTTCCGGAGAGGAAGGGAGGGGATGGTTTGGTGTTTCAATATTTTTAAGATTTAGTGGGGAATGTAGCCACTGGCAAAAAGTATGAATGCATTCAAGTTCAGTGGTGAGGACAGAACTAATCAATTTAGCCCTGTTCAGGGTTTTAATAATCATATACTGTTGAGGGGAAGGTTACTGTTAGTGAATGTATTTGTGTGTGATTTTTCTATAAACTGAGAATGCCAAGAATCCATCATGCACCCCCTCTGGAAATATTAAGTTATCCTAATTAATATATAGTATACACTGTAATTCCTTAATATCATTATGAACAACCAACATATAATAAACCTTACTACCAGGAATATTCATTTGTTTGCTGATGATGCAAAGTTTGGGAGAGTTATAAGAAGTAATGCTAATGCAGTCCTTCAGGAAAGGCGAAAAGGAACTGCTGTATAGTAAGGGACACAACAAAAGCAGAGATAAGGTGGTTGAACCACAGTATAAAACATTGATCACATTACACCTGGACAAAAGTTTGATCCCCTGGTTTCCATTGCAGTGAGGAAATAGAAAAAGCTTTACAGATGTGCAACTAAGGCAACATCAGGACTATACAATGTTGGTTATGAAGTGTGATTCAGACAGTGTAAACTAAAAAAGTGATTAAATTTTTTTGAAATGGATTAGCAGACAAATGGAACGAATTATTTGGATGTGTTATGAATAAAAGGAGTATGAATGAATTTATAGGTTCAATATGATATGTTGCTAGTTGAGTGAGGCTTCCTATATTGAGTGCAGATTCTGTGGATGCTTGTTATTAATGACAATAATATAATATGAAGTGTTGACATTATCAAATCCATTAAGTATCATTTATAAATAATACCTATAAAGATAATTATTTCGTTATGTTTAAAGAAAGCCTTAGGTATATATTATTATAGACACTGTTATTTACAACAGAACCTAAGTAGAAGATTGAGTGGCATTTTACTTAGTAAAATAAGCCTATTACCTATCTAATCTTTGTCTCAATTTTAGTTCATTCAGATGAACATGATACATGCACAGAACAAGATCTATTGCATGCTGCTTGCATACTCAAATTAACATGTACCTAATTTTTAGGTTTGTCTATCATCTAAAAATATCTTGCATCAGCCAATTAAAAAGAAAGTAAAAGTAATATGAGCACATTTCATTTTATTTGTAAAATTTTTTTAAAAGTTTATAAAATACAGCTAGCTTTCAATTATCAAAGCTTCAAATAAATGAACTCTTGGTAACCTATTCAAAGATTGGTTAGCTATCTTATCTGATTCCTAGAACAGCATTATGTAACTATACATCTATTTAACTGCATCTTCAGTTAAACTTAAAGATTAATTTTCAGAGTGATCAGATAATTGAAAGATTGTAATACAGAAAATTATGACTGCTCAGGAACAGAAAAAGAAAAAAAAAGTAATCTGTTATATCTGATTTTTTACAAGTATTCAGATAAATACTGTATATTAATAATAATAAAAAAAGGAAATTGTATATAGAAAAATATTCATAAACAAAACAATCACATTGCAGTTTCACTGTATTAGTTTTCTTCACTGTATTCCAGCCAGAGCACAGCACTGTTTTGATCATTATAGCCCACTGTATAGATATCTGTAGAAATTTATACAGATATCAATGTAAACTGGAATATCTTTACATTCTATAGACCACAGAGAATTGCCCACACGACATTCACCAAAATGCAAAATATTTTGATGTGCCTAGCTATGGTTGAAAACAGCCTTCTGGTGTGATTTATGAAAATATCAGAAATGTAACACATCAAGTGATAAAATTAATAACAATTAAAGTAAATGATTCTAGGTTTTCAATACATTCTTTTGGCTGGAAATGCAAATATAAAGTGTAAAAATATTTCTGTCCCTAGATGGCTGATGGTCCCATTGCACTAACATGTTTTAATTAACAGAATTGTGGTTTTCAACTGAATCATGCATACCAATTATATATTTGGTTTAATCCTTTATCACGACCACCTTTATCATGAGTTGCCCCAGTCCTGAAAATACTTCAGTCGCAAACTTTGTTTGCTTACACTTGGATAAAGGATTAAACCAAATATATAACTGGCAGCATAGCCAAGTGAAAAAACTTCCATCAACTATCTCTAATCCAGAGAATTTTAATAATAAGGTGTTGACACCTTTTGGCAACTGGTATATGGTGATATGACTTCTGCATTACTTCCACTTCAGTATCACACCTCTGGGTCTGGCTCCCAATTACAAGATCTCAAAGGTTTGAAACCAGTCTGGGTAGTGACCCTCTCTAAGCATAGCATTATACATGTCTGCAAGGAGATGTGCTTTGCATTATGGGATACTAAGGCAAGTGTTCAGAACTTATACCACCTTTACCAAGAGTTGCCCCAGTCCTGAAAATACTTCGTTTGCTTACGCTTGGATAAAGGATTAAACCAAATATACAATTGGTAGCATAGCCAAGTGAAAAGACTTCCATCATGAATCATGCATTTCAAGCCAAATTACAAGGAGGCTAAAAACAGTTCTTGAAATTTTGATTAAAAATTTCTAAAGAATGCAAAAATAAATAACACACTGACCAGCCAATAAAAAGTAATGTACCATCCAGCTTACACAGAAATCCATTATAGGGATGAGTGGTTTGTACAGGGCAGATACTAAGTTTCTATTGAGTTGTTAGATAATGTATGATTTACTATAATTCAGTATTATTACTGTAGAATCTTTTAATAACAACAATGCAATAATAACATATCATTAATCAAAAATATCAGTCATTTTAATTAAACAGATTTTTATACATAACACACATTCTGATTGATATAATAATAAACATAAAAATATAAAATTACAAACTTTACATATTTACAAATGACTAAGTATAAACTTACATGAGGAATGTGACTAGTATAAATATTTAGCATATTTAATGCTTATGTACATGGTGCCATTTTTCAAACAAAAATCAGTTAAGTACTAATAAAACATGCTTAAATTTAGTTACTGTAGCATGGCAGGATATATATACACATAATTATATATCAACTAACTGGCATTTTAATTGTATCTCAGGTGTGGTGGTAAAAGTACTGGAAAAATTGGTCAAAAAAGAGAATTCAAGAAATGGGTGGATAAGAATACTATCTATATGAGGGACAAAATGGCATTGTGAAGGGTTGGTCATGATTTAGTAATTTACTATCTTTTTATAACAGAGTAACAGCAGAGTGGGATAAAGGAAATGGCTACATGATGATTCTGCTGGATTTTGCAAAAGGCATTTGACAGAATGCCATGTGGAACTCTGTTATGCAAATTAGAACAAATGGGGATAGATATGACACTGGTTATGTGGATGAGAGTGCCTGTTGAACAGATATCAGAAAGTGGTATATGGGGGGCCAGAATCGAGGTGAAAACAGGTGAACTACTGGTGTGCCGCAAGGTTCACCTGAGACTATTACTGTTTAATTTGTGCATATATGATATAGGAAATAACTTGAACGGAAATATTCAGTTGTTTGCTAATGATGCAAAATTAGGTAGAGTAATAGTTAATTGAGGCAAAGTGGACAACTTGCAGGACGATTTAAATTGGTTGTCGGTATGGGCAAAAGATAATGGGTATCAGTTCAATGTGGAAAAATGTAAAGTTATGCATTTTAGGATAAACAGATTACAAGCTGTGTATCACATTGATGGCACTGTACTCCATGAAACAGAGGAAGCTAGAGATTTAGGTGGCAGTAGTAGACAGAGAGTTAAAGTTTAGAGAACATATTGCTAAGTTAGCCCATAAGATTACTTGGCTATTGAAGAACACATTAACAAGTCGAGATAAAAGTTATTGTAAGGCCTTGATATGTCAACATCTTTATTACTGTGCTCAGATCTGGTCTTCTGAATTTATTGTGTGATGAAGTAGTGGAGAAGATTCAGAGGCGAGTGATCACGATGGAGAGTGGTCTGTGGAATCTTCCCTATGAGGATAAATTGAGAGTGTGTAGATTGCAAAAATTGGTTGATAGGAGAAAAAGAGGGGATATGACAGAAACATTTTAGTTACTTAAAGAGTTTTATAGGATTAATGCAGAGGAAAAGTTTCAGCACTTAGATGGAAGGGCCAGAATAAGAGGTCATCACTGGAAGTTGAATACAGGTGTGGTTACTAGGGGTGCAAGGACTATTTTTTTGCTTGGAGAGTTGTGAATGAATGGAATGGGTTGCCAGAGTCAGTTATGAGTGCTTTGTCTTTTAATTGGTTCAATTAAAAGTATGACAGATTATGTGGATAGTTTAGGTTTTTGAAATGAGTCTTCAAACTCAAAGGATGTGTGCCCGTACAATAATAATGATATGAACAATTTAAATCAAATTATTATTACAATAATAATGATATGAATAATTTAAATCAAATGCAAAATTCTCAAATATAAGACAAATGTTGAAATTACTTCTCAGCAATGTTTTTTTCTCTCTCTCTTTTTTAATATTGATAACATGAATTTTGCTATGTAAACCAATTATCAAGGTTACATATATGCATCACATGTTAGGAACAAACTACATACAGATTTTTAAGAAGCTGCCACTGATATGGAAAAAGGGAAAATATTAAACCTTTGAAGCAGTGTGCCTTTCTTTTATCTGATATGAAAATATGAATGTTTATCTGAATGAATCTAAAAAGACATACTTTAATGGCCAGAATGACTGTAACAGCCAATTGCAAGGAATCGTGTTTATCAATGGTATAGTTCTATTAAAATGGTCTCTAGAATGTTCCAATACAGAACCAAATGAAACAATGAAATACAGACAAATCTCAACTTATCAACATGATGCATTTTGGAAAAATGTTCGTAAGTTGAATGATTTCAATTAATGTTTGTTCATTAATTGAATTCATTTTTTTCATACGATATATTGTTAAATTTGTTAATGAATTTTCAAAATAAATTACCTTAGTACAAAGATAGAAAAATGCACAATTAAAACTAATTTATTCTAAAAAGTTTATTGTTGATAACTAATATTTAAGGAATTGACAGCGTATACTAGAAATGTAGATTAAATAAACTTTAATATATACTTTCCGATATTTCGGCGAACGTCACGTTGCCATCTTCTTGGGAACTTACTACAAAGACACGTGCACACAAGTACTAATAACAGTAAATGAGACTGAAGCTAGGAAGCTAGCATTTCCTAAAGTCCTGATGGTGCCCCCTGGGGGGCTATATTGGTAGTTCTTGGCCTTTGGGCTGAAGTTCTTCTGATAAAAGTTATCCGGACAACTTAACCGTCTGGCATTCCTAAAACGCTGCTGGGATAATCATGTCATCCCGAACTGTGTCAAATTTAAACACCACTTCATCTCACAGAAAGCTCTCCGTATTTACAACCGCGCTAGCCAGGCATTACTTCGGGAGCAAATTACCGCCACACGCGGTTCCCTAGCCGACATAAACAGCGCTATATCAACGCTAGAAAATGAGCTTTCACTTACGCTGAATCACGAGCTTTGGTCGGTACTACATGACGTCTCGTGTACAGCAGCTAAAAAAGAATTTGAACGAGTACGAAGCCGACATATCAACAAGTTTGATAAATTAACAAAGAACTCGGCGCCCAAACTACAAACCAACACTGTTGTTAACCTATTGTCAGCTACCTTAAAGCCAGAAGCACTCCACGCTCTGTCACGTGGTCACAACTTCGCCATTGCTCCTAGGAAATTACCGGCCGAGGAATTAATGATTCAAATTGAATGCGGGATTCGCCAACTGCCTAACCACATCGCCAACGATATCAGATTGGATGTAGCCTGTGTTCTCAACAAAGCAAAACCTCCAAAATCCAACATATCCAGTAGTGAACACAAGGCACTACAAGAATTGAAAAGAAACAAAAAAATAGTGATCACCAAAGCGGATAAGGGAAACGCCACTGTGGTACTTAATCTCAAAGATTACACAGGTAAAGCTCAAGGCTTTATTATTAGATCGTTCCACTTACCTCCCCATTGATTACAATCCCACCAACTCACAAATTAGAAAACTCCATAGGCTCCTTAAGAAGGTCACTTCTTGGCCTGTGGAGATTACCAACAGACTAAAACCCTATAACTCTAGACCCCCCACCCGCATATATGGGCTCCCAAAAATACACAAAGAAAATGTGCCATTACGTCCCATAGTGGATGGCATTGATTCCCCCACTTACAAACTAGCCAAGCATTTAGCCAAAGCGCTCTCACACTATACTGGCAATACACCATCACACATAAAAAACTCAGCCCACTTCAAAGCCAGTATAGAAAACCTTACACTCCAACATAATGACATAATGGTCAGTTTTGATGTCTCCTCCCTATTCACGAATGTCCCCCTCAAAGAAACCTTAGAGCTAATCCAAGCTAAATTTCCTTCCGATATCTCAGCCCTATTTCAGTTTACAATGAACTCAGGCTATTTCGTTTGGCAGGAAAAATTCTACAAACAGATAGAGGGGACAGCCATGGGTTCACCACTTTCCCCACCCTTGGCCAACTTCTTCATGGAGATGTTTGAAGAGAAAGACTTAAACTCAGCCCCACAAAAACCTACCATATGGCTTCGCTACGTTGATGATGTTTTCGCTATTTGGCCACATGGCCCGGATTCACTCCTCTCCTTCCTAACACACTTGAACAACCAACACCCTAGAATCAAATTCACCCTGGAAAAAGAGGAAAACAATAACCTCCCCTTCCTAGACACACTAGTCACCTGCCAACCTGATGGAACCTTAGTTTTCTCAGTTTATAGAAAACCCACCCATACCGGCAGATACATTCACCAACAATCCCACCACCCCCCCTCACAACAATATGGAGTTATTAAAACATTATTCAACAGGGCAAAAATAATCTGTTCTAATGATCAAGCCCTAACCACTGAACTAAATCACATCCGTTACACTTTCTCAGCCAACGGCAACCCCCTCCAAAAAATCCCAAAAATACTTAACCCAGTTATCCACAACCCACCACCCCCTCCCCTTCACAAAAAAGATTACTCTAAATCTATCACTATTCCTTACATCAGAGGCACCTCGGAAAAAATCAATAAAATCTTAAAAAAACATGACTTGACCACTTGTTACAGACCACATAGAAAACTGGCATCCCTTATCCGCTCCACCAAAGACCAACCACTTCCCCTAGACCTACCTGGCATATACCAGGTCCCTTGCAGCTGTAAACTGTCCTACTTTGGCCAAACAGGCAGGACAGCAAATATCAGAATCTCAGAACACAAGGATTACATCCGATTTTACCAGTACAGCCACTCTGGGCTTGCAGACCACGCTCTGGATACTCGCCACAGAATAAGATGGAAGAAAGCCACAGTAATACACCGCAGCAAGTTCAAGTATGAAAGACTATTCATGGAATCAGCCTCGGCCCTTAGGAACATGCCAAACCTCAACAAATTTGGATGCATGAAACTGCCCCAAATTTGGGAAACTTTTATCAGAAGAACTTCAGCCCAAAGGCCAAGAACTACCAATATAGCCCGCCTGGGGGCACCATCAGGACTTTAGGAAACGCTAGCTTCCTAGCTTCAGTCTCATTTACTGTTATTAGTACTTGTGCGCACGTGTCTTTGTAGTAAGTTCCCAAGAAGATGGCACCGTGACGTTTGCCAAAATATCGGAAAGTATATATTAAAGTTTATTTAATCTATATTTCTAGTATACGCTGTCAATTCCTTAAATATTAGTTATCATGTTTAACCAGCGTATAAGCCTCTCAACAAGAAAGTTTATTGTAGAATACATAATTTGAAAAGAATTAAATTTTTTCACTTTTTTA
The DNA here is from genome assembly GCF_054136105.1 of Typopeltis vanoorti. Classification (NCBI taxonomy): domain Eukaryota; kingdom Metazoa; phylum Arthropoda; class Arachnida; order Uropygi; family Thelyphonidae; genus Typopeltis; species Typopeltis vanoorti. The sequence goes on from NC_143550.1 coordinate 142,869,962, forward strand.
ATTTGTTTTTTTTCTTTATACATTTGTTTGTAGCAGACCCACTCTCTAGTAACACCTTTGAAGTCTTGAAAAACCAATTTTTTTTTTAATTTATTTTTTTTATTCTGATCTTGAATCCAAATTGTTAACCATTTCCTCGACAATGACATTTTGTTCTTTAGAAATAACTACAACTTAACAGAGCTTGCAGTGTAAGTATAATTGCAAATTTTTGTGTCTTTTAAAATAACTACAACAATTGACATTATAAACATGACCAACTGAAGCAAGTGAGTTTTCATTTTCAGAATACTTATGTACAATTATGTACAATTTTTGTTTCTATTAAAATTAACCTACTTTTTTTTTGTCACTTTTAGGAATATCACAATCGTTACATCTCTATTTGTTTTCCCATATTAAAATATGGAAACTGGGTATTAAAAAATAGAACACGTATAACATTAAAATATGGAATGTTCAACTATTTTATATATACTGGCACAGAAAAGGGAAGGAATTACCAGACTGTTTTGCATTGTCAGCAAGCTTCATGCAATTGTAAAATGTTCATAAGTGGGTTCCATGTTTGTTAAATGAATTGAGGGTTACAATTCATTAGTCCATGTAATGTTCGTAAATATGAATTGTTCATTTCTAGTTCACAAATAGAGGTTTGCCTGTGTACAGGTGGAAACTCTGGTAAGAGAATATAAAGTGGAAATAAAATGTCTGACAGTTTAATTTCATTTCATAAAGCATTTCCAAAGAAAACTGAAAACATGATATAAGATATGTATAAGCATGTGCATAAAATATCACATGCCACTATGGTGTTGCATTTATCAGAAAGAAAATCTTTCCATCATTTGTTGGGACGAAAAAGCGTTCTTGGAGGAGAATACATTAAGGTTGTAAGCTAAAAAAAAATATAAGTTGTAAATAAGAAAATAATTATTTACATAACATAAAGGAAGTGAGTCTGGGAGGTATACAAAAGTGTATGCAGCTTTGCATGGCTGTAATAGTGATAGCTTCTAGTATAGCAATCGTTCTTATTATCAGAAGATCACCTAAAGAAAGATTAGAAAGGGGTAAGAAAATGTCATGTGGAAACTAGTTTGTAGTTGAAGTCAAAAAGACATGAGAAGGGCAGTTCATATTCTTCAGTCACTGTGGCTGAAGACACTGCATGTCTTTTCCCCCACTATTGTATTTTTCTATCACTATCTTGATGGAAAGATATAGTGCATGTGTTGATGCATAAAACTAAGTAGTGGAATATGTATGTTCCTCCTTTATATAAACAAGAACAATTCATGGATATTGTCCAGTTTGAGGTTTTACAAAAAAAATCAACGAAATGCAGTAGCTGAATTTGTTTAGTTTCATGAAATTTGCATTCATTTTGCAAGCACTCATGCTCTAATGCAAAAATTATTCATCTCTCATTGGCTTATCTAATACTTTATTTTAAAATTTGTTAAAGCTATACAATTATTTTCAATATTTTACTCTCCCACTATTTAAATATGCACTGTCCAAAAATTTGAAAATACTGATTTAATTTACTGGTTTGAAAATACTGGTTTAATTTTGAAAGTGAAAAACAAGACCTGCAGCATGTGCATGCTCTTTATCTGGCAATCTGTTTATGGTAACTATTCAAGATCAGAATATTAACATGGGAGGGTACTATTATATATTAACAATGATAAAAACATGCATGTATTTATATGAGGGAGAGAGAATTTCAGACTATCAGCATTTTGCTGGCAAGCTACAAGAAGCAAACTTTAGTAATGACTTCACGTACAGGAACATAAGACATGATAATTAATAAATAACATGATATGGATTACTCACGTATTTTATATATGTAATTAATCTGTTTTATGTTATTTATTAATTTCAAACTTTAGTACTTGGCAGTGATAAACTACAAATCCAAAAAAATACTGTACATAATTTGAAATCATAACATAGCCAGTACAAGAAGTTATAATTTATTTACTTATGATATAAAGCAGATATCCATAAGTAGATCTGGGATAAGAGAATATTAGACAGTCACTAATGATATTTTGAAGTGTAGGTTAAACTGTCACAGTCACAATAAGTGGAGCTATTCCATTTTCATTTACAGAGCAACTGTTTGCACCTCTCATGTCCTACCTTTCTAATCAAGAAAAGCCCATGTGTCTTGGAAGGACAAATACCCTTTCGCTTTATTATATAATAATAATATGACTGGTTGGGTCAGGAAATCTAATATCAACATCACAGGTTTGTTCCTGCCAGTATAATTTCCAGTCTTCTTCTGTGATATCTAACATTTGAATGGCATTTTTCTGGGCAGGTTGTTGATGTTCAGGTCATTGCAATGTCTTTGTATATTATCAAATCACTATTTTCAAAATTTTAACCAAAAGGCTGCTTAATGTCCTTTTTCTCCATAATAGAAGATGGAGATTATTACTAAGAGCTGGAAGCCAATAAGTTATTAATGATCCAGAAATAGCTGCTCCAAAAACAGATTTCATAACTTGGTTGAAATGAATACCAACCAATGAGGTATGAGCACATTAAAGCCACACCAGGACACAGCATTCTGTTGTGGAGTATAATAATGTCATAGAATAGCATTACTAAGAGTTTGATACCAATAAGTTGGTGTTGATATTATTGCTCCAGAAATAGATTTCTGGACATTCATATGCCAACTAATGAGAATTCAGAGAGCACTGTAAAGCTGGGCAAAGTATTCTGTCATGGAATACACTAATGCCAAAGATGTACATGCTGTGCTAGTGCCTGCACACCACAAAGATCCTGTTGGTTTGGTTATCTGAAGTTTTAGTTATTTGAGGGCCAGATAACTCAGAGATGACTGAGAGAGAGAGGAAAAAACAAATTAGATGATACAAACAATTTCCTTTCAAACAGCAATTGCAACCTTTGAAGATTCTTTGGAGATATACTTAGGCAATATATAATTATTGAGGCTGACAGGAAATTATTACTTCCCTGCTCTGTATGCAAAGATTTCAGGGTGCAGTATATTGATAATGCATGGGAGTGCATCATGAATTTACAACATGTGTGATTTAGCTCAATCTCCCCCCCCCCCCCGAAACTATATTTTTCCTCATAATTTAGATATATTCTTTACTTATACCTGAACAACAAAGATTTGTTCAAAGATTTTTTCAATGGCATATTTATTTATGAGAATTATCAAAATTATCAAATTTTGATAATACTCATCATTTGAGAATCATGAAATTCTCCAATTACTGACATGGTATAAATTAATATCAAACCTAACAAACAAAAGAAATCTAAATAAAGTATAATAATAATAATAAAAACCCGATATCCAGAATTTTAAACAGCACCAAAAATAAAATTCTCTAGTTTATAATCCTTGACTTTAGATATTACAATATTTAAAAAATTGTCAAGGAACGAAAATAGTGAAGAAAAACTTCCTTTTCCAGAGAAAAATTGGTAAAGCATGAACCTCAAAAAATATACAACTCACCAAATCAACAACAATATATTCACTGCAAATAGCTACATGTGCATGCAGAAAAAGAACCATGGGGGATCAGAAAAATCTTAAGCTGGAGTTAACTGGCTCCAAATTCTACATTAAATAACCTTGATAAATTTCCCACAATAAATTAATTCATAGGGGAAGCATTCAAAAACTGATAATATCCCCAATATTCCTCAGTTTTGTTAAAAAGGGGATCAGAAGAATCCATCCTTCTTGATGTTGATAGATGTCTTCAGCCCTAATGCCATTTCTCTATACATGTTTTTATGTATATTTTCCATAGATAACTCATATTTTTTAATTTTTATATATTCTCCTACTGTATTTGGCATTTATCTAACTTTAAAAATTCTCCCATATCTAACTCATGGGTCTAGCATTCAAACTTGCACACTCATTATTACTAATACTAACAGTTTTAGTAAGTGGAAGAAAAAAAACTGTTAAAAACTGTTATTTACAGGATGTCAATCCTGTAAATACCTTTCATGGGGAGATTTTTCATATGGCAGAAAGAGAAGAGAGAGAAGAAAAAAGAGGCATTGCTAGAAGTTGCAAAAGGAAGTGATAAGAAGAAAGTTTTTTGGATGGAGAGTGGTAAGGGAATAAAATGCATTGCCTGAGAAGGTGGTGAGAGTGCATATAGTGGATGAGTTAAAGGACTAGTACGTTACTGTGTTGCCAAAGGTGGACCTCCCACAATGAGCTTTATGACCCCACTGAGGTTGGAATAATAATAATAATAAATAATATCACAATAGTAAAACAATTATGAAAATAATTTATTATTTTAGGAAATTAGTATTATTTCCTATTACTTTTGCAAAGTCAATCTGGCATCTTCAGAGAGTAATACACAAGCAAAGTAAAATTTACTCATGTAATGCAAACAGATATTACATGAGTAAATATGACTGAAGTAACGTCTAAGTAATATATTCTAGTGTCTGCATGCATGTATCTTTGGCTGTGTATGTAATTGCAGAAGATGCCAATTTGATTGTAGCAAAATATAGGAAATAAATTAATTATTTCATATCATTTATGTTATCATCTCCTATAACAAACCTATGAGAACTCGCTTATAAAAAATGAGAAAATTTTATCAATCATTTACCATTATATCCAGTTCACTAATTTGCAAATGAAGAAATAAATGTTATTTATAAAAGATGATAACAAAAATAAATATAAACATACCTTTTGCAAATCAATAATGATAACAATGCTAAAGCAAACATTCCATTTTTTCTACCTTCAAGACTGGTAAAAATGTACTACTGAAAAATGTCAGTAAATCATGATATAAATTATCCCACAACAGGGAAAAAAAAAAAAAAAAGTACTACCAAAATACAATACGACTAGAATATGATGAATCTGTGGAAATCCTTGGATTTAATGATTAAGTTACTACCTGGAAAAATGAAGGATACCTTCTACTGCAGTTAAACATCACTTAACCATATAAGAAGAGCTATCAAAAACCAGTACTTCTGAAAAATTATGCTTTAACCTTGTTTTCACAATTATCTGTTCACTGAAACTACTGAAAAAATAAATAATAATAATAATAATAATAATTAGCTAGAAAGTTAGATGGGAAACATCTACGAAAACATGGGATTTTAAACAAACTTTTGCACAATCATATTTTTACTTTTAATATGATGTAAAGTAAATACATACAGATTCTCATTTTGCATCTCCTTCATCAACTATGAAATACAATCTCCTGTAAAAAAGTCATCAACTTCACCCCATCCTTAATTTCTGGTGAAGTAAGGACATGAAACTAGAAAGAAAAAAGAAAGTTGTTTATGTATAGATATGAAAATCAGGTTAAGATTTAAAAATGGAACTGGGATGTTAAGAAAACACTTAAAACTTAGATTAAAACACAGTTAAAACTTTAGATACACTGTTCTTTGCAAAAAAAACATTGAATTACAGAAAGTAAGCATAAAATGAGCCATTTAAAAACAATGCATGTATGATGCAATGAATAACCCATAAGTAGACAGAGAAGAAAAAGGATAAAAGAAATCGGTATGTTATTATCTTAAAAATGAAATCTCATACAGAATGAAACAGGAAAGATTAAGCAAACAAATACTGGAAGTACAACCATATCTTCACAACAAAGTCTTTCTAGAAATGTGTACAGCAAAAACAGGATCACTGACGAAGATGAAAGAGCTATCTTTCAAAACAGATCATAAAAAAATAAATAAATAAAAAGTGCCAATATCAATTTTCAGAGAGAAATGAAATGAACAAAAGCAAAATGGCATGCAAACAATCATAATTAAGAGTGAATACAGTGGAATATGATAGAGCTCATGCAAGTACTCACATGGAGTACCCACAATTCTAGGTACTCCATGATACACCTAAAGAATTGAAAAGGCAATTCAGAAAAACAATTGGTCACACATGAAAAGGAGCACTCAGAAAATTGAATGAAAGGAGTCATGGCCAAGAATGAAATTGCAAAGCCTGTTGATGGGCAGTTCCCTCAAATTAAATGAAGTAAAGACAAAATTACCAGTTTATACTAAATATCAGTGCAGTCTACTTCTGCTACTAATGTTTAAGTCCAATGGACCATTAAAAAAAAAAGAAAGTTTATAAGAGGTTAGTACATTTATATAATTTGCATTATTACATCATAGATATCAAGCACATGATGTGTTATAACATATACAGATTAAACAAAATACTCGGTACTGAAAAAAAAAATAAATGAATTCTTTATCAAATTACAAAAATCTAAAACAACCATCAATAACAAAAAAGAGAAAGAACAAATAATTCAACCGCTTATATATTCATTTAACAAACAGAGATAAGAAATCACACTCTTAAAACTTTTAAAATGGAGGTGCAATGTAATGACATGCTTTATAATTATTACTTAATAAATGAAAAGCAATCAATTAAATTTTACAAAATACAAAATTGTTGATATTATTGATATTATACTGGGATATTTACTTAGTTTCAATTTCACCAGAGCAAGGTTTCCAAGTAAAAATGAAGCATAAAATTAAATTCCAAGGTCAGAGTTCATCATGAAGTTTCAAGCCCATCCACCATTCATCAATTTGACTAACAGCATGCCAATCAACAAGGAACCACCAATCGTGAACATATTTCGGTCTGTGATTACGATGCTTCAGATAATAAGCATGTTCCCATATATCAATCCCAAGGATAGGCCATAAACCATCACTGAGTGGCAAATTTTGATTGGTTGTCGAGACAATAACAAGATCTCGTGGATTATCAGGATCAGTACGGTTCCGACAAAGCCATACATAACCTGAAATAGGCAAGAAATACATATTTGTAAATATAAATAGTAAATAATATAAATACTAATAAATGCATATGTATGCAATAACAAATGCTTTTTTACTGGATATGTTTTTAACATAATGCAAGATTATTACTATTATTAATTATTATTATTAACATTTGACCCCCCACACCATAGTCACTCATCATGGAAGTTACACACTATCACACACAAAGCTCATCCAACCATGCCTTAAACTGATTCAATGTGTTTATATTCACAACATACTCAGACAATGCAATCCACTCACCAACCACTCTTTATGCAAAGAATCTTCTCACTGCTCTGCTCATATCCTCCTTATACAGTTTTTTCTAGGAATGGCCTTTTGTTCTACCCCCCCCATCTCCTGATAACAACCTCTGAAAACATATATATATTTCATTCATTCTTTCAATCTGTTTCATACTCCACATTCTGAAGACCACTGATCACCTTTGTGAATCTTCTCTGGACCCTTTCTAACATATCCTCATCACTATGAAAACCTAGTTATTATATAATAACTATATTGTATTATATAATGCAATATCACACCTGAATGTGGATGTATAAATCATTATACAATGCCTTCGCATCATTGCCATTATCCGATGTTGAGACTTCACAATTTGTGTTATGTGGCCCCTGAATTTCATGTCCTTGTTCACCACCACTCCTAGATCTCTCATTTTCTCTACTTCCTTTAAAGTTTCTCCACCAAGTGCATACTTTGCATCCCATTATTACTTACCAAATCTCAAAAACTTACACTTTGCAACACTGAACTGACAGTTCCACTTACCTGCCTATTCATACAATCTATTCAAGTCCTTTTGTAAGGCCATAACATCTGCTTGACTCTGCATTGTTCTCCCCGATTTTGCATCATCTGCAAACAACTGCATATCACCAGTTAAATCCATCCCAAAATCATTAATATACAAATTGAACAACAATGGACCAATATAGACCATGTGGCACATCACTAGCTACCTTCCTCCTTTGGGACACTGCACCTCTATATACAACTTTCTGATACCAATCTGACAGCTGGTCAAATTGGTATCAAAAATGGGATTGGATAACTAATTTGTTATCCAATCCCATTTCTTCCAGTTTATTTAACAGTTTGTCATATGGCAGTCAATCAAAAGCTTTTGCAAAATTTAAGTATGCTACTGTATATGCATCTCCCTTGTTCGAGACATCTGTCACTTGTTACAGTACATTAGTAAAACACAATCTCCTTTTAACAAACCAATGCTGACAACCACAGAGAATACTGCTGTTATCAACCCATTTCTGTATCCTAATTCTCACTAATCTCTCCAGTATGTTAACCTCTGGATATACAGATTGGCCTATAATTGTAGCCACAGCTTTATCACTGCCTTTATGTAGTGTAATAATTTTACCTTCTTTCCACTCTCTCTTGGAACCTGTGCTATTGTAAGACTTATTAAACATGCATGCTAATGCTACTGCCAATTCCCTGGAACATTCCCTTAAGACATGTGATAATATGTCATCAAATCCTATTGCCTTATTGACATCAAGCTTAATTATTTCCTCATGTAAATCCTGCTCACTCACAATTAAGACATCCTCTCCTATGTCTTCTACACTTGAGTTTTTCATGATTTCACCCTGATCGAGGATGAAACGCTCTTATAAATTGTTCACTGAATACCTCCACGATGTCTTTTGCAGCGGTTACCATTCTACAATTTTCATCCATTAACATCATTTTACCATAATAATTTTTCCTTCGACTTGACACATCTGAAAAACTGTAGGATTTTTTCTTGGCTTGATTTGCTAATATCTGTAGTTTTGCTGTTTTTAGCAATCAAGTCACCTTCTTAGCCTGTTCTTTCTACTCTTCATGCAATTGATTGCTACCATTATTCATCTTGTGCTGGCCACACAGTATCCAATTCCAAATTTCATGCTTAATCCCTTTATTCATCCAATTGACGCTTACTTTATTCAGTCTTTTGATCTTCAGAATACATTCACACATCGATCTCATTAAATATCTTTTGGCCAGTTCCCATGCAGCATTTATTGCCCTCCTGCTTAACACCTCAATCCATGTGATAGCTCCAAAACATCTCCTATTTCAAAATCACTACTCTTGTAGTACCACATACATCCTTTCCTCACAGAAGTCTTCATATGACTAGTCACAACCAGGTGATCCCTTCATGATCACTCTCTCCAATTGGAGAGAAGTGCAAAACCCCACTCACAATCATATCCTCTGATGAAATGATCAGATTTAAAACTCTCAATCCTCATATGTCCTCCCTCTCATACTGCCTGAGATAGTTCTCTCAAGAATTTATTCATTTTTCTTATTCCCAAATGCTATCTCTTCATTCCAATCTATACTGTCATAATTAAAATATCCCATAATAATCACCCTTCCCTTGTTCACTAACCCAAATTGCTTAAAAATTTCATCATCATCCTCCACATTCCCTGGCCTATAGTAGCATCTAACTAAACTCTTTTTTCGTCAACCTCTACCTCACACTATACTCACTCAAAACCATTGCCACTATTTACATTTTGCATCTCCATTTTGCGTGGACATAATTTGACTTCTATCATCAACAGCAATCCCCTTCCCCTTCTCTTGTTCATTCTATCCTCACAATTTTTGGGCCAATAAACTCCATCAATGAAACTATTAGGTTTATAACTGGTTCTGCTGATGCCAATTGTAAGTTGTGCTTTTCCCACACCTAACCATTCCAAATTGTCTATCACCATTAACCTATCCATTTCTTCAGGCTTAACTACATTTCGTACATCCCAGGCTATCCCATTCCCATACCAACTATCCCCATACAAACATTCACTACTACTTCCAACATTCACTCTCCTTATACTGTCTCCTGTTCAGCCTGCCTTTCCCTGTTCAGCCTGCATTCTCGTTCTATCATTATCACCCGCAGTACTACTATTCTCATTTTCAATTGCAATAATGCAAGATGAGAATGATGGTACAACAATGAATGAAGGTCCAAAATATAGAATGATGGTACAACATGACAAAATTTCGTGATAGAGGGGCATCGTCTGGATAAACAAGGTCCCAGTTGTTTTAGCCAGGGAACCAGGACAAACAGCAAAAAGTCAGCAAATGAAACAAATCCTAAAACACACCTCAACTCAACATCAACAGAGTTCAAGATCAGTACCATCAACATAAGAAGCCTGAATGCCAAAGAAATGGAGCTAGCTGAGGAATTAGATAAGTATCAGATCGACATAATAGGGGTGACAAACAAACAAACAAAAAAAAAAAAAGCAAAAACTGGTGAGATCTTTCTGAGCAATAAATATAAAATGTTGTATTCAGGCAATGGCAGTCAAGGAAAAGGAGTAGCCATAGTATTCAACACTAAGTACGAGTCTGATCTTCTTGAATGGCAGGCAGTCTCAATTAGAGTGATGTGAGCAAGTATTAGAATGGGGGGAACCGGACAATGGGGAAGTGGAGGAATTTTTTTTGAGGCTTTAGAGAAAGCAACAAGTTGGTCATTGTTAGGAACCTAAATAACAGAGTAGGAAACGATTGTCAGACATACAAAAATATTTTGCAAAAATTTAAAGAAATGAGCAAAGCCAATAATAATGGCATATACCTTTTGGATTTCTGCTTAGGATATGGACTGGTTATTATTCACACAATGTTCCAACATAAAAATGTGCACAAATTCACATGGACAGAAGAGGCAAGAAATAAGAAAAGTCTCATTGACTATGTTATTGTTGAGAATGATGTTTTCTCCCTGGTGCAGGACCCCAGAGTATACAGAGGATTTGAAATTGGAAGTGATCACATTTAGTCTTGAGCAGGATAAAATTGAATTTCATATTGAAAAGAAGAACGTATAAGAACATTTTAAAGCAAATAAAAGTTTAGCAGTTCTCAGATGTAGACCGTAGACTAAAATACACAAAGATTATTGAAGAAAAAATGAAAGAGTTTGAGAATAGGAATCAAACCTTGGAGATTCAGTGGCAAACTTTGAAGAAAACATTGATTGATTCTGCCAGAGAGGCATGTGGTGAGGTTGTCTGCAAGGATAAAAAAATCAGAACTCCATGGTGGACACAGGAAGTAAAAGAGGCAGTGAAGGAAAAGAAGAAAGTATATCAAAAGTTCCTGGCAAATAAGTCAGCTTGTGATCTTAGAGAATACAGAGACAAATGTAAGAAAGCTAAACAGTGTGTAAAACTAGCTAAACAAAAGTCATGGGAAGACTGTGGTAAGAACAAAGAAAATAAACATCAAGACGGTGGCAAGATATTCTAGAGGTTATTGAAGCCTCAGAAACGGAGGAAAGAGTGCTGTAAAAGGAATTAGAGATGATAAAGCTGACATAAATACTGGAGAAAAAAGATATCCTTGAAGTATGGAGTAATTACTTCAAAAAATTGCTAAATGAAACAAGCAGTGACAGGGTGGTAAAAAATACTTAACAGGCATGCAGTCAGTAGTACATGATGTTCGACCAGAATTGCTGAAGTATAGAGGTATAAAACCTCCATACTTCAGCAATGCACTATACAGTGCAGCCACTGCATAGTCCATTCTGAACTATACAGTGGCTGCACTGCATAGTTCAGAAGGCCTGGACAGAGGGATGAATTGTGGATGATTGGAGTAGAGCTATCATAGTACCCATATATAAAAAGGGAAATAAAACTGAATGTGAGGTATTTCCCTAATGAGTGTTCCTGGTAAGATTTACGGAAGTATACTTGAGAAACAGTTGAGAAGGATTGTGGAAGGGAAGGTTGGTGAAGAACAAGCTGGATTCAGGCAAAATAGAAGCTGTCAGGACCAGATTTTCATTTTATGATAAATAGTTGAGAAATCATGGAAATATAACAAAGATATGTATTTAAATTTTGTAGAGCTCAAAAAGGCACATGACAAGGTGCCAAGATATTCCGCAACAGTTGTATGGTGTCGATGGGACATTATATCAAGAAATACTTAGTCTATATTTGAGTTGTAAGTCAGCAGTTAGAATTGAAGGAAGTACAGGAAGGTGATTTAATGTTAAATCTGGTGCGAGACAAGGATGTACATTATCCCCTCTGTTATTCATTATCTATATGGATCACATTATGAAGGAAAGTGGTATTAAACCAGATATCAAAATTGGAGATGTTCATCTCAGCTCTTTGCTTTATGCGGATGATGTTATACTTCTAAATAAAAACACTACAAGTCTGCAAGATTCCCTGACTAAATTGAATAACTGTTGTAATATATATATATATATATATATATATATATATATACACACACACACATGGTATGAAGGTCAACAATAACAAGACAAAGACAATGAAAATAAGCAGAAGCACTGAAAATATCAACTGCATTGTGAATGGAGAACCTATAGAACAAGTAAAACATTTCAGCTACTTAGGCATGATTTTTAGTGAAGATGGTATATTAAAAATGGAAATAGACAATAGATTCAACAAAGCTGGTATGGTAGGAAGTCAAATGAATAAATTTATATGGAATAAGAGAGAAATTCGTCAAAATATTTAATTAGCTGTATACAAAACAGTGTTCAAACCAGTTTTTTTAACTTATCGATCTGAGAGTCCTGAGAAAGATTAGGGGCATGAACAGATTGCATCAATGGCAATATCATATTAAAAACAAGGATATTAGGAAAGAACTTGGCATTGTCAGCATCCAGGAATGCCTTAGCAGAGCTAATCACAGGTGGTATGTTCACTTAAACAGAATGGGTGAGGAAAGATTAGGAAAACAAGTGTTCTCTGCCAAGTTGGCAGGAAAAAGACACAAAGGATGACCAAGATATAGGTGGATTGATATGGTAAAGAGTGCCTTAGAAGGTAGAAATATAAGATCCGACAGGTAGCAGACTTATTTGGAGGAAAATTGTAGATAGGAAGTTAGTAATGATGTAAATTTTTCATGTAGTACTATCATATCCTGTACACCATCTTGAGGGTACATGGCAGGAATTTGATGATGAGATTAAAGATTTGATTGGGAGCAAAATATGACCTCAGTATGTATATTGCATAAAATGGGTTAATGTGTATGGTTTTTTTTAATGTAAATTTAACCATTCAAAAGTTAAATCTATCTTACATTTAGTACCATAGGTGAGTGACATCTAGATAGACTGTAACCTTTCACAACCGTTTGAAGCCTGACAAATAAGATTAATTTAGAAGAAAACTGTTGAGAGGAAGCTAGTAATAAATAATAATGCAAATTTAATCACAGTACTTTCACAATTCTGCACATACCACTTCAGAACTGATAAGAATTTGATGATAGTTTGCACAGCCTTTTCTTTATGAAAAGAAATGTACAAATAAGTCATTAGTTATATGCAGACACCACAAAACTGTTACATGAGGTCAATATTTCAACTGAAAATATAATCTGTTTTCTATAAATCAAATTATAACATTCTGGAATGAGATGTGGCCACTTGTTATCTATTTCAATTTCATACAGCACCAATAAGGAACTATAATATACAGTCTACCAACTAAGCACAGAATTCATTTTTAAAAATGTGAAAAAATAAGATCTTGCCTGAATCCTACTTTTTTTAAAAAAAAATATCATCCTTGAAAAAAGTTTTTTTTTTCTATGTAGTGAGTAAGAGGAAGAATGATTATGGAAGGAAAACTTAATCAATGAAAATGGTAAGTAGGTGACAGAAGCAGTAGAAATAGCTGAGTAACTAAGTGATCACTTTGTAAGGGTGCATCATCTAAATGGGACTTGCTACAATATACAAGAGAATTGGTAGTGCTTCTGATGAAGTTGTTTAATCTAAGTCTCAGCTCTGGGTACATTCTAAGGGAGTAGAAAAGGGGAAAGATAGTTCCATTACATAAAACTGGCTCCAAGACAGAAGTAGCACATTACAAGACCAATTAATATCTCCAGAACAGTAGTTAAGGTATTGGAAAAGTTGGTTAAAAATAAAATCCAGGAATGGGTGGAAAGGAATAAGATACTCTGTGATGGGTAGTATGGTTTTGTAAAAGGTTTGTCCTGCCTTAGTAATTTACTCATATTTTATAATATGAGTGATAGCAGAATTAAATAAAAGGCTATACAACGATACTACTGGATTTCTCAAAAGATATTTGATAGAATACTGAGTCTTAGATTTGATCATCTCATTAGAGGATGTCATTAGAAATAACGTGTCAAATCTTCCTCCAGTTGGTAAGTAACCATGAAGTGATTACCTATGTGGTTGCCAGCCATGTGAGGAAAGGGTATATGTGGAACTGCAAAGCTGGTGATTACGAGAAGCTCAGCAGACAGCTTGCGGCTAGCATGGAATGCAGACCTGGGTGGAAAGGAGATCAATGCTGCTTGGATGCTATTTAAGAACTATCTAGCAGAAGCGTGTCTAAATGTATTCCAAGGGGTCAGAAGGTTATAAGCATGTAATACAGAGAGAGAAGGTATTATAAAGACAACATAAGATAAGTGATGATAATCAATTTCATGAGGAGTACAAAGAACAGGCAAGGAGCGTGACTCGGTTGGTAAGAGTAGCAAAAGAGCAGTATGAGCAGCAGTTAGCTAATAAAGTAAAAAAAAAATCCTATGGAGTTCATTCAATATGTAGCTAGCAAAATAAGAATTATAGTATAGTTCGCCCACTGATTAGAGATCCTTCGACACTTCTGCGCATGTCAGAAAAAGGAGACTCCATTCCGATAATAGGGTAATCAATCTGTCTTCTGCGATGAGTTTGTTTATTATTACAGGTCGGAAAATTTAGCTTTTCTTTTATGAACATTGTAGTTTTTAAAGTGTAACTATTTTGCTTGTGTAACAGTTGGAAAAATGTACGTAGAGTATTAACAAAATTAAAAAGGTATAGCATAAAACAAAAATGTAACTAAGTTTATTTTTAAGAACGTTTTCTATAAAATAAAAATAATTATACAGAAAAACAGAATTTTTTTCAAATGAACTTAGATATTCTAAACTTACAGTTGAGAGAACTGAGACACTTTAACGTCCTAAACCGATTAATTATTTATGACTTGTTGCGACTCTTTTAACAAACCTATGCAAAAGAAAATACCATTATTAAATCCTTTTAATCTTCAGAGTCATCTGAATCGGTGTCCGAATCACCATCACTTTCACTTAAACTGATCACCAAAGGTTCGCATAATTCTTCGATAATTCCGTCTCTGTCCCAATACATATTTTCCAATGAGGTGACATGAAAGCAATATTTTCCCCAGTTTTGAACTGTAATACTTTCAATCGCCTGTTCTGAAAGCTTAAAAAGTTTCGACATGTCAATATCTCCAGTTACGTTGCGATGGAGAATGAAACTTTTCACTTCTGCCCAAACATACTCAATAGCATTAATATCGCAATGATATGGTGGTAGCCTCAAAGCTAGAAATCCATGCTCTTTGAGCATCGTGTCGAATTTAAATAGTTTAGTTGTGGGCGAGTTTCTTTTGACCAAATTAAGCAATTCAATTTTTCGCATATCTGGGGAATGAGAAATGTTATTTTCAGAGAGCCAATTCATAAGAACTTGCTTCTTATTAGACCAATTTGGAAATTTGTTTAATCGAATAGAGTGATATGAAGCGTTATCAATTATAACAACAGCATTTTTAGGAAGGTTTGGAATCAGTTTTTCTGCTGCCCACTTTTCGAAGATCGTAGAATTCATTTGCCCATGGTATCTCCAGTAGCTGAATTGGCTTCGTATAGTAAGTTTGAATTCGGTAAAAAATCCATTTCTCCACCCACATACAAAATTATTATGCGCCACGAGGCATTTCTGGTTTGTAGCACTCCACATTCTTCTTTAGACTGCCAACATTTTCCATAAGTTAAATTACTATCAATTCAAGTTTCATCTAGATACACAATCGGTTTTTTCTCCTCCCTGAAACGTCTTATTGCTCTGAAACACTACGTTCTAGATAAAACAATGTCATTTCGCTTCATGATAAGTTTCTTTTTATTCTGGGAATTTTTAAAACAAAAACTGATTTCATGAAGTATTTTCTTTAAAGTTTCTCTTTTCCAAGGAAAATGAATTTTTTCTTTGAGCACAGGAATCAATTTCGGAACAGTTGGCACTCTTTTCTTGACCACGTAAAATTCGTGAATAGTTCTTATAACGTCTCCATCAAAATCATTCAAAGCTACAGTTTCGATGGTTTTCTTTACTCTGGTGCTTTTTTTTAGAAGATTTAAATTTTGGCTTACCTTCACCTTTTGATTCCCTACGAATTCTTTTAACAGTCGACCCCAATATGCCCGCAATTGCACTTGTACATTTTATGACTTGAGAAAGGGGAACAAGGAGACGATTCTTTTTCGCAGAATGTCAGCACATTATTCAATATTCTTTTGCAAGAGCTACTGAAACGTTTAACAACAGAACTTGTTGACTATACTGGATCCATCATACAAATTAATAATAAAAAAATAATGCAAAAAAGCGATAACAAAAATCAAACTAGTACTAGTACAGCGACAGACAAGAAAGCACGTGATGTCGCATGTTGGCGACCAATTCGTATATCCTTCATTTCTTTTTCCCCTTCAGCATGAATCGACTATTTCTGGCAAAATGCCAAGGAGAGATCTACAAATGGCAGGCGAACTATAGGATGATGTTGATTGGAGAAAATGGTATAAGAACAACTGCTATAGAGGATATAGTTGAGATATTTAATGAGCAGTTCATAAAGCTCTTTCATCCTTGTGAATGTGACATCATGGAGAGCTTGATAACAGTGGATGATGAGGAGGAGAGAATGACTGAGTGAGGAAGAAATATATGGGGAATTGAGCAAACTTGATGTTAATAAGGCTATGGGATTTGATGACATATCACCTCATATTTTGAAGGGATGTGTCAGAAAGTTGACATCTGCCTTGGCATATTTGTTTATATGAGTCTTACATTGGGTCAAGTTCCAAAAGAGTGGAAAGAAGAGAAGATTGCACTGCTTCATAAGGTAGATGACAGAACTCAAGCATCAAATTGTAGGCCAATTTTTATGTCAAGTGTTGTTAAAGTGTTGGAGAGACTAGCGAGAACCAGGATCCAGAATTGGATTGACAACAACAACATTATCTTTGATGGACAGCATGAATTTTCTAAAGTGAGGTCATGTGTTAGTAATCTACTTACTTATTACAATAAGATGGTAACTGCATTGGACGAGAGAGAGATGGATATGCAGTAGAATACTTAAATTTTGCAAAGGCTTTCAATAGATTACATTATAATAAGTTGACAGTCAAAAAGGAGAGCAGATGGCATTGGATTGGAGATCAGCTATTTGATAGGTATCAGCAAGTTGTGCATAAGGGAGCAATATCCCAGAATAGGAAAGTCACCAGTAGTTTGCCTCAGGATCTTTTTTAGGGCCATTGCTGTTTAAAGTGTATGTTAATGATACTGGAGAAGATTTGAATGGGGATATTCAGCTGTTTACAGATGATGCAAAGTTAGGAAGAACTATGAGGAGCAGAACAGATGTTGTGGCCTTATAAGATATGAATAGACCAAGTGAATGGGAGTGGGGATGCCAGTTCACTGTTGCAATTTTTTTTTTTTTAATCTTGGATGAGAGGTTAGTTGGTCAACTTATAGTAAATTAGTACCATGTATGGGAAGAAAACTGGGAAAAAGGAATTTGCTTATTTACATTGGAAAATAAATAAATAAGCTTATTCATTGTATTCCTTGGGAAACACATGGGAGGGAAGGCTGTTCCACAATACAGCAGTAGGAATGAAGGAAAAGAAATTTGTACTATGAGTATAGAGTCTGACCGTGAAGGGATGTTGAGTGGTAGATGCACGTGTATAGAGAGGGGGAATTATTGAAGATAGTTCCGATGAACATTTACCATGGAAATACAGAAGATTTATGCAATAGATACTATGAGCCTGTGCAACAGTGGTTAGCTGGAAATGTAAGATTTTTAAAATTTGAGAAACAAATATGGGATGAAGAATTTACTCTTGATGAAGATGTATTGTTGGAGGTGAAGGAAATCAGAGATCTTGGAATGATGGTGGATAGGGATCTAAAATTTAGAGGACACATTGCTAAAATTGTGGGGGGGGGGCAGCACAATGAATTCTGGCAATGATGCAGAGGACGCTGATTTGTAGAAGTAAGGAGATTCTGGTTCCACTCTATAAGGCTTTGATTATGCCACATATGGACTTCTGTGCACAAATTTAGTTTTCAAAATGATGAAGAGATACGGAAAGGGTCCACAGGCAATAGACAAAGTTAATTTCCTGTCTCTGAAATATTAAGTATGAAGAAAGATTGAAAAGATGCAAATTGCAGAGTCTAGTGGACAGGAGGAAGAGAGAGAGAGAGAGAGATGATTATGACAGAGACATATACATTGGTAAAAGGTTGTTATAAGATAAATGTTGAAGAGGTTTTTCATAAAATGATGTTAGATGGGTGGGGAAACAAGGGATCATCTCTAGAAGCTGTATAAGGAGGGTGTGAGCAAGGGAGTGAAAAGCACGTTTTTCGCGTGGAGAATTGTGAATGACTGGAATGCATTGCCGAGAGAGTAGTATCTACAGAGAATTTGAACGTATTTAACGCATGGTATGATGAGCTGCGTGTACGACAAAGGGCCCTCCCAATTATGATTATGATAGAGACATGGAGTAGGGTCATGATCCCAAGATCACACTCCATGGGGATCATGATGATAATAATACTGCATGGAAAACTATCACATAAGTTGAAGCATATGAGAATATATATAAAGCTGATGGAACAGATTAGTGTGGGGGGGGGGCATGGCTGACTGACAGACACAGAGAATAGTATATGATGGAGCAGAATCTGGAATGAAGGTGATTAGTGGAGGCCTCGAGGCACTGATTTCAATGGTGATTTCACCGATCTCAATGATGGCATTGTGGGCAAAGATAATGGTTGTCAATTCAATGTTACAAAATGTAAGGTAAGAGCACTTTGGTTTAAAAAGATTATTTATTGGGTATTAGATTTCCTGCAATCTGGTACCATCAATGGTAATGGATTGCAGAAATTTATTAGACTGAGGATTTCAAGGTAATGGTGGACAGAGATGAAGTTCAGAAGACATATTGCAAAAGTTGGTAAAATGTCAACAGATTAACTGGATGTCAAAAAACAAACAAACAAGTAAAGACAGAGAAGTGATGTCTTTTTCCAATTATTCTATTTAAATGAATCCCTCACGGAGTACCAAGGAGTTACATGGGAAGATACTACCCAAATAAATGTATTTCTTTCCATTAATTTCGTATATCTTCTGGTAAGGTTAACTATTTAACAGGAGGAAAATCCCTATATCTCTATACAAGACCGGTTAACTTACCTGCAACACATTAACCAAGTATTTTCCAATTCAAGTCTCTGCTGGCCTGGTTGGCCAGTGTATAGTGTATCCACTCTCCAACCAACAAGCTGCAGGTTCAAATACCACATGGATGTTTTGTGTTTGACTTTGGTAGGAGATGAATTTCATCATCCAGTATGGAGACCACTGTCCCACTTACTGGAGGCCTGAAGTGCTTTAAAAAGCTCCATGTATGGTCTCTGTCAAAAGTTGTTCCACTTGGTTGCAATGTATATTATACATGACAAGAAATTATATTGTTTTATTGCCATACCCAAGTGCAAGATACTTCAAGCACAAGCATGAAGCATCTTGATGATTAGTCTACTTATATATAAAAGCTGTTACCTCCATATCAATTGCTCTAATATTCCATAATGCAAAATCGTTACAGGAAGGTTCACTGCCCAGACCAGTTTTGACTTATTCATTTTGTACGGGGTTCCCCCTTTCTTCCCCATCCTACGGGACGGGTTGAGCCCTCCTAATGAGGGATTAAGTATGTATTTTATGACTGTAGATCCATTTGTGTTCATGGGGCCAGTGTGACTGTTCTGAGGGATGAAAAACCATCTATGAGACTGGTTAACTCATCTTTAGTCGAAAGAAACCAATAAAGGTTCCTCACGTCATGGACGGGAATCAAACCCAGGTGTTTCAGGGCGAAAGGGACTGAGCTACAGAGGCTCTTGACTGTTATTGAAGTCTTATCAGTGGAAGCCAGACCCAAGAAGATACTAGGGTTAAATCAACTGGGAAGTCATATTATGAGTTGAAAAAGGTATATCACTATATTATTAAATATTCAGTATGAGAGGTAGTTGTGGAAAGTCTTTACGATTAAAACAAGAAAATAATTTCTTGTCAAGTATAATGAACGTTTGGTCACTGGAGCAAAGGATTTACAGGTTACGTAAATAAATAAAGTACAAAAATAAATAACTAAATAAAATTAATAAATATATTAAAAAAATTTCTTATCTCACTCATGGTAGTTATGTACTGTAAGTTTATAACCTTTCGTGAGTGGTGGTCACAAAAAAAAACTGAGGGGAGCATGTTGTAAAGTTTAGTATCTGTTAGTAAAGGTTTGATCCTTTACTAACAGATAAGAATGTGGAATGCTATCTGTAAATAAATGTCCTTTTATCCCATTACAATGATCATTCAATGCAAAAGTATAAATCACACATGTATTTAGACCTAAGTGCTGTTTTACACTTGTAAAACAGCACTAAGTGTAATAAAATTTAATGCAATTTTTTTTTTTATGTTGTTCCCACACGCAAAAGGTTATTTGCAAACCTATAGTACATTTTGTACTGTGAGTGGGCTAAAGGATATTTTTTTCCTACTTTTATCTATTTTTTTGCACTTTTTTTTTTTTTTTTACATAATCTAGAAACACTGCTCTAGAGAGTAAACATGGAACTTTTTCAAGCCACTTCAGACCTCCAATAAGCAAGGTGGTTGTCTCATATTGGGAAATGAAATTCCTCTCCCACCTGAAATGGAATGAATAAAGCACAAAGAGAAACAGCAGGTTTAATTATTCCAATATTTTGCCTGTCACAGAGACATCTTCAGGAATACAATATTAAAATTGTAATAACAAGGACAAAAACACATAGAAGAATACATAAAAATAAGTGGAAGAAATTAAACGATTTAAAGCTTAAGTCCTATGAGTGGGCATCCTCTATGGTGTCAACTCTCATTAACAGAGCCTTCAACCTGTTATGTCATTTTTTTCTATATATATATTTTTTTGTTGTTATCCCTTTTATAAAATTTTCCTTTCAATAAGACCTAACCCCTCCAATTTCAACAAACTTTGACTCTCAACTCACTTCTTGTGCACTCACTCTTATAGGGAAAGCTAATCTGTGTCACAGGTCAATTTCTAAAACTTTATCACGGTTTTACTCTAACTACCAAAAGTTATTCCTCAATTAAGAATGAATCCTTTGAAATTTCTATCTGGGGCAGCCTCCTTTTCAGATATCGACGAATTTATTTTTTAAAGCTGCGCCAGCCAATATCCTAGGATAGAAGGGACTCTTATTCAGAGAGACCTTCTCAGAACTTTATGGTCATACTCATTAAACAAACACTCAACTATGGCTATGTAAAACTCAGCTTGCAGTCGTGACCTCTAATCTATCACATTATACTTCTATTCCCTCCTGCTTAGGTTCGAGTTTATGAGTGGTAGTTTGATTTCATATTCAGGCAAGGTTCAGGTATAAGAAACAAAACATGTTTATTGGGACCTTAAAACATTTACAAATATAAATATCACACACTCAATTAATTCAATATCATACTAAATCAAACTAAGAGATACAAGTAAACCCTATGGCATATGAGTAATAACACTTTCCCTTAAGTTAGACAAAAATACACATAATATAAATACTATGAACTTCTAATCAATTCTGTCTACAATGTTAGTCTCACACATTAAAATTTTGTCACATTCATCTATAAACATTTCCAAACAACTTGTCTAATGGAAATCTGCCTATATAAGATCAAGATGATCACTTAAAGTTCTCTAATAATATGTCCATATTAGACCAATACATAACGATTTTCTTTCCTCTAACATAATTGTTAAGTAGATATCAAAGTTCTGTACTTTACCATTTCTTGGCCGGAACACCTGGCCCATTAGATCTGTTCACCTTTGTTGAACTCAGTTCGGTACTTCCATCAGATCATGTCCACATGGAGGGTCATGGTAGTTGTCTGATTAGGCTTTACTCTGCACCCGACATCGGGTCTCCATCCATCTGGATCTGCTGCCGATCATTCTCGTCTGTTCTGCCAGTTGCAAGAAAACGCTCCGCTGCTTCCTTTCGATGGGACACTTAGCGAAAGCGTGAAACTATAGATGCTGACATCTCACGTTTGGCACCATTCGGAATCTATCAAGCATCCAAAGGAAAGGCTCACTGTCCGACATCGTTCATACCACCTTGAATCGATCAGGAACAAGCAGATTCAAAGGAGACGAAAAAAAAGCCTCGAGAAACGGTGTGAATCCCCTCTCTTCCTTGTGCCCTCTTTTCTGCTGTCCTTTTTCACACGCCACTTATCCTCAGTGTCCCTTAACTGATCCATTATGCTCCTTCTCTTCGAGCGCTCTTTTCTAGGAAAGCGAGCTAGAGTCACCGTCCGCATAAGCCTTTGCTTTAAGCCTTATGCTCAAGCAGGATGGCTCGCATGTGACCTTTGGACTATTGTTTACAACTTTACTTAGCCATTCACTGTATACAGAATGTCTTAATATAACTATAATCAACACACAAAATCCTCTACATGATTTTTGGATAGACAACATTGAATCTTAAATATCTACATAAAGAGGTACATTTATTCTTACATACAGTAAATAATTTCTTTAATTTCTGCTGGAGTACAAGTTTCTCCTTCAGCTGTTATATTAAACTTGTTAAATCCTGAATGAATAGTTTCTTTATAAAAGTTCTTCATTCAGAATCTAACAAGCTCCTATGTTTTGCCATGCTTCCCTTACAGCTGAACTTGCCTTTATATATAAACCTTCCTGTAAAATGGTTACAATGCCAAAAAGATCTACAACTTTTCTGCCACTCCCATCCTTTTACAAGACTACAGTAATGCCATTACTATTCCCTATATCCTGGGCACTTTGGAAAAAACAGTCAGAACTTTAAAAGAAATATAATCTCCAAACTACTTTCAAATCTCATCTGAAGATGACTTCCCTTCTCTGTCTCCTAAGGATCCACTTCCTCTCTGTTCCAGTTTCCAGAAAGAAAAAGCATGTCACCACCATATGAAAGCAGGCGACTCACTTTCAGCTGAAAATCTTCACATCCTAGATGAACCTTGGGAGAGGGAAAAAAAAAAAAAAAAAAAAAAAAAATTATAAGTTGTACTGCTGCTTTTGGGGGGAGGGAGGGGGAAGGCCTAGTTGCTTCACTAGACACTTAGGTTATAGAAATGAGTTTCTCTAAAACACAAATCACCTATGTTCTGGAAGGCAGAAATTGAGTGGCTATGCACTGCATGATTATCATATCATAAACAAAACAAGGTAAGTTCATTCACTGCAGATTTTCCACAAGTAACTTTCCCCATCAATACATACAAACATGTTAGCTGTAGTTTGTTTGCATGTTCTGAGTGTGTTCACCATCGTAGCATGAGAAATTTATATTTTTTATGGGAGTAATGTAACTGGAATTGTTCATGTCTCCCTAACAAGTTCTCATGGATCCCTTCAGAAATTTGGACATACTCTTGTAGTGTTCTTGGAAATCCCTCAGCAATTTCATCTAACCAAACTTTTGCAACCTAAAACTGTGGTGCTTTCAGCTATGATAGTTACTCCAGAGCAGTTTGTATATGTTACACATAAATACAGATATTCCCAACTCAGCATTCATAAACCTATGACCTACTGTACAATATAACTTAGTTATAATGGTCAGATTTATTTTCCATGAGGAATATTATACTGAAGTTAAAACTGTACTAAAATTAACAGATGACAACAATCCAAGCAGAAGTGGACTACTTTAAGCTTTAATACTGCAAATGATCTTGCAGTATTAAAGCTGAAATATTAAATTAATTTAATTTTTAATTACAATTATTGTCCTCTTTCTACATACCTAAAATTAAAACTTTCAGATATGAGAGGAGGGGTGGGTACATAATTCATATGTTAAGTGCTCCTGTAAATTAACTGTATATTAATACCTGAACCAACCAATTTGTTTGCCATATCTGTGAATATCTCTCTGAATTCCTGGAAAGAGCGAAATTTTGATGCAATGTCTTCAGCCAACTGACCATGAGGCATACGATCATCTCCTTGTGGATTAGGTGACATCACAGCCCAATAGAGACCATGATTCACAAATCTGAAATATAAATAATGCACTGTTAGCAATAAAAAAAAGCATCTTAAATTTTATTAATCAGACTCACTCTTGAGATAGAATATAAACAATGCATAACTTTGCCAACAAATGTTTGCAAATCTTCTCCATAACAAGTTGCTTTTGTATTGCAGTGTCCATTTCAAGAGTGAAATCAATAGAAATAACGATTAGAGGTAGAAAAATAATAAAAAAAAAAAAAAAAAACTTATTCTTTTTATGTATTAGGCCTAGTGGCCTGTTACAGTTACATATTAGGCTTCATTGCCTATTATAATTTGAAAAATGGAAATCCCACTGAATAGGTCGGTCAATCCTATTCCAAGAATGTCCTATGCCTGTAGATGTGTGTGTTCACGGGGCTGGTTTGCCTGTTCTGTGGGACAAAAAACCCGAGTGAAAAAACCCACTACATCCATATGAGACCAGCTAACTCACCTTTCATCGAAAGAGACCAGATAAAGGTTCCTCAAATCTTAGAAGGGAATCAAATTAAGGTGTTTCCAACCAAAGGGCTTCGTCTATACCGATGCTACGAAGGCTCCAGTAAAAGCTTTAATTATCTCTTATAAAGTCTTTAATACTTTTTCATTGGTAAAAAACATCTTAGATCATTTTAAGCATCTTGACAGTGCAATGCTGAAGCAACTTTTAAAAGTTAAATAACATGAAACAGTCAACGAGTTTTATTTCACAAGTGTAAACCTCTGTATGCCTATAGCTGGAAATGGTTAAAAGGGGAATCATCAACAATTTTAGTTTATTTTTAGTCTTAGCTGTCTGATATTATTACAAGACACCTCCAGGGGCTCGGCAAAGGAACTCAGCATATCACTGAACAACATGTCATACCTTCTCTTGAATTCATTAACATTTTTTGAATTCACAACCTTCAAAGGCAAACCATTCCAGTCATGCATAGTTCTATGAGAGAAAAATCTAGCTCTCACCCTCTTCTTGACTACATGCATTCATTCTCAACTTACATGGCATACCCACTTGTCCTCTCCTCACTCTCCATAAAATGAAAAATCCATTTACTGGTATCCTATATGACCTTTTCAGAAGTTTTTAGGTATACCAAATAATCTCTCTAAATAATCTCTCTTTCTCCTGTTTGCTAGTATCCCCAGCTTGCAAATTATCGATCTTTCCTCATAATCTACCTTCCACAATCTCAATATCAACTACACCAAAGTGCATAACTTTACATTTACTAACTGAACTGACAGCCATTTTAACCCGCCCACAATTCCAGCTTATTCAAATCATCTTGAAAGTATTGCATGTCAGTTGCGTTCCTGATTACCCTATCTATTTGCATCAGCAGCAAATACCTGTTGTGTGTATATGTCTCCTGTTAAATCCTTCCGGATGTCATTAATGTAAAGACTGAACAATGGTCATTAAATCTTGTAGACTGCTAATAGCCTGTTATATATTCATAATACTGATATATAATGTAAATAGGTGTGTGTGTGTGTGCGTGTTTAATAATATAAATAAATTTTAAAATATACACATTTTATAATAACATCAGTCTCTTCTATAATTGCACAACAGTTGTCACCTTTGTTAGTCGTTACTGTTTTGTCTACTAGTTTACTAGTTTGTATGTTTACACCTGAAGAAATCCTGCATAATTAGGATGAAATGTCATGTTGTCAATTAAAATATGTTATCTATTCCAGTGTTCTGTCTTAAACTATTAATTTTTCAGGAAATAACAATGTACATTAAAATATTAATTATAAAATACTATGATACTTTCTTATATTTTGGCAATGTTACATTGCCAACATCAGGGATCACAAAAAACAATGATATGTGCATGAAGGCACTAACACTGGGTAAATGAGACTGAAGAAAGGCAACCGAGGTTGGGCCTAGAGTTCTAAATTAGCAGGCTGAAGATCTTAGGATGCATGCTTCCCAAATTTAGGGCAGTCTCATGCACCCAAATTTGTTGAGGTTTGGAAAGTTTTTCAGGGTTGAGGTAGATTTGAGGAATAGCCTTTCATATTTGTATTTGCTGCAGTGTAATATAGTGGCCTTCTTCCAGTGTATCCTGTAGTGTGTGTGTCCAAAGTATAGTCAGCAAGTCCTGAGTGGATGTATTGGTAAAACCAGATGCAGTCCTTGTGTTCTGATATTAGCTGTCTTGCCTGTATGGTTGTAGTAGGATAGTGTACAACTGCAAGATCTACTCCTGTTAGACGTGGGTGATCTTTGGTGCAGCAGATAAGAGATGTCAATTTCTTATGTGGTTCTAAGTGGTGTTCTGTCTTATAAACTCTTAGTCACATATCATGAACTGGCAAAGCCTACATATACTTTATATAAATAAAACATAAAATAAAACTGTATATTAAAAAAAATTTAGTGACCTTCTACTCACTCTCACACACACACATTCATAGCCTTAAAACATTAAGTCTTCTGGCATTAAATACAAAATATCTGCACAGGTAGAAGTTAATATATTTCAGTCAAAGATTCAAACAGACATAACAGAGAACTTGGCAAAGCCTGTTCTGTAAAGTCAAAACACACACCTTTCACATTAAGTGTTCTGAGTTAATGGCAGTTCTCTAAAGAGAAACATTAGCAACATATTTCCTTGCAGACGATTACTCAAAGATTAACAACACAAATCTGTATCTTCAACATATGCAACATCAAGCATAATCAATTTCCATTTAAAACATATAACAAAACACTAACAGTTTACTTCTTAGGTTTCAGTTATGTAGCACTGAAAAAAGAAAACTATTTTGGAATGTTCCTATGTTTTAATTGATAACTATTAGTTACAAAAAAACAGGAAATAGTCTTCTTTCCAGTCTTCAAACAAAAAGCCAAAATTTAAAACGATGAAGATACATTAACTTCTCAATAGGAACTTGAATAAAGAATCTACAAAACACAACAATTCATTTCATATATTTTCTTTTAGGGGATTTCTTAAAAGGAATCATTCACATCTCTCTTTTCTTTTTCTATACATTCATTTTTACGTATTCTCTTTCTTAATGTATTCTTTTTCTTGTGTCCATGAGCTATTCATTTCATATCTCAGTAGAGAACACACTGTAATCTCTTATTTGTGAGGTTTTTGTGCAGTTTAAACTATGTGTGAATTTTTTTTAAGGCTCTTTAAATTAATAGGATTATTCACATGTAAAAATCAAATTAAGAATGTCCCTAATAATGGAATCAAGCTCAAAAATCATTTAGGTAAGGATCATGAACATGGACTGCTGACAAATTCAAAACTTGTAACAACATTCTACAGGCTCTTTATTGGATGTAGATGACAGAAATTATGCACAATAGCTTTGGTATTAGTGTATCCCACAGGGGGATACTGTGGCCCAGTGTGGCTTAACAGCACTTGCCTCAATGGTTGATATTTCATCTAAACCAAGCCATGAAATCCCTTAGTAATATCTTCCTCCTCCATTATGAAAGAGGGCTTTAGGCAACCTGTGGAGTAAAGATGAGAACAGTGACTTGTCCATACAGCTACTCAGGAACTAAAATCTAAATTACCTGCCTGGAGAACTGCCATACAAATGTCGCATAAAGCCTTTGATATTGTCCTGGAAACTATAACTATATTGCAGAAACAAAGTTATATGTCACCATTCCTTCCAGCTACTAGACTAAAGGGCTTACACTTTCTGAGACACAAGACAGGAAATGGAAGATGCAAACAGATGCTTCACAAATGGAAATAGAATGACTGTGATTGTGGCAATTTAACCAAGAATATTAGCCAAATTTTAGTGACTGCTCTGCATTCTCTTATTCTGGAACTTATATATAGATTTCTTTCAAGTGTTATTATGGATTCAGAATTAGAATGTTTAAACTATAATGCCTTTTGTGTTTTATGTACTAGTTTCATCTGTTATGCTCTTATCACTTTCTGCGTGTGTACACCATACACTAAATAGAAATCTTACTGTAGGTGGAGTGGTCAGATAATCCAGAAGTCCTACCCTAGAGACCAAACACAGAACTTTTTCAAGCCACTTAAGGTTTCTAATAAGCAAGGTGGTGATGGCCTCATCAGAACTTAAATTCAGCTCCCCTAGAGATGTTTACAATTATTTATGTATGCAATCACATTCAAGCCAAGAACTTGTATATCCACTGTGGTTAGCATATCCAAACGGGGCAAAAATATGCATTAATAAAACTGCATAACATACTAATAAATACAATTAAAAATAACTGAATGCATGAGGGTGATCTGAAAAGTTCTTGGCCTCGATCATAGATGGCAACATGGTCAGCAAGATTTTTTTTTTCTAAGTTGAAACATCTGGTCATAAGCATTCATGTGAAATTGCAAGTCATTCTATCAAGTAGTTTATTTTTTACGTGAACAACATCCCTCGGATGTTGTCTATATCCAAAGGATACAATTTTATTGCTTGGATACAATTGAGTATCGTACGGTTATAAAATTTTTTGTAAAAGAAGGTTTAATGCCAAAAGAAAATCATTCGAAGTAAGGAATACTAGGAATACTATTTCAATCTTTTAACCAGACTAGACAAAAAAAAAAAAAAAAAAAAAATTATGAGAAAAGACCTGGTTTGCAGAAGAAAAAATATCTTTCATCAGGACATTAAGGTCCCGATGAAAAATGCACCTTCCCACAAAGGTGTTTTGGCAATGGGAAAATTAAGAGATCTGCACTATAAATTGTTGGAACATCCACCCTATTCCCCAGATTTGGCTCCCTCTGACTTGTATCTCTTTCCAAAACTAAAACTCGTCCTTGGTCAGCGTTTTTCTTCGAATCAAAAGGCGATTGCAGCTGTCGAGAGGTATTTTGCAGATCTTATTGAGAATCACAACAGGGATGGGATAATGGTACTGGAGCATCGCTGGAATAAATGTATTAGTCTTAAGGGAGATCATGTTGAAAAATAAAAATAATTCTGAAATGATAAATTCGTTTTTTTATTGTTAGGCTGAAAACTTTTCAGACCACCCTCGTATTGATGTTTATGTATTAATCCTGTTATATCAATATTACTGTTCTGTGATTATTATTTTTTGTTGTTTTGTAAAACAAACAGGCAAGAGACCACACAATTAATATACAAAAATACTGTATAATGTGAAATAAGGTAAATACTTTATTTACTTTATTTCACATTTATTTACTTTATTTTTATATCCTCCTCAATGTTTATTATTCATTCATTATCACTGCCCAACCTCATCCTCCCATAATCATTCTACTAGCCACATATCAAAAGAACTCCCTAGGATTTCCTTTAGTGTTATTTGCAAACTGCTGCTCTTCCGCACTTTTGCTACCCTTACTAAATGAGTCACCTTCCTTGCTTGCTCTTTGTACTCCTCATGTAACTGATTATCTCCCCTCATTTTGTGCCATCTCCACAATGCCTTTTTTCTTCTAGACAGCACACTATGCCTCTTCAGGCATCCATTTTACACCTATCTTATTTAATCTTCTGATTTTTGGAATACAGTAAGTCAATGCCTCTTCAAGATACTCCCTGAGTAAAGACCAAGCAATACTGATTTCCTTCCCGTGCAATTCCTCATTTCATGATATTGCTCAAGCAGCCTCCTGAGTTTGTCACAATCACCTGCTTTATAGTTTCACATTAAGTTCTGATATGGCTGGCCAGCACCCAAGTGATCACTTCATGGTCACTTTCATTAACTGATGGAAGATGCAACTCTTCATTTACAGAAACAATATCTTCCGAAGAGATATTCAAATCCAAGACCCTCAAGTCCACTTGTGGTCTCTGTTATGTACTGCTTAAGGTAGCTATCCTTAAAAACTAAAAAAAATTCATTCTCTTTGGTTCATGATGCTATCACTTCATTCCAGTCTATATTGCCATAATTGAAAATACCCATAATGATCGTCCTTTTCTTATTACCAAACTACTTTGTCTAAACATTTCCTTCTCACTGCCTTCTACATTACCAGGTGTATAGTAACACCCTACTGAACATTTCATTCTGTCCGCCTCTACTTCACACCATACTGCTTAAATACCACTGTTAGTATTTGCTCCTTGCATTTCCACCCTAGATGGGCACAACTTTTATGTCATCATCAATAACACCCCCGCCCATTTCTACTATGTCTTCACAACATATTACATATCCCTCAATCTCTCTCTATTCCTGTCAGAATGTCATCCTCGTTCAACCATGTCTCACTTACACAAACAATTTTTTTGAAGAATGAGCTCTATTAACACTACAATTTCATTCCCCCCTTGTTTAGAATACTTCTAGCATTTGTAAACATACACACTAGATCATTTCTGTTTCTATAACAAGTCCTGCTAACCCCACCTCTTGAATATGACTCCTCTACCTCTTCCCTGTCCATTCCTGTTTATCATCACTGATATCACACCCCCGACCCAAACCTAAATGTCACCACCACATCCTTGACCACCTTAATCGTTTCTTGCGCACTCACACATCTACTCCTGAAACCATCTACACTTTTCATGCAGTGTTTCCCTCATCCACCCTGACCTCCCCTATTTCTCTGTACACTTTGTGTTCATTCTCTCTTATTCTCTTCACTTGTGCCACTCACAAACTTGCCTACTTTATTCTCCTGATCTTCCACAACACCTCGTGCTTCCTCCAGTCTTACATTCACTTCAGTTATTCTCTCTCTCTCTCCTGCAGCAACAGTTTCTTCAACTCACTCCGTTTCACTGCTGTTCAAGCACTCACACAAAATCTATTCAAATGTAGCCCATCATCACCTTTATACAGCTCTATCCACCTCTCAAACTCATCCCACACATTCACAAAATGAACTCCTTTCTCCTCACAGAACTCTGCTGGCATACCATTCATAATCTTTGCTCACCTTCTCAACTCATCATTATCATACCTGGACAACACACTGACTACCTTAACAACCATACTGTTATCTTTTACTCTCCCTAACAGCCTCATGGCATCCTGCCTTACATTCTTCCAATGATCCAAACTCTCTCATCTTTCCTATATCTTGAATTTCTCCCCAAGCACACACATACTGCATTCATGGCATCTCACCATTTTCAAAAAATCCATGCCACTTACATTTGTCTTTCGCACCATCATACATTTCACTGCCATTTTTACTTGCACTCCAAGCTGCACACAAGGAACACAAAGAAATTCAATAAATACAAAATTATAACTACACTAAACACTGCCTATTACAACTATTATACAACAATATTAAAAAAACTAATTATTGCAAATGCCACACACAATTTAAAATTTTAAATTGTGTGTGATCACTTTTCACAGTGTTTTTGATATACTGGGCCACTAGGTGGTGGAGAGAACTGTGTATGTCGTGAAAGCAACTATAACAAATATGAAAAGCATATTTTCCACAGAATAAAAAAAAAACATTCCACTTATGATGTTATCACTTCATTCCAGTCTATATTACCATAATTGAAAATATCCATAATGATCACCCTTTTCTTATTACAAGATAAGTTTTTGAAATTTTAAATTATGTGTGGCATTTGCTATAATTAGTTTTTTTAATATTGCTGTACAATTATTTAAAAAAAATCCCAATGCAATTAAATTTATTCTTTTATTTTTTTAGCAAGAGGAATGGAGAGGGATGACAGAGGCTTTTCCAGGCTGTATTCCATTACCTGTTGTGTATTGCTTCAGATTTTCATTTCAATGAATAGTACCTAAAAGAATATGTACATCTCACACCAGTGCCACTAACTGAGAATTATGAAATATCGTTCTGAGAACTCCGATAACAAGCTATTTGCACAAAGTTCATGGATTCAAAATGATACTGGCGAAAGAGAACAAAAAGAGATGGCGATTTTATAATCTCATTTTCCTTAAAGCCAAAAATAAACTACAGCATATCAAACCATACCTACCCTCCACCATTATTTTGAAGAAATGACCTATATTTCTGGGGTACGAGCGTTAAATTGCGCAGGATGTCTATGATAGAAATACGAGAGGCATGCTTTCCCTAGAAAGAAATATATTTCAGTCATACAACTTAAAGCAAAGCAAAATCATTTAAAAAATTCTGAAGCCATTAAATTTATTATTTTCTGTAAGAAGAGAAAAGGAAAATAATAATTATTATTATTATTTGACACCTCCAGGGAGTCCAAGACTCATCGAGGAAGGGCACCTACTCGACAACTCTAACTGGTAATTAGAGTACGGAATTAACAACGCATATAAAGTATATTAATTAAAGGTAACTTTAATAAATAACTTCTATATTTCGGCAACGTCACGTTGCCATCTTCAGGAACATAAAGATATGGTATGTGCACGCAGGCACTAACAAAAGCAAATGAGGAAGAAAGCAAGAAACTAATATTGTTCCTAAAGTCCTAGTGCCCTCTGGTGGGCTAATTTGGTTGACTTGGCAGTTGGGCTGAAGTTCTCAAAATGTAAGTCTCCCAAATTTGGGGTAGTTTCATGCACCCAAATTTGTTGAGGTTAAGCACATTTTTTAGAGCTGCTGAAGATTCCTTGAATAATCTTTTGTATTTAAACTTGCTGCGTGTATTATTTTTGTTTTCTTCCAACAAATCTAAAAAAACGTGCCTAACCTCAACAAATTTGGGTGCATGAAACTACCCCAAATTTGGGAGATTTACATTTTGAGAACTTCAGCCCAACTGCCAAGTCAACCAAATTAGCCCACCAGAGGGCACATTAGGACTTTAGGAACAATATTAGTTTCTTGCTTTCTTCCTCATTTGCTTTTGTTAGTGCCTGCATGCACATACCATATCTTTATGTTCTAAAGATGGCAACGTGACATTGCCGAAATATAGAAGTTATTTATTAAAGTTACCTTTAATTAATATACCTTATATGTGTTGTTAATTCCATAAACTAATTACCAACGTATAAGCCTTGCTATTAGAACTCTACAACTCTGTCTCCACCATTCAACCTCATCCACCAACGCCATCTACTGTCCACCACCACCACCAGTATTTTCACAGACAATCACAAACATCCATTCCCATGGCAGAACTCAAAGCCACAGCCTTTTGAGTTCTGCCATGGGAATGACACAATAAAATAAAAAAAAAGAAATGGAAAACTGCAAGAAGATGCCAATTCGTGAAACTCATTTTTCTGTACTATATTGCTGTTATATATATATATATATATATATATACACATATATATATATACACACACACACACACACACATATATATACACACATACAGGTAACCCTTGTATAACACGGATGTTAGGCTCCACTCCATAGAAATGCCACATTATATAAATCGCATTATACGAGACTTAGATCACATAGAAAAAGTAGGGTTAGGTTCCGAAATCGTTTTTTTTTTTTTAAATTATATAAACAACAATGACATATCCAACAAAACCAATATTTTTATTTAATTCAGGTAATTCATGAAAGTAAACTATAAACTATGAGACAAATACGTAGTATAAAATTATAAAAATTACAAATTGTACATAAATTTCCTTGCATATAATGCAAAAATGTTTTAGACACAATAAAATACAGTGCATCTTTTAATCGTCATCACTGTCTTCAGAAATAACATTTCATAGATGTTCTTTAAGTGGCTGGAGGTTGTCACCACTTGAAATCTCTCGGACATCATTTGAATAATTCTCATTGCATACTTCGGCTGGTTTAGTCATCAAGAAGTCAGTAATAAGACTTTGCTTTCCACTATGCTGCAATTTTTTATTAAGTTCATAATATGGCGCTAAACAAATATTCAATTGCCTCGTGAATTTTTCCGAGTGCTCCATCGAGGGATCATTATTAGTAAAATAATTTCCTAACTTTCTTGCCAAGTCCAATCCTTCTGCTAATTTCTTTAAACTGAATTCTTTAACGGATTCGTTACAATTAGAATCTTCGGCAGAACTTTCCCTGCCATTTGGTTTGACGTCATCTATTAACTGTACCAATTCCTGCTCATTTAAATTTGTTTCTCCATCAATTAATTCACTAATTTCATTTTCAACCATATCGCAAAAGCCCTCTCCACCAAAAAGGTGTGCGATGTTTATTATACGACTTAGCTCGGATCCATTGGAGGTACGAAGTTTTGTTCCAGAACGGCTTCAGGCTATGTTTTTTTTCCAGCAAGCATTCAGCATAGAGGGTTGTAATTCCTTAATGGACAGAGAAATAATTTTCACACAATTCAATACTGAAAACTCTTTCCACACTTGAGGCAGTGTCATGTTTGGATTAGATTCCATTTTTTCCAAAATTAATTGGAATGTTCGACGAATATAATATGACTTAAATGTTGATATTATTCCTTGGTCGAGTGGTTAAATAACTGAAGTAGTATTAGGCAGCAACAAAGTTATTTTAATATTCGGATGACTTAGATTTGTTGGGTGGCCTGGTGAGTTATCTAAAATTAGTAGAATTTTGAAGTCCATATTCTTTTTCTTTGTGTAACTTTCTACATCAGGTACCTTGAAAAACCAATTTTCAAACATGCTAGCTGTAACCCATGCCTTTTTGTTGGCCCGCCAATAAACAGGTAGGGTGGACTTGTCGAACCCTTTCATCGCACCAGATTGCTTAATAAACATTGGTTTTGTCATGTAATCACCTGATGCATTACTACAAAACAGTAGAGTAATTCTATCTTTGGAAACTTTGAATCCAGGAGCTGATCTTTCATTTTTCGAAATATAGATGCGTTTTGGCATTTTTTTCCAATATAACCCAGATTCATCTGCACTATAACCACCTTCTTCAATGATTTTTAAAAGTACTGCTGGGCATTTCCGGGTAGCTTCAACGTCTGCTGATGCTCCCTGGATTTTAAGATTATACAAAGAAAACTGCTTTTTAAAGTTTTCAAACCAACCCTTAATGGCACAAAATCCATGCAGAGATTTCTTCTGAAGAATCTTGATCAAGTTCTTTTAAATGTTTATAAACTTTCAGAGCTTTTTGCTTAATAAGGTGTCCATCCAAAGGAATTGAGTGCAATCTTCTATCCAAATCATTAGATATTTCTCATTTTTTTTCAACTAGAATATCTCGAACACAAGCAACGTGCTTTGCACTTACCATTGACCCAGCAATAACACTTTCTCGAATTTTATGTTCATTTGTTTGACTGTTAGAATTGTTGATTCATTTAAATTCAGAGTCCTTGCAACAACTCCTGG
The DNA here is from genome assembly GCF_054136105.1 of Typopeltis vanoorti. Lineage (NCBI taxonomy): Eukaryota > Metazoa > Arthropoda > Arachnida > Uropygi > Thelyphonidae > Typopeltis > Typopeltis vanoorti. The sequence goes on from NC_143550.1 coordinate 142,905,477, forward strand.
TTTTTTTCAAATTTTCAACTGATCCAAGATTTTAATTTTTTCTTCAAGAAAAATGAATTTCCTCTTCAATATTGGTTTTTTCCCCTTTCGTTGTAGTTTTAGTGGCCATTACAATAAAAATAAATTTTTACATGCGCTTTCCTGGCAGAAAATGAAGACAATTTTCAACAATAAACATTTTATACAGTAAACCCTAGATGGCAAACCTGTGGCACGTCTGAGAATTTTGCTGGCATGTCAACGATTTACAGGTGATATCCTTTTATACGCTTATAAATTATTCAACTTTTTTTAATTGTTACAATAAGTACCAGCTGAATTTCATTTTACACAAGACAGCAGGTATAAAAACGTGCATATGATTGTGCGGTATTAACAAAAGATCGCACAACCCAAAGACAAAAGCAACCGACAAGTGTTGAGTTGAAATGCTCATTCTCTTCAATCGAATTCCATAACATCTGAAACTGTCATAACATTCACAACAGGGTGTCATTATCGTTCCCTTGGAACTTCTCATTACTGACTAGCTCAACTCACACAAACGTTTCAACCCTTGGTTGAATTTTATGGCTTCTTGTTTGCGTTTGAGGTGGCAGGCGAACTCACACATTCATTATATGATGTTTCAATTGTTGGTAGTCTTTTATTTTAAATTAGCCTTTGCGATCTGTCATAATGATATCGAGAATTTCAAATGCAATAAAACAAACACTTATTTCATAATTGAAAAATTGGACAATATTTTTAGTTATATACAGTGTTTCGGTGCAACATATGGTTTCGCTTAAGTCTATACAGCATAGTTTCTGTGAGAGGGGGACATGTGATTTCTGCGTGATATGGGCAGACACAAATTTAATGAAGATAAAATTTGATTTTTAAGTCCTGCGGTGAAAAATATTAAAAAATACAAATAAATAAAGGGTTACTAGAAATTATAGACCATGTTATATCGAAACCGCGTTGTATAAGTACCGCATTATACGAGGGTTACCTGTATATATAATTTTTTTTTTCAGTCTAAATTTCAAGTATCTTCAAGTTGTATCTAGATAATGATGAAATAGCAGAGGGCCTGTCTCTGCCAGTCCACTCAAAATTCTTGACCATTATCCAATCCTTGGTTCACTTTAAAGTGTACCAAGGCATGTCTTTTTTTCCCCAAAAGTTTAGGAGATTTTTCATCTAATGGAAATATCAGAAATTTTTTCAGAAAAAATCTCAGAAAAAATATCAGGCCTCCATGGAGTCAAAAGACTCTTTGTGGGAGGTCCTTCCTAAGAAACACAAAGTCTATCAAAACTCATCGAGGGGAGGTCCCCCCCTAAGAAACACAAAGTCTATCATACCACTCCTTGAACTCATTGATCGTTCTCGCTCTCACCACTCCATCAGGCAATGCATTCCATGGTTCAACCACCCTCCATGCAAAGAAACCACTCCTCACCCTCTTGCTCACAGTTTCCTTTAGTAACTTCCAGGGATGGCCTCTTGTCATCACTCCTTCCCGCTGTTCAACCAAGCGAAAGAACTCCCTAGTGCCAACCCTGTAACCACCTCTCAACAGTTTAAAAGTCTCAATCATATCACCTCTCCTTCTTCAATCCGCCAAACTCTGCAGTCCACATTCCCTCAGCCGATCCTCATAACTATCATTGTACAGTCCTGAAACCATCTTTGTTATCTGCCTTTGTACCCTTTCCACAGTTAATTTATCCCCTTCAAATCCTGGGGACCAAATCTGAGAACAATAGTCCAAGTGTGGTCTGATCAGGGTCTTATACAACGGATTGATAACTGTTTTATCTCTGCAGGTCAGTGTCCTTCTCATTATTACAGCAATCCTCTGTGTTACCTTCACCACCTTTGCAATATATCACTTAAATTTCAGGTTTCTATCAATCATCAATCTCAGATCTCTTGTCTCCCCTATTTCATCCAGTATAACACCTCCCATAGAGTATGCAGTGTCCCATCGATGTTTCCCAAACCTCAAGACCTTACATTTTGCTGCATTAAACCGATACTCCCATTCATTGCCCATCTATCTAGCTTATTCAAATCCTCTTGCAGGGCTGCCACATCTGCACTATTACTAATAATCCTTCCCAGCTTCCCATCATCTGCAAACAGCTGAATATCCCCTTGCAATCCACTGACAATGTCATTGATATAAAGGTTAAACAATACAGGTCCCAGTACTCAGCCCTGTGGGACCCCACTTGTAACCCTCTGCTTCCTTGAAATTGACCCACCATATACAACTCTCTGATACCTATCGGACAGCCAATCCTGAATCCAGTTGACCAATCTGACATACAGACCCATGTGCTGCAACTTAAATATCAGCTTATCACGTGGCACCCTGTCAAATGCCTTCGCTAAGTCTAAGAAAATGACAGTATATGCCTTTCCCTCATCTAATGCTCTTGTAACTTTATCATAAAAGGCTAGCATATTGCTAAAACAAAAGCACCCCTTCACAAATCCATGTTGACTCTCACAGATAACATTACCTTCATCTGCCCAATGCTGTATACGGTCCTTCACTACTTTCTCCAAGATCTTACTAACTACTGATGACACAGAAACTGGTCTATAATTAGACACTTCCAGTCTGCTACCACCCTTATGCAATGGCATTATCTTACCTTCCTTCCATTCCATGGGCACCTTTCCAGTAGCCAGACTTTCATTGAAAAGCCAGGTCAAAGGCACTGTCAGTTCCTCACATTCTCTCAAAACTCGTGGTGAAATACCATCCGGTCCCACAGCTTTACTGACATCCAGAGTACTCAGTATTTGAAATACACTCTTCTCCTGTACCTCAAATCTGCCCTATCCCTCTAGCATTAAAACTGACTACTCCAGGATGAAATACTCCAATAAAGTGTTCATTGAACAATTCTACTATGCCCTCTGCATTGGTCACTCTATTCCCATTTTTATCCCACAAAATCATTCTTCCACAGTCATTTCTCGTCCTACTGGCCACATATCTAAAAAATTCCCTACGATTTTCTTTGGATCTTAGTGCTAATCTCCTCTCATATTCCAGTTTCGTCTTCCTTACCATACTAGTCACTCTTCAGGCCTGTGTCTTATACTCTTCATGCATCTTCTCTTCACCTGTCTCCTTATATCTCTTCCACAGCCTCTTTTTCGCATGCAATTCCTGTTTAATATTGTTTGTCATCCACTTTACTCCAAATTGTGTCCTCTTGTTCACTCGTGGTATACAACTTACCATTGCTGCTAACAAATATTCTTTCATAATTTCCCATGCACTAATGATATCCTGGCCTTCCAATTCCTCCCTCCATGAAACTTCCCCAAGTTGATGTCTTAGACTATTATAATCACCCGCCTTATAATTTCACATACGTTCCCTTCTCTTTAATACTCCTGCATGTCTATTCATTTTCCAAGTCAAAACCATATGGTCATTCTCTCCAACTGGTGGGAGAAATGTCATCTCAGTTATTACAACTCTTCTGATGCTATAACCAAATCCCAAACTCTTGAACCTCTTGTTCCCTCTATTACATGTTGCCTAAGACATTCATTTGTCCCTCAAGAATTCTAGAAATTCCATTCCCTTATTGCTACATGCATCTTCCTCTCCCCAGCTTATACTACTGTAGTTAAAATCTCCCATAAGAATCATTCTTCTCGCACTTGCCAAACTCAATTGGCTAAACATTTCTTGGTCCCCACCCTCTGTACTCCTGGGTCTGTAGCAACACCCCACTAAATATCCTGTCTTGCCCACCTCTACCTCACACCATTAACATTATTATATATTATATTACATAATAATTAACATAAAATGATTCCTCTAGCAAGTGGTAACCTGATTGTTGTATTTACCTTGTATTCCTATTTGGTTCTGGTACACTTTTTTGAGAACCATATGATATGCTGAATTGTTTTTCAGCATATCGCAAGTGGCTCAACACGAAAACTACAACTTCATTCAGTCTACACTGCAGATTGTAACTAAAAATAAATAAAAAAAATATTTATTATTATTGTTGTTGTATGAGCACCTCCTTGGAGTCTGAAGACTCATCGTAGGAGACCCCAAGCTATCCACACAATCTTTCATACCTAGCACTCATAACTGACTCTGGCAACCCATTCTACTCATTCACAACTCTCTAAGCAAAAAATCTAGTGCTCACACCCCTGACTAACAACACTCTTATTCAACTACCAGCGATCATCCCTTATTCTGGCCCCTGAAGTCAAGTGCTGAAACATTTCCTCTGAATCAATCCTATAAAACCCTTTAAACAACTTAAATGATTCTATCATATCCCCTCTTTTTCTCCTGTCAACCAACTTCTGCAATCCACACACCCTCAACCTATCTCCATAGGGAACATTACACAGATCACTCACCATCTTAGTCACTTGTCTCTCAATCTTCTCCACTTCTTCCACATCCCCAAGAGACCAGACTTGAGCACAATAATCCAGATGTGGATGTATGAAGGCCTTACAAAAGGGAATAACTTCCTTATCTCTACTTGTTAATGTGTCTTCAATAGCCAAGTAATCTTATGGGCTACCTTAGCAATATGTCCTCTAAACTTTAACTCTGTCTACCACTAAATCTCTAGCTTCATCTATTTTGTGCAGTACAATGCCATCAATGTGACACACAGCTTGTAATCTGTTTATCCCAAAATGCATACTTTACATTTCTCCACACTGAACAGATACCCATTATCATTTGCCTATTTAAATCATCCTGCAAGCTCCCCACTTCACACTGATTAACTACATTACTTTATCTAATTTTGCATCATTAGCAAACAACTGAATATTTCCTTTCAAGTTATTTCCTATATCATTTATGTACAAATTAAACAGCAATGGGCCCAACAGCAAACCTTGTGGCACACCATTAGTCACCTGTTTTTGCCTCGATTCTGATCCCTCCTTTTTGATCTGTCCAGCAGCCATCCTCTTATCCACTTAAGCAGTGTTATTTCCATTTGTTCTAATTTGCGTAACGAAGTTCAATGTGGTATTCTTTCAAATGTCTTTGCAAAATCCAGCAAAATAACCGTGTAGCCAGTTCCTTTATCCAACTCTGCTGTTACTCTATTATGAAAACTTAATAAATTACTAATGCATGACAACCCTTCACAAAGCCATGTTGTGAAAGGGTTGTCATGCAAAAAAACATCCTTAAATTCAAGACAAACTTTATAAGGACTAACTGCACTAAACTTCCTTCCTGCTAAAATGAAAATCAAGTCTTTTGGCTCCTTGCCAAGCAATGGGATGCAATTTTTGCCATTGTATGTTTCCATCTCTCTCTCTCTCACACACACACACATACTGATGGTATGATGGTAGCATCTCCTAAAGAGAAAGCATCAATCTCTTGACATTAGTCTTTTCCCAAATTCTTGTTTAGACAACAAAGGCAAATCTCCTACCACTATCTCCCAAACTATCCACAGTATGCACCTTTTGATCCTTTATTAGAAGGACATCAGAAAATATTCAACAGCCTTGATACTAACATGTCACCTGACCCTAATGGTGCTGACTCTAGTTGTACTAAAAGTTTGTGTTCCAGACTAATGCCCATCTTGTTATCACCTCTACAAGCTGTCACTCATCTGAAATCATGCAACAACATGGAAGCAAACCTTCATCCAGCTTATTTCCAAAAAAGGAAGATAAAAGTCATCCATCAAACTATTGCCCTATTGCTCCACTTTATTATTCTCTAAAATAATGGAAAAGGTTGTAATCAGCCAACTTCATCAATATCTGGAGACACCAGTTACTTAGTGATCACCAACATGGCTTCCACCATTTTCACTCCACAACAGTCCTAGTTCACCTCACTCATCTTCGAACACAAGCCATGAAAATGTTTGGTGAAACTGAAGCAGTCACTCTTGATATTTCCAAAGCATCTGTAATAACTGGATTGGTTACTAGCTTCCTCTTTGGTTGTTTCACTGCATGTCATGGTTGATGGCTCCCTCTGAGCTTCACCAAAGTAACAGTACCTTAGGGCTCTGTTCTATCACCTACCCTTGATAACCTACTCTCAATCATCGCTAATTCTATCCATAGCTTCTCAACAGTACTTTCCATTCATTCTACTCATTCGACAAACCATGCCATGCACAGATATCCCAAGCATTAAGATAATTTACAATCAGTGCATTAACTATTGATCTATGTACAATCCTTTAATAGGGTGAGGACAATCTGGTCATGTTCAATGCCACCAAAACACAGTCTTGCCTCTTCTCTCACAAAAGAGATCTCAGCTCACAATCTCTTACCCTCAATAATACACCAGACAAGATCATATCTCTCTACTCGATATAGACATATACCTCTAATTTCTCCTGGCATTAACACATCACATCAGTAGCTTCTCCAACATCTAAACAAAACTAGGCATTCACTTTTGTTCAAGATACTATTCTATGCCGAACAAACTCAACTATACACAAATCCCAATTTTGATCGTGTTTAGAATAGTACTCAAGTTTGGAGTAGAGCACCTAAAACTTTTCAAAAAATTCTTGACTCTGTCCAGAGACAAGTAATTAGGCTAACAGATGATCCCCTGTTACAGATTCACTTCAACCTTTATCTCATAGATAGAATGTTTCAGCTCTGTGTCTATTCTACAGATACTTCAATGGCCCCATTACTCCAGTGAATTGGCAACCATCATTCCTCATGTATTAATCTTGTTTTAACAGATGCAGCTTTCTGTTGCACCTGTTAATACAAGAGCAGCAGCTTCTCAGCATTCCTTTAATGTGCAACTGAAGATATGCTGAACCTGCTTCTTCTCTTCTTCCTTTTTCCATCAATCTCTGTTCTCTGGAACAGCCTTCCTCATGAAATATTCCCATGAAAACTATAATTGCAGTTCCTTTTTTTTTTAAATATATACTGTGTGTGTGTGTATATATATATGTATATATATATATAAACTACTATCTCAGTCCTCATCTGCACCCCACACACACGGCACTAATGCACTTATAGGTCTCTCGACTTCTACAAATTATATTACTAAGCACTTGGTTGTAGTGCACTATTATTAGAAACAAGTAAAGAACTATGACAGACTACAGTATGACTGCAGAAAGTGGATGTTTTCTCCCTTTGGAAATATTAATGTCAAAGTTGTCAATGAAATTTACTTATGTCATTTTATAAGAAATATATAATTTTAGGTAGCAACTGATGGTTCTTGAGTAATATTAAAAATACCAAGGTTAATTTCGCTAATTCAGTCAACCCTTATTACAGCAAACACCAATGAAACCTCACTACAACAAATATGCAAAAAAAGTACTGATGAAAGCTCCTTGAATAAAATGCTGCATTTTAGACTAGGTAAGTTATGGATATTCAAAGCAGTTTATAAGAGAGTGTGAGTATGAAGTGTGATTTAAATGTGCAATGAATAGAAGGTGAGGTATCAATAATTGAAGCTGATAAAAGCATGTGTGGAACTGTAGTGAATGATGCAAGTGTATTAGGAGATTTAGTGCTCATCTCATGAGTAGAAAGTAAATGTGAAAAAGAGATGCATGTGAGAAGTGAAAAAAAAGGTGCATAAAAGAAACTGAATGATCTTAAGAAGCAAAAGTATTGTAAATGCTGTCATAAGCAGGATGGGTAGGGTGAAAGTAGGACACAATGAATGTGGTATGATGGCAGTAAGTGATACAGGAACAGGTGAATAGTAAGAGAAGGAAGAGAATGAAAGTGAACTGGTAGAAGAATGAATAAGGAGTGATAGTGAAATATATAAGCAAGGTAAAGTAAGGTAATAAGGAAAATGAAAATAAGTACGGATGTCTGCAAAGGAATGGATAATAGGAGTGAAGAGTGAGATAGGAACAGGCTATTGAAAGTAGGAGGAAAGTGTTATCTTGGTTTACCAAGAAGGTAATATGTCAACTCTCCAACCAGCAAGCAATGAATTCAAATCCCACTATTTATGAACAGAATTCAACAAATCATGCAAAACCCTGCTCACCAAGAAAAACGTGCTTGTCATGACACCTCACATTACCATTTTTTTAATATGTCCCCATAAGTCAGGAGTTTCATAAAGTGATTAGTGGAGACCATTTCATCTGTGTGAGAACCATTCCAAAAAGAGATTAATAAGAATAGAAAGAACAGTAAAAACACCTTCAGAAAATTGTTACAATATATTTTGTTACCAGAACGACCATGTATATCACACATGTTCTTCTGTTTTTTTTTTTCTTAACTTAAAAAAAAAGTAGATGTTTTTAATTAAATAAGAAGAGAAATTATCCAAACAACCAAACTAGCAGTATATAAAAGAGTATTCAAACCAGTGTTAAGTTATGAAATCTGATTGGGTTAGAAATAAAGCCCTTGATCAAAGATTAGAGAACAGAGATATAAGAGTTCTGAGAAAGATGGGGGGGGGGAGCATGAACAGATGACATCAATTGCAGAATTATATTAAAATTGAAGACATTAGGAAGGAAGTTGACATTGTTTGTATCAAGAATATGTGAGCAGGGCTAATCTAAGGTAGTATGGTCACTTAAAAAAAAAATGGGAGAGGAAAGGTTAGCAATTTTGTCTGACACCAAGATGGCAGGTAAAGAGCCAGAGGAAGATCAAGATCTGGCAATTGATTTAGTCAGAAGTGCCCTAAAATGCCAAAATATATGCCAATATTGGAGTGTTAACAAGTAATAGACTAATTTGGAGGAAAATTGTTGATATAAGGAGATGATTAATAATGTAAACTTAATCATGTAGTCATAGTAGCCTGAACATCCCTAGAGGGTACATTTCAGGAAATGATGATAAAAAGATTCTGATTTGTCCCATCTGCAGTTATTCACCAGATGGCAAAATGTACTCACCACAGTAGGCAGTATATTTGTTGAGGCCTGAGCAGAAGTACTTGTGAAATGTCTTTAGGTGGTATACATAAAATTAAATAACTGATGCAAGATTATCACCTTACTTATTAGAGACCTTAAGTGGCTTGAAAATGTTCCCAGTTTAGTCTCTGGAGTAGGGTTTCAAAAAAAAAAAAAAAGTATCAGAAACTGGAAGGAAAAGGGGGAGGAAGAAGAAAGAAGAGTGAGGATTCATTTGTGAAGGAAATGAAAAGGAGATGAAGGAATTTAAGAGGAAAGACAAACAAGAGAAAGTGTAACTGAGGCTGCAAAGAGGAAAGAAAAAGAGAGGAAGTGCAAATGAACTGCTTGGTGGTTGAATGTACCAATAATATGAAGGAGGCATGAATGAGGAAGCATGGAATTTTTGTGTGTTAACAGAAATGAAGTGGAAGAGTGCCAAAGTAAAGTTCTGTGTTGTGAGGAGGAGTGATCATGAAGGACATGATATCTAGGACATGCAGGAAGAGAGATCTTGAGTATGTGGATATATGGGATAAATACAAATGGGAGAAAGCTGTTTGCCAGAAAGACTGTAGTTTAGAGGGAAAGAAAGAATGTGTCCAGATAAGAAAATGATAATTAGATGGTGAGGCTTTCAGTTTAAACTATTGGGATACATGTGATTGATACTGGTGGAATAGAAAGACAGGCATTACCTCACTGGAAGCAGTCAAGTCAATTGTGTGGAATGATTGTGAAAAATTCTTATTATTACTATTTCTCCATGGAGTCAAAGACTCATTATGTGAGATCCACTCATTATTCCCACAATATCTATCATGCCTCTATTTCAAGTCATTCATTAAGAAGCACTCACAACCACTTCTGGCAACCCTCTAAGAAAAAAGTTAGTATTAACATCCATGCTAATGATATTCTTATACAATTTTGAGGGATGACCTTTTGTTTTCTCCCTTTTTGCCATGCACTGAAAAAAGTCTTCATTGTCAATCCTATAAAACTCCTTTAATAACTTACATGCTAGCATTATGTCTACTTTTATTTGCCTATCACCTAGTTTTTTAAGCCCAGACCATCAATCTATTCTCATAGTGAGCATGACAAGACTTGTGACAATTTTGGCCGCTCACCTCTGGATTCTCTCCAGCACTTCTTCATTCCCACAAAACCCAAGTAACCAGATCTGCATACAATCTGGGTGTAGTCATATTAAAGCCTTATAAAGGGGAATAATAACCTCCTTATCCATAAATAATTGTCATTATGAGTTCTAAACTTCAACTCATCATCATCAAATTCCTGCCATGTACACTCAAGAAGTGCAGAGGATATGATAGTACTACATGAAAAATTACATCATTACTAAATTCCTATCTACAATTTTCCTCCAAATCAGTCTGTTATCTGTCAAGACTCCATCATCATCAGATCCTATGTTTCTATCTTCTGAGGACCATTTTACCATATCAATCCACCTATATCTTGGTCTTCCTCTGGATCTTTATCCTGTCAACCTAGCAGAGAACATTTGTTTGGCTAATCTTTCCTCGTCCATTCTGTTTAAGTGAACATACGATCTGAGATTAACTCTGATAATGCATTCCTGGATGCTGACAATATCAAGTTCTTTATCAATATAAATATCTTGTTTTTAATATGATATTGCCACTGATGCCATCTGTTCATGCTCCTAATCATTCTCAGGATTCTCATATCTGCAGTCTCTAGTCTTTGGTCAAGTGTTTTACTTCTGACCCAGCTCTCAGATCCATAAGTAAAAATTGGTTTGAACACTGTCTTGTATACAGCTAATTTAGTGTTTTGACTTATATCTCTCTTATTCCATATAAATTTATTCAGCTGACTTCCTACCATACCACCTTTGTTGAATCTGTTGTCTATTTCCATATTTAATTTACCATCTTCCCTAAAAATCATGCCTAAGTAGCTGAAATGTTTCTTTTCTAAAGATTCTCCATTCACAATGCAGTTGATATTTTCAATGCTTTTCTGCCTACTAAATTTAATACCATATCTATTACAAGTTATTCAATTTAGTAAGGCAATCTTGCAGATTTCTAGCAGATTTATTTTGAAGTATAACATCATCTGCATAAAACAAACAGCTACACATTAACATCTCCAATTTTAATATCAGGTTTAATACCACTTTCCTTCATAATGTGATCCATATAGATAATGTACACACTTGTCTGACACCAGATTTAACATTAAACCACCTTCCTGTACTTCCTTCAATTCTAACTGCTGACTTACAACTCAAATAAAGACTAAGTGTTGCTTGATATGATGCCCCATCGACACTATATAACTGTAGTGAAATAGCTTCTCTCTTGTCACCTTGTCATATACCTTTTCCAGAGCTACAATACTTAAATACGTATCTTTGTTATATTCCCATGATTTCTCAACTATTTGTCGTAAAGTGAAAATCTGATCCTGATTGCCTCTATTGATCCTGAATCCAACTTGTTCTTCACCAAGCTTTTCTTCCACAATTAAGGAATAAGTATACTTGCATATATCTTACCAGGAACACTCAGTAGAGAAATACCTCTGTAATTCTCACATTCAGTTTTATTTCCTTTTTATATAGGTACTATGAGAGCTCTATTTCAATCATCGGGAATTTGTCCCTCTGTCCAGGCCCACTGAACTATGAAGCAGCCACTGTAAGACTTTTATACCTCCATACTTGAGCATTTCTGGTCAAACAACATCTACTCCTGCTGCCTTTCCACATTTCAAGCCTTTGATGGCTTTTTCTACTTCAAGTATGGGTATGTATTCCTGACTGCGTGCCTGGTCAGTGTTTTTTTACCACTGTGCTAATCACTGCTTGTTTCCTTTAGCATCTCTAATTCCTTTTACAGCACTCTTTCCTCCATTTCTGAGCTCCTTTAACAACCTCCAGAATATCTTGCCACTGTCTTAATGTTTATTTTCTATGTTCTTACCACAGTCAGTCTTCCCATGACTTTTGTTTAGCTAGTTTTACACAGTGTTTAGCTTTCTTCCATTTGTTTCTATATTCTCTATGATCACAAGCTGACTTATTTGCCAGGAACTTTTGATATGCTTTCTTCTTTTCCTTCACTGCCTCTTTAACTTCCTGTATCCACCATGGAGTTCTGATTTTTCTATCCTTGCAGACAACTTCACCACATGCCTCTCTGGCTGAATAAATCAGTGTTTTCTTCAGGGCTTGCCAGTGAGTCTCAAAGGTTTGGTTCCTGTTCTCAAATTCTTTCATTTTTACTTCAATCATGTTTGTGTATTTTAGTCTGCAGTTCACATCTGAGAGCTGCTCAACTTTTATTTGTTTAAAAGTTTCTTATATGTTCTTCTTTTCAATATGAAATTCAATTTTATTCTGCTCAAGGCTAAATAGTGATCATTTCCAATTTCAAATCCTCTGTACACTCTGGGATCCTGCACCAGGGAGAAAACATCATTCTCAATAATAACATAGTCAATGAGACTTTTCTTATTTCTTGCCTCTTGTGTCCATGTGAATTTGTGCACATTTTTATGTTGGAACATTGTGTTAGTAATAACTAGTCCATGTCCTAAGCAGAACTCTGACAGGTATTTAACATTATTATTAGCTGTGCTCTTTTCTCCAAATTTTCTCAAAATATTTTTGCAAAATGTCTGACAATCATTTCTTATTTAGATCCCCAACAATGACCAATTTTTCCTTTTTCATTGTGTGAGCTGCTTTCTCTAAAGCTTCAAAAAATTCCTCCACTTCTACCTTAGCAGAACCTTCTGTGGGACCACAAGCTCAAATAAGTCTCATTGTCCAGTTCCCCATTCTAATATTTGCCCACATCACTCGACTTGAGACTGCCTGCCATTCAAGATTAGCCTCGTATTTATTGTTGAATACTATGGCTACTCCTTTTCCTTGATTGCCATTACCTGAATACAACATTTTGTATTTATTGTTCAGAAAGGTTTCACCAGTTTTTTCCTTTTTTTTTTTTTTTTTTTTTGTTTCAGTCTCCCCTATTATGTTGATCTGATACTTAACTAATTCCTCAGCTAGCTCCATTTCTCTGCCATTCATGCTTCTTATGTTGATAGTACCGATCTTGAACTCTGGTAATGTTGAGTTGTGGTGTGTTTTAGAATTTGTTCCATTAGCTGAGTTTTCGCTGTTTGTCCTGGTTCCCTGGCGAAAACAACTGGGGACCTTGTTTATCCAGGTGACGTCCTAGCAAGCATGAAATTCTGTCATATTGCACCATCATTTTATATTTTGGTTTAGCCAATAAGAATACAATTTGGTTGGCTAAATCCCAAATTGCCAACTGATCCTCGTTTGTTCAGCATCAAGGTAGATACATAACAGGGTGTACCATGAGAAGGTGAAGATTAAACATTAGGTGAGAAACCCTGGTCGGTTCTCCACATTCCTTTAAAGGTTATGTGGAGGGCTCCACTCAGTTATACAGCTTTGGCCCTTAAGCATCCTCTTCCACTCCAACTTTAACTCCCTGTCTGAAATAAACTGCAAATCCCTGGCCTCAACAATTTCCTGAAGTTTAGTCCCATCAATATAGTACACAGCTTGTGATCTCTTCATCCCAAAGTAAATCACCTTACACTTGGTCATTAAACTGGCAGCCATTTATTTTTTTCATACTAGAAGTGTATTTAATCATTTGTAAGGAGATAGATCATCTTCATTGATTATCACTCTTCCTAGCTTTGAATCATCAGCAAAGAATTGAATATTTTCCATCAAATCATTTCCTATATCACTGATGTACAAATTAAACAAAAATGGACTAAGTCGTGTGGTACATCACTTGTCCCCCTGCCTTTTCCTGGACTCAATGACTCCATAAACCATACATATCTATTCCTCAGCCACCTTCTAATCCAATCACCAGCTTTAATATTCATCCCCATTTGCTCCAATTTATGCACCAGAGTTCTTTGTGGAATCCTGTCAAATGCCTTTGAAAAATCTAGTAGCATCACTGATTAGTCACTTTCCCTATCCAACTCCACTCTCACTTTATTATAAAAAGTAAGCAGGTTGCTAAGGCAAGACCTACCCTTCACAAAACCATGTGTTGTCCTTTATAAAGGATCATAATCCTATCCTTCCAGTCCTGTATTCTGTTTATCACCAAGTTTTCTAATACATTAACCACCACTCCTGAGATGCTGATTGGCCTATTATTTGCTATTTCTATCATAGAGCCTCCTTTATGCAGTAGGATTATTTTCTCCTTTTTCCATTTCATTGGCACCTTCCAGTACTGAGGCTTAAATTAAGCAGCTTGGTCAGAGAAACTGATGATTTCCTTGTACATTCCACTGGGCTGATATGCCATCTAATCCCATGGCTGTGTTTGCATTGAAGTTCTGCAATATTTTCAGCACCTCCATTTCTTCAACCTCTATTCCCATCAGTCAATGTCACATCTAGCACTGTAACATCACCACCTAGAACAGCGCTTCCCAAACTGTGGGTCGTGGCCCCCTTGGGGGCCGTAGGTTTTGTTGAGGGGAGATGTGAACTAATGAAAACAAATTTAAAATCTTTTAAGACTAAGTAGATTTTTTTTATCTTAAAAGAAACATATTTAATCTTTATTATTTATTATTTCGTTTTTGTTATTTTTTATATTTTAACCACCTTACCGGCGATTATGGATCAAATACGCATCCGCATACGCTTCGTATCCATCATATATTTCATTGTTATAACAATGGTATTACAATTTTAATAAGCACTTCGCATCCATGATAACGTGAACGTCTATAGACGTCTTGGCCGGTAGCGTGGTTAATGGCAAAAATTGCACATTGGTGTTCGTTCACAAATTTTGCTTCCTGCGTACTTCGGCGATTAATGAATATTAGTAAATATCTGCTTATTCATATGTTTCATTTCAATGCAGAAATCTAATAATTGCAGTTTCAAATATTTCACCTGATATTGACTATTTGTGTAGCAGTACTGAAATACATCCATCACATTAAATTGTTATTAAACTTCTTTTATGTTTTTAATTCTTTCTTTATTACTAATCGATTTATGTTTCATGTGCTTGCACTGCAAAGCACATGAAACATAAATTTATATTTTATATAGATAGATATACATTAACAATATATCTATCTATATAAAAATATGAGATAATGTGCCATGTCAAATGTGTATGTAAGATGCTAAAAATGTAATATTTGCATTTGATTTTTGCAATATTCGCTGTGTATGTTTTGTATTGAATATAAATACAATAAATATTATAATAATATAAGTCTATATTACGATTTTGTTTTGGGGGGGGGGGGCATGAAATATTTTAATTTTTCCAAAGGGGGTCCTGACATCCAGAAGTTTGGGAAGCACTGACCTAGAACGTACACCCTTGTAAAATGCTCACTCGGTAATTCGAAATTTGGTTTGCTTCTGTTAAATCTCCCTTCTGAATGCAAAACTGTTATTTTGCATTCAGAAAAATGTGCTGTTTGAATAGCAATTTCTTCAAGAAGTCTAATTGGCTTTATCTTTTTTTGGAAAAGCACAAAAGGAATATCACCATCACAAAGGAACATTATGTGAGTGTGTTCAAGATGGTTTGAAAAGAACTGGTATCATATTATCCCACATTTTTGGAAAATTCTGAATGCAGTAGATGGTGCTCTACCTCACACATCAATTAGGGCTAAAGAATGGTTGTCAACACACTACGGCAGGTAGGTAATCATTCTCAAGTTTGAATTTAAGTGGTTCCCCCACAGTCCTAATTTAAACCTTCTGATTTCTACCTGGGGAGTTACTTAAAGGACTGTGTGTGTGTGTGTGTTTGCTAACAAGCACACCAGCATTGTGCAACTAAAAGAAACAATCAGAGAAGAGATCAAATCAATTATAAGCGATGTGTGCAAAACATTATCATGAGGCTCAAAAAATGCATAGAACTAAATGGGGATCATCTTGAACATGTGCTATAGATCCTGAAGCAGAAAGTATTTGATAGCGTAATATTTAAAAGTTGTAGAAAACTAATTTATCTACATTATATCCAATTTTTTACTGAATTTGAATAAAAATATGTCTGACTTTTGAATTTTTATTCTTTGGCTTGTTTTTTTAGGTTGCTCTGTATTTGTAAAACAATACCTTTGATTTCCTTACAGGGAGTAGGTGAAGCTGATTTAACCCTATCTAACTTTTTTTGGAGACTGAGGGGAACAGTTCAGTCTTCACCAATGGCCAATTAGAGATAGCTAGCTCAAGACTATCACTAACAATATCCAGCATCCGGTGAAGAGAGCCTGTAGATAAGTGCCACCATCTCATGGTCCCAAATCCTAACACTATATATTTATTGTCTGAGATAGTGCGAGTTCTACAGTTAATTTTTGTTGAGTTTCTTATTAAGAGATTTTCTTAAAACCTCTTGCTTAATAAGACTGATATCCATTTCACTTCCATCCTATTTATTCTTTGAACTCTAGGGATGCATTCCAATATTGCATCATTGATGCATTTTTTAAATACGTTCCAATCCTTCATCTTTTTTTCTTTATTTTTTTTGAAAGAAGACAAGCCTTATAATCTCAAGGAGCTATACAAGCTCATCCAGAGCAGGCTTTTACAGCCAACAATGTGATTTGAACTCACAACCTGTTGGTTGGATAGCAGGTGTGCTAGTCACTCAGCCAAACAGGTCGGCATCAGTTGATCATGCTTTCTAGCTTTGAAGTTTGGCATGTTACCTTTTCTAAATGGAATATCCAGATACTTAGCTACTTCTCTAGCCAGTAGAGAATGGTCACTGTTACTAGCTGGAGGCAGAACAGTTGAATTAATTCTTTTCATGATATTTCACTGTTAACCTAATCAGTGTTCAGATAATTAAAGTCACACACACAATGAATAATTGTTTAATACCAATTAGGTTTATTTGGTGATGAATTTCATCATCACTAGGTCTTTAGCAACATCCCACTTGTATTTGATCTTAGATTTTACCACACACCATATAGCTTCAAACTCACTACTACATGTTAAACTGTTACTAATATTGCAATCATAGCTTTTTACCCTAACTAGACTCAAATCATCTGAAATCATTAGCATCGTATCTCCCTCCTCTCCAATCTTGACTATCTTTCCTAAAATACAGTGCCCCTTTTACACCCAAACCTGTTAGTGCATCTGCTTCTGAGGGGTCATGTCTCAACAATGCAATAATCTGAAGCCATAATGCATTCATTAAGGCAACAACTCACCCCTTTGTTCCTTATACTCCTGACATTTGTGTACAGATGTAATAAGTTATCTTCATGCTTTTTTATATACTCTTCTGTGTAGTCTGCATGACCAAGTTGGCCAACTTTCAGACTCTTTTTCATATCTAATGCTTCTTTTATATAGACATCCTTGCATACACTTAAATCCAAATTGGATGAACATACAAACTCACTCATCTTTTCATCATAATCACCTCCATTATTATGCATATTCATGTCATTAATATAGTTGCATAACTTGGTTGCTCTTATGCACAGATTCTCACCATCCTTTCCATCATAACTGGTTTCCATCTCTCCATATTAGGTCTCATACCGATCAATTTCTCCAGACTCCTAATACCAAATGCATTAAAGTGTAGGTCATCCCTCTTATATAAATTCCTTCTTTGTTCAAACTCACTCCACACATCGAAAAGCTTGCAATTATTCTTTCTACACAGCCTACACACTGAAACATTTGCCATTACAGCCTTACTTAATTCCATGTTATTATATCTAAATAATATACTAACTACTTCCGCTTTCTCACTCTTCATTCTCAATTTTTCCTGTAATCCTTTCAAATCCTCTCTCATACATACTGTATCATAAGAAGCCATTATTTGTTCCTATCAGAACTACTATCTTTTCTTTCCTGCTTTTCAATTACATTCATTCAATTTTTTATTTTAGCGCCAGTAAAACACAAAGTAGTAACGCACTCATCAATTGCATGTTTTATAATTAAGTCTCGATAACAAACAATAATATACTTTTTTAACTGAAAAAGAGAGCCAAAAGGCTTCATTTCGGCAATGCAAAATTATTCAAATTAAGTGGATATTGAATCCAACATTATTTCATAGCCGAATATAGAAACTACAAGAGTTTCCTGCCGAATATAGAGACTATAAAAGTTTCGGCAGATACAAGCATATGCCAACCTTTCATGACAGGGCAACTCATAGTAAAGGTGGAGCAAGTTCCAATCACTGTCCTTAGTATTTTCCCATAATGTAAAACACATCTCCTAGGAGATGTATGATGTTATACATTATGGAAGGAAGTCACTACTCAGACCGGTTTCAACCTTTTTTGACTCGTCAGTGGGAGCTAGATCAAGAATACTCAGGATGAAGTGATGCAGAACTTGTACTTTACAATACGAGGTGCTAAAAAAGGTGTCACATTATAAAAGGCACCAAAATTACTGAAAAAGAGAGTCAAATATAGAAACTATAAGAGTTTCATGCCGAATATAGAGACTATAAAAGTTTCGGCAGATACAAGCGCACTCCAATCTTTCATGACAGGGCAACAGGGCATGAAACTCTTGTAGTTTCTATATTCGGCTATGAAAGAATGTTGGATTCAATATCCACTTAATTTGAATAATTTGCATTGCCGAAGTGAAGCCTTTTGGCTCTCTTTTTCAGTAATTTTGGTGCCTTTTGTAATGTGACACTTTTTTAGCAACTCGTATCATAAAGTACAAGTTCTGCATCACTTCAGTCTGAGTATTCTTGGTCTAGCGCCCACTGATGAGACCTCAAAAAAGGTCGAAACTGGTCTGAGTAGTGACCCCCCTCCCCATAATGTATAACATCATACATCTCCTAGGAGATGTGTTTTACATTATGGGAAAATACTAAGGAAAGTGATCGGAGCTTGCTCCACTTTTACTATGAGTTGCCCTGTCATGAAGGATTGGTATGCTTGTACCTGCTGAAACTTTTATAGTCTCTATATTCGGCATGAAACTATTGTAGTTTCTATATTCGGCTACAAAATAATGTTGGATTCAATATCCACTTAATTTGAATACTTTTTAAATAAATTTAGTTTAATCCTTTATCCAAGTAAGCAAACAAAGTTTGCTTAGACTCCTGAAGATACTTCAGGACTGAGGCAACTTGTGGTACAGGTGGACCAAGTTTTCATCACTCCTTGTCTTAGTATCTCCCAAAATGCAAAGGACATCTCCTTGCAAACATGTATAATGCTATGCATTAAGGGAAGAGCCACTACCCAGACAGGTTTTGACCTTTATTGAGGTCTCAAGCCAGACCCAGAGGTGGTGATACCAAGGTGGAAGCAATGGGGAAGTCATATTTACCTATACAAGTTGGCAAAAGGTGTCCCACCTTATTAATAAATTACTCTGGATTAGAGAAAGATGTTGGAAGTTTTCCCCACACTTGGCTAGACTATAATAAATTTAGTTTCCTTTATCTAAGCGTAAGCAAACAAAGTTTGCACCTGAAGTATCTGCAGGACTGAGGCAACTCGTGGTAAAGGTGGACCAAGCTCTCATCACTCCTTGTCTTAGTATCTCCCATAATGCAAAAAAAGAAAAGAAAGAGAAAAAAAAGAGAGAAAAAACTTCCAACATCTTTCTCTAAATCCAGAGTAATTTAATAATAAAGTGGGACACCTTTTGGCAACTCATATAGGTATATATGATTTCTCCATTGCTTCCACCTTGGTATCACCACCTCTGGGTCTGGCTCTCACTGACGAGACCTCAATAAAGGGCGAACCGATCTGGGTAGTGGCCCTTCCCTTGTAAATTTAGTTTGATTCTTTGATAAAGGATCAAACTAAATTTATTATAGTCTAACCAAGTGGGAAAAAACTTCCAATATACTTTTTTATAATTGATTTTATCTACCTGATTATTATTACAGAATATGTTACCTGATTTCGTGCTTTTTTGTTTCTCCTTTTGCTACTTGCCTTTCATTTTCCTCCAATGCCTCTTTAAGATGCCATCTATTGCAATATAAGATTGCAATCCAGATCTCAAGTATGCTTTCACATCTCTTTCTAAATTCATGCAGCATCAGTTCACCACCCTTTCTACATTCCACTCTTCATCATTCTAAAACATTAATTCACACTTTCTTCTTCCTCCTGCCATGTTATGAAAAATTATGCATCTACCCTATACCATATGCTGCACCACTTTCCCACTTACCAAATACTGTAAAGAAAAATTTGCACAACTTTATATTCCATTCATCTATCCTACCAGGGCCGGTTTTATCATTAGGCAAACCTAGGCAATGCCTAGAGGCATTTTATAAATATCCACATGTGTAGGTGTACGTGTGCTTGTGTGAGCATGACAAAATATATAGAGAGAGACAATGCATAGGGGCATCTAAATTTTCTTTGCCTAGCGGCATCAGATACTCTCAGATTGGCCCTGTATCCTACTACTATTGGTTATCTTCCTCTAGATACTCTCCACTGCTCATCTTTCTGAAATACAGATAACCCAAATTTCTACATTAATCCAGAGGTGACCTGATTAAGGCCTTACACAGAGGGACAAAAATAAGCCATTGCTCAATGGTGTACTAGACTAGTGAAAGATAAAAGCATGTTATCCAGGTAAAAAGATCTACAGTGTAACTAAAGCTATATGCAACAAGATAGTATGAAACACAATTGTGTTAGTAATGGCAAATTATTTGAAAACGCAACAAGTACAGTATGAGAGAGAACATGAAGTTACTGGAAGAGTGCGAAAACAAAAAAGAGTTAAGATTGTTAGTGTTGCTATCATAAAACAAAAATGACCTGAGAAGGATGATTTCATATACGGAGGTACATTTCTTATGACATTTCTACAAGCAGAGAACTGCACACCTATAACACTTTGTACCACGAGTGGGTTAAGGTTTAAATAATCTAGGAATCCTGCTCTGGAGACCAAACTTGGTATTTTTCATACCATCAGGTCTCCAATAAGCAGAGTACTGATTTCACACCAAGCACTAATAATCATCTATCACCTAAAGACTTTCATAAATATAATAAGGATGGTGCAAAAACTGATGTATCTAACTAATGACCTATTGGTGTCTGTCAACCCATTTCTGTATGCAAGTACTTACCCACTCTTCTAAAATCTTCACCTTCTAGAGACACCAATAGGTCATTAGTTAGATACTCTTCCTTGAAGAAGTATAGAGTTTACTAAAAGAGGCCATATCTGAGTAATTTGCTCATATTTCATATTAATGCTAAGGCTGAGTTGGAAATAAAGAATGGATATACTATGTTGCACTTTACTGAAGCATTTGACAGTATACTATATGTTGTTGTTGAATAAACTGGACAATACTGAACTGAAATATAAACAACTGACTTTAATAAGAGGGTGGCTGACAGGTATCAGAAAATGGTATAACAGGGCATGTGACCTATAAGATTTAAGGTGACCAGTGCTAGTGCCTGGGGATCAGTCCTTAGACCATTGTTGTTCAATCTATATGTTGATGCTAATTGGAAGGATCTCATGGGGATATGTTTACCTGTTTGCTGATGAAGCAAAAGATAAGCAGAAAAATCAGGAATTCTACTGATATGCAGCACAGAATGATTTGAATGGGCTAAAACTAAGGGTTAATGATAATGGTTATAAATTCAACATTAGCAAGTGTCAAGTTATGCACTTTATTATTATTATTATGTAACACCTCCAGGGAGTTCAAAGACATTGAGGGAGGGCATCTACCTACAACTTTCTGTCTCCACCACTCCAAACACTAGTAAGCAAGAGCAGGAGGAGCAATATGACAGAAGCTTATAAACTTCTGACAGGATGTTATAGAATACCAGTCGATTAAAATTTTCATTTTAAAGAAGGTGGAAAGAGAACATCCATGGATGTTAAATTTGTACCTAGTTAAGAAAGAGGCAAGACTAGAATTTTCTTGCATAGAGCAGTGATTGATTGAAAAAGCTTTCTGAAGTGGGGAGTGCATCCAGCAATGAATTTAAGAGAGGTATGGCAACTGATGTGGGTAATGTGTGGCCTTTCTTGATGTCTTTGACTCCCAGGAGGCTCTGATAATAAAGATTCACGCTCACAGCTTGCAGGTTAGAAAGTGGAGATGCTACCTACACCAACCAGGCCATCAAATGCATGTTTTATTTCCTGCCTAATCTTACAATAATACAAGAAAGAAATAGCATAAATTCATATATTATTTAAGGAGGTCATAGTAACAACATTTGAGAAGCCACACTTGAGCCATTGCATTGTCACTGCATATAAAATATGGAATAGAAAGAATGCTAATTCTCTTGAAAGAATGGAGTAAATGTAATTTATATTAGTTTTTCGTTAAGAACATTTCATCATCTTTAAAAGCAATAAAAAATAACCTCAAATATAAATGAACTTCTTGGATGATAACTATAACGTTATTTTTTTTAAAAAAAATCAGATTATTAAAGGGAAAATTTTGGAAGAATTTAACTATACATAAATCTTTTCTAGATGGATATGATTATATATATATATATATAAAATGAAAGACATGGAAATTAAATCCAGCTGGCAGGAACTTATGTGAATGGAGAAAATCATTAATGATCATAGGGAGTCTTAACACTTGCAGAGCAATAAATCCTGTCAAGAGTTATCTTGCAATAATGAAGATTTACCACTAAGAATTTAAAGCAGTTAAACTCAAAACATCTCCTGTTAAAAACACATATAACGAATTAACATGTGTTAAACCGACATTCATATTTTAGAATGTCTGAGACGCGTTCATCAAAAGAAAAAGAAGTTTAACTAAGCACTGAACCTAAAACACGGAAGCAAAAATCAAACATTCTTTCAGAATGTCAATGTAAAAATCACTGAAATTCACCTTTGGCACGTTCTTTCTCCACTGCTTCAAGACCATATTCATTTGCTCTGCATATTTCGAATGATGACCAAGATAATGAACTCGAACCGTTTCCTCATCAATGTATGGTTCAAACCCATCAAATCCGTACGGTAACGGAGGCAACTCATATTCCAAAGCTGGTCGGTCTAGACCATAATAAGGAGGAGCAATTCCTTTACTTAAAGAAATAATAATAAATAATAACAAAATTGTCGCTAATCGAATAACTCGCAGAACTTGAAGTTTGGTCTCATACATTACTAAAATATAAACTTAAAAAAGAAATCTTAAAATTTGCTATTTTTAAAGTATTTGTTTGATAAAACATTATCGCTAGCAATGCATTGTAGAAAAAACAACATGAATCTCAAGACCGATTAAACTTGTTCAAATATTCTCATAAATGCCACATCCAGCTGTTTCCCATACTACTTCAATGTCATTCAATTAAAAGCGACACCTGTAGATAAGGATGTTCTGTTTCTTCGACCCTTTTGGTTTGTAGTTTATCATCTTCCTGGATGTTATTCATTCTAGATGTTATATCCATTTCGTTCTGTATTTTTCTATTGTTTCCATTACTGGTGTTTATTTAGTTCTTTCAGTACGTCTTTACTTCTCTTTCTATCTAGTATTTTTAACCTGCTATTCTTCTCAAATATTGCATTTTGCTACGATTATTCTATTCTTATCTCCTTCTCTCATTATTCACGCTTCACTATCATATATTGATATTATTAGTTATGATAAATATTATACATTCTTATGTAGTGTGCTTTTTTATGATTATTGCTGGCCTTAATGTTTATTATTATTATGGAAACTTCACCGAGTCAAAAGACTCATCTTGGGAGACCCACTTTATCCATTAAAACAATGCCTATTATTTGGATCGCTTTTACATTTTTTGGGGCCAGATGAGCTAGACGCTAGCGCCTTAGGCACTAACCTCTAGCGTATATATGTATATACGCTAGAGGCGTGTGTGTGTGTGTGTGTGTGTGTGTGTGTGTGTGTGTGTGTGTGTGTGTGTGTGTGTGTGTGTGTGTGTGTGTGTGTGTGTGTGTGTGTGTGTGTGTGTGTGTGTGTGTGTGTGTGTGTGTGTGTGTGTGTGTGTCTTCCTCAGTCTGCTTCCTCAGGCTGGTTATATTCCACTAATTCGACCACTATCCAAGGGCCTAAGAGTTGTGGAAATACTTTCTGAAAATGAAAGCTGTGCCGAACAAAGTGGTCTTTTGCAGCTGCCCAATTTTTAATCCATCTAACTCGAGTGCTTTTAGATGTTTTTTTTTTTCAATGTTTTAGGGATGGTGCCTAAAGTACCTCTTATTATGGGAACAATTTTTGTTTTCTTTTGCCATATATATATATATATATGTAAAAGCTTTAAGGACTGTTACCGAGTTATATATATAAAAATCAGCTAACGCCTTTTTATTCCTGTATACGGGAGTAGGCGAGGACATTTAGCCCTATCTAACTTTTGGAGACTGAGTGGGCAGTTCAATCTCCACTGGTACCAATCCGAGATAGATGGCCCAAGGCTATCACTAATTAAGCGGTACACAGTGAAGAGAGACGGCTCAAATGTGCCGCCATCTCGTGGTCCCTAACCCTAACACAATATATTTAATGTCTGAAATAATGTGGGTTCTACGATCGATTTTCTTGAGTTTACGGAACGAAAAACCAGAGTTTTCAGGAGGAAAAACCCGCTTGCCTGTGCCAGAGATCGACTAACTCGGGAACCGGTCGAAAAAAGGCTCAGAAAAATTTCCATTAGTCGCCGACTAGACTCGAAACCAAGTCTTCCTTCGTGCGGCCAAGCGCTGTGGTATGCAAACGCCACAGCCACTGAGCTACATAGGCTGTTGTAATTAGGACTGACTCAAGATGAATACATTTATAAAATTAAAATTTAACTGACTAGAACCCGAGAAAGTATAACAAAAAAACTTTAAATCACAACTAATTTCAGCGGTGTTCCGACTTCTTCAGGTGAGTAAGAAATAACATAAGACATAAAAATAACAAGGTAAAAAACATGGACTTTCCAGCTTAATAAAAAGAAGCAGAATAGTAACAGTCATATTTGAATAGGTGACCGCATGCTACTGTTGGTATGAGTTGAATGTGTGTGACAGCTAATTTTGAAGCGCCAGTATTGGATTACTGCGGTATGGGAATCAGGCAAATTGTAGCTTTGATTGTTGTTCAAGTGTGAAGGGTACAGAACTATTTCT